>NC_041383.1:2780107-2826425 GCF_002162155.2 Triticum dicoccoides | reverse complement strand
TATGGGTCCCAGCAGCGAGGGGGAAACGTTTTTTCACGAAATACTGGTGACCCGTCCGGTGGGTCCCTGCTGTCAGGTGGAGGAATAATTATTTTCCGCGTAATAAGGAGGCACTTCCTTGCGGTTGCCGTGGACCCAGCTGTCAGCCTCTCCACGTACAGTACTCTTCCGATGGAAGTCGGTCTTTGACCACATTGACCACGCCGCGCCGAGAGCACCACGGCAGTGGACGACGGCGAGGCCTAGGAAGGGGACGACGGGGAGCCGGGGAAGACGCGGCAGTGGAAGCCCGCACGGAGAGGAGTACGAGGGTTCACTGGTTCGGCTGCGGTGTGAGGCTGCCGTTGCCGCAGGGCCTGGCCAGCGGTGGGAATAGTAGGGGGCGGTGAGGCCTCCGCGGCAGCACAGCCGACCATAGGAGGCAGGAGCATGCGGCACAACCGGCGCTGCTTTGGGCGGCTGGAGCAAGAACACCAGAGGTTGAAGAAGCACTACCGCCGTTGGATGGCCATCGTACGGTCACTGGAGCTAGAATCGTTCATATTGATTAAAGTTGACAAAGGACCCCGTCCCAGTCAACTTAGTAGGCCCACAGGTCAGCCTCCCACCATGGTGGGTACCAGCTAGCAGGGGGAGTATTCATTTTTTTGTGAGTAATAAGGAGGCACTTCCGGTGGGTCAGAGCTGACAGCGTGGGGAACGTTTTTTCGCAAAATACGCTGGCCCGTCCGGTGGGTCCCAGTAGTCAGGGGGGAAACGTTTTTTTTGTGAAATAAGGTGGCCCGTCCGGTGGGTCCCTGCTGTCAGGTGGAGGAATAATTATTTTGCACGTAATAAGGAGGCACTTCCTTGCGGCCGCCTGGACCCAGCTGTCAGCCTCTCCACGTACAGTACTCTTTCGATGGAAGTCGGTCGTTGACCACATTGACCACGCCGCGCCGAGAGCACCAGGGCGGTGGTCTGAACGACGGCGAGGCCTAGGAAGGGGACGAAGCGGAGCCAGGGAAGACGCAGCAGTGGTAGCCCGCGCGGAGAGGAGTACGAGGGTTCACTGGTTCGGCTGCGGTGTGAGGCTGCCGTCGCTGCAGAATAACAGGGGGTGTGGGTGAGTAGAGGGATGGCCTGGCCAGCGGTGGGAGTAGTACGGGGCAGTGAGGCCTCCGCGGCATCACAGCCTGCCACGGGAGGCAGGAGCACGCGACACGACCGACGCTGCTATGCGCGGCTGGAGCAAGAAGACCAGAGGTTAAAGAAGCACTACGGCCGTTGGATGGACATCGTACGATCACTGCAGCTAGAATCGTTTATATTGACTAAGTTGACAAAGCCCTTGGTACGCATCAACTTAGTAGGCCCACAGCTCGGATTTGGCAGAGAACATATAGCCCATTTGCGATTTGTAAGAATGTACAACCCATTTTCAATTCTAATGGAATTTACTACAACCCATTTACGAGTTTGCTAAAAGTAAAACTCAACTTCTAGGTAGGACAATGATTAATAATTTCAAACAACCGCTCAAAACAGAATTCAAAAAAAAATTCCCACATTTTGATGGGATCCGAAATATTTTTATCCGAAATTTCTAGTCAGGTTAAATATAATTTCAAAATAAAGTTGTATCACGTTAAAATCCAACGAAATATTGCACGCGCAACAAGTAATGAAATTAAAATTTCCAAATTCCAAAAATAATATTTTTTCAAACTAATTACGTGTTTGGTGCATAGTAATTACCCATTTATTATAATTACATCCCATTTATTATTTCTTAAAGTCCATTTTCTTGTTAAGCCTAATGCATACCTCCTAGGAAACTTTGCAGCCCAGCGGGGCGGATAACAAGTTGACCCAGATATTGTGTACAACTGTCGGCCCAGTTGCATTGCTGAAAAAAAGGCCTGTGTAGTACAGTACAATCTAACATGGTTACTCAGCCCACATTCAGGGACGCCGGAAAGGCCCAAACAAGTATTCTGTACAACTTTTTGAAGTCACTGAGCTCAATTAATAACTTAAGAAAAAAGTTAGATTACCGTGGAAAAAGCTGTCACGAGCAAATAAATAATTCAACGGGTCCGACTTGTGCATGTGCGTGTGTGTGCGCGCGCATGTGTGTGTGTGTGAGAGAGAGATAGAGAGAGAGACCCATCGGTCGATGCTCGTAAATACATCTTTCAGCCATATGCATTGCTGATGCTCAGTAAAAACTTATATAGTTGACACAATCATATAGAACATCATAGCACACTGAACTTGCATACAAAAGTTTCACGCAGGCAGCACAATCAGGATGGAAGCAGTGGATCGCTACGGGAAGGGCTATGTTGAAACCAACGAAGTCGTACATAACGGTTCATCGTCTTTATAAATGACGGGGAAATATCTTGAATGTTGTGCAAAGAAAACAGACAGACAACACAATAAGTTCTGCTAGCACATTAAGTAGACGTACAACCCTTTCTAAAAAAAGTTCAGGTACAAAATTAGAACAGGTCACAATCAAATGTACTGGCATATCAGTGCTTCAGACCCATAGCTCGGATTTAACTAGTACTATCTGACAAGATTCAGTTGTTACCTCAAATTAGAGCACATCCAGGCAGCCAGCCCTGCCTCTTCCCCCAAAGAAGCAGTGGCCTCCGCCGCACGATGGAGTAGGCCCTGTGCCATCCATTGTTCTGAGCAACACGGGGAAAGTCTGACGTTGACTCCTGTAATGGACGTTGTCGACGGACCCTGGCACCAGCGGCGGCGGTAGGACTTTGATTGATGGATTGACCACTTCTTTGACATGCACGAACACTCGATACAGGTACATCCCTAACGTGGTCCGCGGCGGCCTTGGTGGCGACGAATAGTCCAACCCCGGTTCCTGCACTGGTATCTCAAGACCAATCACCTTCGGTATGGTGGACGGCTTCTTCATCCATGCCATAACCGTCAGAGCCCAGCTATCTCGAGGAACAAACATACTTATGAGCTCACCTCCAAGGTCGTTGATAAGCTCGTTCATGGACTCACTGTTCCAAGCACGTCGAGGCATGCCGTGGAAGGTAAGCTTTGTTAAAAACTCAAGCTCAGAGGGCACCGAGCCCCATCCTGGGTGCCACCGATCAAAGCTCACCAGCGCACCATCGCAGAACAAATGCCGGGAAGATTCAAACACACGACCACGTCGAAAGTTGTTCGGAACCTGACGAAGAAATCAGCCGGTGGCGGACAGACTTCGACGAGCAAGTCACTTATTTGGATGCCGTGCGCAATGCCAAGAGCTTTGACAAGGTCGTCCGGTGAGACGGGAGGCCGGTCGCCCTTGATGGTTACCATCAGCACTTTGCCAGCAAACTGGTTGTCAAGCGCCGCCATGCCACTGTTGAGCGACAGCACGCAGCCACCGAAGGCAGGACGGACCTCAGGATCTCCGGCTCGGAGATCTGCGTTGACTAGCGACATGATAGTGCGCTTGAGTATAGGGAGTATAGGAGGGGGATTTGGGGGAACTGGAGTAGGAATCGAGATTCCATAGGTGGGGGAGGGGCTGGAGACTGGGGATGAAAAGGTAGCATGAATATCAAGCACGCCCCAATATGCTCTCGGCGCGCAAGCGCATGAAAACACCGGTGGCGCCCACATGTCGGCCTAAGAGTCCTTATTCTTTCTTTTTTGGAGAGCCCGGCCTTTTTTTTCAGGATCTTTTGAGAGCCCGGCCCGAGAGTCATAATTGACCCGTTTGGCATTGCGTTACTACTCGGCCCATATTCAACTACACCTCACTGGCCCAAACAAGTGTACATCATTGAAAAGACAGTGAGCTCAAATTATATAACTTGAAAAAAGGAGATATACTTTGAACACTTGAGAATGGTGATGCCCTCATTTAGCCCACCAGTAGTTCGAGACAATAAACAGTTCGAAACAACGATATATACAACATTCAAACACTGACTACTGACTACTACTGACATAAACAGCAAGACATAATAGTTCATAAGAAGTCTTGCTACACCACCAAAATGTACCCATCTGCAGCGCTCAGACTCTCGTGATCCAGACGAGAATGACATTCTAAACAGAAGCAAGTATTACATAGAAAGGGTGACATAGACGAGGATGACCAAATGACAAGGAATATGCATAACAAAAGAAAGAACTACCCATCCAGAACCAGCAGCAAAGACATCAAAGTCATTCGAAGAGATGATCCAACACCATCATAATTTGCAGCCCCGCTTCAGCGACCAGTGATCCGGAGACACCAGTACTCCACCCTTTCAATGCAACAACCCAATTACCTATCAACCTGAAGGCTTGAACCACATCACTGCCTGTCGTAATTGAGACATCCAAGGATCAAAGTTAATCCGGATGCCTTTGTCATTCTCACCTTCTTTTGGCTGCAGGCTGTATCGTTGACAATCAGGGGAGTATGCTCCCGAACTCCTAGGGCTGGCCGTGTAGACACAGTTTTCCATAGCAAACAGAGCCTCTCCGCCATCAAGGTCCTTGCCAACGGTGATCTCCTGTTTAATCAGATAATTGAGTCCGAGAAACAGAGAGTGTGAACCAAGGCTGTTTACCCGCCTCCAACTAAAAAATCCTAAAGGCCCCAACACGCTGGTATCCTGCTCATAGACGTAACAACCACTGTATGGATACTCACGTATTACACGGTGCTTGTATACAGTGGGTTTTTTGCAATATAACTTTTCCGGCTCATGTGTCCGAATGATCATCAGTCTTTTGCCGTCATCTGATCGAGCGAGGAACCAGTTGTGCTTCCCTGTTTTTGGCAAAGGTGGTGTAATTACAAAGGGCAGTAACTGTAGGGACACTGCATCATATCAAAAAGGACAGGTATTGTTAATGTAAGATCAGCATTGTTCAGAGTATGAGTAGGATAATGCAAGAAACAGCATTGATATGTCCCTGTTGGAACTGGGAGGAAAATACAGGGAAATGTATACTGGGTTCAAAAATATAGAAGTGCCATGCATGGTTATACTCATGTTATCTCGCAATCGATTCTTCACAGGAAACTACCATGTCATGCATGTTATGTAACCATGCATTGTTATATACTCGTGTTCTATGGGCAAAATTTTTGTGAGGGTATTATTCTAGTCATTGATTGCTGAAGGGCGAATATAGGTATGTACACATGGTAAGCATTGCAGGATTTCACTACTTCCAAATATAGAGTTCTCCATATGCACATTTACTTCCCTAATGTATGGTTAGATGAAACCAACAGTGTGGTGCATGTTTCTACATCATGAAAATGAGGAAACTAACATGGCCATTGATACACACTCATATTTAGTAGTAGTATATAGATTACTGTAAAATAAGGATAATATCCATATATTCCTAACCGTTTGATTATTTAGGGTACAATTGGCTGTAATGACATCTTCACAATCGCATGAATTAACTCATTCCAAATATAGCTGATTTACGGTGTCTCTAATATATTGCCATAGTTCTACTCAAATTCTGCTCAAATAGGGATATGCCAATCATCAAAAAGAGTTCAAACAGTGTCAAGGTGTCATCATTAACATGAGATGGAAACAACTTACACGTGCCGTCCCAGCAATACATGGTGCCATCTGCTTTGTCGATCGCATAGATGATGCCATTGTGTTCAATAGCATCACAGAAGTGTGTATCAGCTTTGACGATGATCCACTGCAAGCCGAGTTGTCTCCAGCTAAAAAAGACACCGGCGTAAAGATAGGCGAGTCCGCGGTCGAACAAGGCAATTAGCTTGGAGTCTGCGTAATTCGCATGTCATGTGGGTACTTGGCAGATTACAATCTTCTGCAAAACAAGGTCCGTCCAACTGACATAGTAATCTAGATGACTTGGAACGCGATGGTAATACTCTATATAATCTAACGGAGGAAGGATAATCTCATGGGAGGTCTGGAAGTTCACGAGCACCAACTTTTTACCGTCTTCTCTGAAGGCAGCCATCCAGTGGGAGTTCATGCCGACCCAGTACATACCTGCCAAGAAGTTTCGGGCGATGGTGATCGGATCGATGCCGAGGGAAATGATGTACGGTGACACACTACATACCTACAAAGAAGTTTCGGCTAATGGAGATTGGATTGAACTCGAGGGGCATCATGCACGCCTCCGTATCATGGTGAGCCAATCTCGCAAGACCAGATAGAAACAAGCAGGGTGTCTTGAAAAGCTTAGGCCTCGCTTTGACGATGGCCGTGTGCATGTCCCTCGAGCATGCAGCCAGCCGCAGGGCGGTCAACATGTCCATACATGAACAACAGAGGTCGAGGATGTCACTGGGTAGATTGCTCCAATCGCGGCTCATACGGATGCTGCGCGGTTCGCGTTCGGCCATGGTGGAGTTTGGAAGGGGGCTTGATTTATGGGGGAGAATGATGTCGGTGTTGGAGCGGCTAGCGAGGGAATAGTGGTGCTGGGGGAGGCGAGTGAGGCGACGGTACACAGGGGCACAGTGAGATGGAGACGGAGACGGGGACGGAGAAGGAGATGGAGATGGAGTGGTGCTATGGGAGCGGAGAGGGAGACGAGGCAAGGTGCCAATGTGCTGTACAGCGGCGGTGACAGACTGCACAGTGCACAGGGTGAGGCTGACTTTGGTAACCCGAACACGCCGCCTCGCCTGGACTAGTGTCAGGCGCAAGGTGTTGTCACTTCACTGTGAGGACCGGATGAATAGTATTTTGACCATCAAGTGTACCACAGTTGTACTACTACTACTACTACTACTACTAGTAGTAGTAGTAGGAACATGAGTACTCCCGTATTGTATAGCGGAAATAGGTCTCCCGTGCTAGCATGCCTGTTCACTTCATCGTTCAGGTATCATCCATATTGCGAGCAGAACCAAATTCTCGTGCATGCCCAATCAACGCCCTGCCGCGATGCATGCAGTGGTCGTTCTAGTGCATCAAGGACGGCATGCAGATCGTTCCACACTTGAGAAGAGGAAAAATGGAAAGGTAGAACGCGACAGCAGAGGAAGAGAACACTGGCTAATGAGGCTGGGAGGGGATCGAGCAGGAAGTTAATGCTCCACGCCTAAAGGTTTTGGGAAAACCTGATTTTCATAAGGTGACTTATACTCACCTAAACGGAGGGAGTATTCCTTAACCAGAGAATGTTGTGTCTCCCACTCACAGGCTAAAAAAAGCTACGACACATTTTTTTATCTGTTTGTATAGGTCCCACCTATCAGGAAGGATGGGCACGTACACGAACAGGTACGACTCCTCAATCTACCCACATAGCCTTTTCGTTTAGTCTACCTAGCCGTCTAATCAACTGCCTGCACGCCACTTCTCCCATTTACTTCTCCATCGGGAACTGATTTGCCTCGGCTTCTTGACCTCCCCTTCGTCTTCATTTGCATCCAAACCCCAATGCGTTCACTTTGTTTTAACCTCTTTAAATAATCATCTACTACTTCAGTTAGACTAGCCATCTAATCCTAATTCTCCAAACCATAGCCCTCCGTTCTAGCGGTTCCAAATGGCGAAAGAGATCGAGATGCAGGTTTTTAGCGTCCAACATGTCCTCGTCGAAGGCTCGATGCGCATAGTTGCCACTGTCACCGTCCACCCAAGGGTTGTTCGGCAGTGGATCAACAATGTATCCAACTCCCTCAAAAAGATAGAGACGAGGGTCATCGGTCTCAACGCAGAGTACACGGAGCGTGCCCTGGGAAGATCCAGCGCGCCGCCGTCCTTCAGCTGTGCCTCGAAGATGATGTTTTGGTGTACCACATTATACACTCGCCCTCCATACCAGGTGAGCTTCACGATTTCTTGTCTCGGGAGGAGCTATACTTCTGTGGGGCAGCCATCGAAGGGGACAAACAGAAGCTGGAGCCATACAACCTTGATTTGAAAAGCATCGCTGACCTACAAACCAGAATAAAAATTCTTGTAGAAGATTGTGCTAAACAGACACCATCCCTATTCGACGTAGCAAATTTTGTGCTTGGTACAAATCTTCAGAAGGGTGACGAGATGTTGGCATTAAGGTCGTCTGGATGGGAGAATTATCCCTTGACGTACGAGCGGATAAAATATGCTGCCCTCGATGCCCGTGTGAGTTTCGAGATAGCTGCAAGGTCCAAAGAGCTTGTTGCGAAGCCGTCTCCCACAGAGAATGAGAACAACAACAATAAGAAGAAGAAGAAGAAGAAGAAGAAAACGCTGCACCAGCAGGAGGGCATTATGGATGGATGAACTATTTCCTCTCTTGTAAAAAAAATTATTCCCTCTCGGTGTATATTGATATAGATGGACTATTTCGATGGTGTGCATGTCTTTGGAACAGAGTAGTAGCGTGGGTCCGCTTGACTACAAGGAACTATTTATCCGTATATATAGCTTTCTCTGCTACTCCTTCCAGTGATCGGTATACAGTGCATGTGTCCGTAGACATGACAGCTTCTCCATGGAAGTTCAACTATGGCGACCATCACGTTTCATCTCGCGATTCCCACGACGCCTCTCCAACCCACAACACCACACCCCCCGACGTGCGCCTCACCCCTCTCGGCCGCACCGCCCCTCTACCTTTGTGTGCATGACATGTGGGCCACCTAAAATGCGGCGAGCATCAAGTTTCTACCACAGCCACCCGCGATTCCCACGACGCCTCTCAAACCCATGAAACCACACGTCCCCCGACCTGCGGCTCACCCCTCTTGGCCCCACTGCCCCTCTGCCTTCGGGAGCAATACATGTGGACCAGTCACCTATCGGGTCCACATGTTATTGACTCAAAGGTAGGTGTAGTAAGGCGCTGAAGCTCAGCCCCGACGGCCCTGAGAGGGAAATGTAACTCCTACGCCAGGGCTTGTGGTGCTCCCGCAGCATGAACTTGTGCCAAACTCGAGATTTGTTTCTTTACTATACATGCACGCAACGATTTAATGGACATTGTAATCTCAACATGTGATGGGGAGCTCTAAATTTGAATTTGAAACTTATAAAACGAAAAGATTCAAAACAAATAAACTGGGAGAGAGGGAGTATATCGTAGGATGTGTCCCATACAAAATAAGTCCCCTGGTTTGTCACCGCGAAGATGCGGTTAGAAAGGAGCACAACGTCTTCCTACTCGTACGGCAAAAAATCGGCTGCAGATAGCATGGTCCGCCTTCGACCGCCATGTGCAAGGTTCGTGCTATCTTTTATTCAATCTCACAGTGGTTTCATCGTACCAATTCATGCGGTGGCCCGTTGCAGGGCTGATCCCAATGTTGGACAAAGGTTCTACGGGAATGGTGTCACCGTTGTAAATGTTGTGCAAATTGATGTTGGTACTCTCCCGTACATATGCAAGCCAATCTCCACTCGCACCGAGCCTAGCCTGTGAAACAGTGGGCGGGGGAGAATTAGGAAATGGACACGGAAGTAGTCTTTAGAATGCATTTACTACGTGATCAAACTCATCTTACCTGCTCATCGGAGGAAATTCGAGTGCCCCTCAACATCGGCATCTCAAGGGGCGTCAACTTGCAACTACGGCCACGCTGCGCTGGAGAGACCCCCAAGGAAACATCCGCGTGCGTTCCACGGAACATCAAGATGCATTTGTATGAGTAGTTTATCTTGTGAGAGAAAAGGATGAACGAGGGAAGGCCTCTAGAGATAGAGATGGACACTACTACTACCAATGTGCTGGCCCGTGCATTGCAATGGATCCAAACTAGTAGAATAATACTTGTTCACGTGCTTGAAATATAAACACTCTAGTTTTGATATACATGTGTCAGTAGACACGATAGCTTGTCCATGGAAGTTGAACCACGGCGACCATCACGTTTCTTGTTTCTACCACTGCCACACCCACACGCGATTCCCACGACGCCGCTCCAACCCACGGCACGACGTCCCCCGACGTGGACATGGATCCTATGACGTGGCTATCACTGCCTTGCCCCGCCTTTCCTTCGCTGACAGGTGGGACCCACGCTTATGGGTCCCACATGTCAGTGACAGAATGGTAGGATTGTTCGTGCCCCTCATCCCTCTCGGCCCCACCGCTCCTCTGCCTTTGTGTGCATGACATGCGGGCCAGCTGAACTGCGGCGACCATCAACTTTCTACCACAGACACACCCGATTGGACGTGGTTTGCCTGCTCCGCTGCTGTGCTCCGATCTGTACTCCCGCACCAGAAAATTTTCATCTAGCGGCTGTGACACATTTCGTCCTAGGCATCAATCCTCAGCTGGAGTACTTATGTACTACAGGTAGTACCCGCCGGTGTGGCCATCTACGCCTCGTAACACCCCGACGCCCAGCTGTGGTACCCTCGCCACGGCCACGCCACCACCGGCCGGTTCATCTTGAATGAGTGAGTCGTGAACCACGCCACCACCATGAGAATGACATGTGGGCCAGCCGCATTTAAGGCCCACATGTCATTGACTCATAGGCCAGGCACTAAGCCACTGAAGTTCGGTCCCATGGGCCCCCAGAGGAAAATGTAACTCCTGCGGCAGGCCTTGTGGTGCTCCCGCAGTACGAGCTCGTGCCAAAACTGGAATTTGTTTCTTACTACTACTAGTACTAGTAGTAAGGTACACGTGCATTGCACGCATGAGATTCTGGTGGTTTGTGCATTATGCTTCTACATGTGGAGTTTTCTGGATTCTAACATGTGGCAAAATTTGGTGGAATGTAAGGTTAGGCAAGTTTGATTAACTTAGGTGAGTGTTTGGTTCAAGCCATACCTTAGGCAAGCCACACTGGCCCCACATGACATACACACAAAAAATGTGGCAAGATTCCCTTAGGATTGCCAACTTGTGGCAAAATTTGGTGGAATGTAAGGTTAGGCAAGTCTGATTAACTTAGGTGAGTGTTGGTTCAAGCCACACCTTAGGCAAGCCACACTGGCCCCACATGACATACACACAAAAAATGTGGCAAGATTCCCTTAGGCTTGCCAACTTGTGGCTCTCATTTTAAAGAACTTATTAATAACTTTGCCTGAGCTTAGTTGTGGCAAAGTTAGTCATGAATTAAGTACAACCATGGAGTCTTCTAGATTATACATGTGGCAGAATCTGGTGGATGATATTCAATGGCCAGTAGTGCTCGGATTTCCCATCTTTGTACCGTCGGATTGGCTTCATCCAACGACCAACTTTCAAAGTTTTTCACACACTATATAGGGGGTATAGATATAGATGTGCCGGTCCGTTGCAATGGATCCAAAGTATATCTATTTAGTGGAGTGCACTCTAAACACATTATCTATTTATTTTTCTCTAACCTTCCGTAGCCATGCAACCAAGCCACATAAGCTTCATGGGTGCCCCCCACACCATATTATTCATACTACAT
This sequence comes from Triticum dicoccoides, assembly GCF_002162155.2. Taxonomy (NCBI): domain Eukaryota; kingdom Viridiplantae; phylum Streptophyta; class Magnoliopsida; order Poales; family Poaceae; genus Triticum; species Triticum dicoccoides. The sequence goes on along the minus strand of NC_041383.1, from coordinate 2,815,063 downwards.
TGATTGAAAAAAAGATAAATCACCCAAAACAAGATCTTCCCGTTTTTTGTTCCTACGATGTTGTGTTGTGCACGTATCTACTAGTTGTAAAGTGGTAGTACTAGTAAGATAATAGTATTAGGAGTACAAACTTGGTAGGAGTAGTACTAGTACGGAATGCTCCTACTCTATCAACGAGCCCCGTCTGACACAGTTCTTGGCTTCCGTGCTACAGCTAGATCTTCCCCTTGTTTTTGTTTTCCAACCCGGCGGCAGGCGGGGTGTCGGTTTGCTCAACGGGCGGTCCCACATGAAAGTGAAAATGCTAGGTTGTAGGCAACACGCCTTCCCTAAGCTATGTGTCGTGCCGGACGGGCTGTGTTGTACTCCTGATTCCCGGGCGTGTGGGGGTGCGACGCGAACGTGGCAGGCCTTTTCCTTTTACTAGCAATGTGCCCGTGCGTTGCGACGGATCCAAAGTAGTAGAATAGTAGTATTTGTTCACAAACTTGAAAGAAGTCACTATTGTTTTGATATACTCCTAATATATTACTCCCTCCGTACCTAAATATTTGTCTTTTTTGAGATTTCAAATGGACTATCACATACGGATTATATAGACATATTCTAGTGTTTCTAGCAAGATGCCCGCGGGTTGCACGAAGTTGATGGAAAAGGTAAGCACACCTTATAAATTGATGGATGGAGTACTAGTTACAGTGATGCATATAAATAAGCAAAGGCATCGCACATGTCGGTATTGACTGGAACAAGAATGCAACAACACAATAAGAATTAAGGCCACAATGATGCGATCGCAGTGGTGGTTACAGAAGGCAAGAAGAAAGATGGATCCACGAACGTACGACCTCCTCCTCCTCAACTTAGTGCGCCGGGCCACTGACCAGCGGCTAAGGAGCGGCTGCTTTTGTGGCGAGGTCGAGGTGCTTCTCAACAAAGGCATCCAAGGCTTCCAGTCGGTTGAGGAAGGCCAACGTCGTAGCGTCCTCACTGGCCTTGTAGATACCTATGTACATGATTTGCTTGTACGCGTGGATGTGTAGGTTGACGAATTCTTGCTGGGCGAGGCGCCTCGCGGTGAGCGCGATCTCCAAGTGGACATTCTTCGTGGCGTCGGCGGGCAGTCGTAGGGCCACCAGTGCTTCAAAGAGGTTCCGGCCATGGAGGCCGATTAGGGTGGCAAGCAATGAGAAGCCCAGGCGCGCGGGCTGGAGGAGTACGGCGATGACGTCCGCGAGCTTCTTGAGGACGGTGAACTTGTTGCTGGTGGCAACGATCATCTGGTCCAACTGAGAGTCGTAGTTGGCGTCGACGGCGGCCATCCACTAGCCAATCTCCAACACCGTCTGGAGACGATCCTCGGCGCCATGCCACAGGCCGGTGTCGTGGACCATCTGGCACAGCCGCTGGCCGCTCACGCGCATCGCCGCCATGGGTCTGGAGCGAGCGCTTTTGCGCTTAGTGTAGGTGCTTAGGCAGTGCTTAGGTGCGTACAATGTGGTAGATGCATTGGAATGGAGGAGGGGCGCCTTTATATGAGGGCAATGAGGGCAAACTGTGTTGCATTCACATCGTGCAGCCTCTTTTCCTGGACCTCCTCCCATTACTTCCCTCATGCATTAATTGAAGGAGGATGCATTGGCCGTTCGACATATCGGGAACTGCTACTCCCTCCCTCGTCTGCATTAAAGGCGTATCGGGAACTGCGCCGCCCGCTGTCAAATCGAATACTCCCTCCGTTTAGGTGAGTACTATAAGTCATCTTACGAAAACCAAATACTAGTAAGACTAGCCACCGTGGGAGTAACTTCAGCAGTAACATCGAGTCCAACTCAGCAAATTTGCTTATATGGCAGTGAGTTAATGAGGAGAGAGGTAGTTATAATAACTTACTAGCTAGTTACTGTAACATCACATGTCCCAATGTAATATGAGTCTATAACCTAATAAATGAAGCTTTGCATGTTACCATACTTATGTTACTACTACCCACTATGAAGGTAGTAACATAGTCTAGGGAAATGTGTATGTTACTAGTGTATGTTACTCACCATTGTGGCTAGTCTAACACATAGGCGTGGTGCATTAACTCTCACGTTGTTTCTTATTTTTGGACATAAATAGAGGAATCAACCAAGAAAAGATGTGGGGCTTGTATGCTTTTAATGACACACTACTAGGGAAAAGGCTAGCAGCAGAGCGGGTTTTAGGTGTATCAGTAGCGCGGGCAGGCGTGCTACTAATAAGGCGCTACAGCTATTGCTTAGCAGTAGCGTGTGCCCGCACGCGCTACTGCTAGGACAAATAGCTGCAGTGTTTGTTCAAGCCCATGCTACTGCTAATGTAACTACTGGCAGCGTGTTTTCCGTCCATCGCTACTAATATTCTTTTTTTAGTGTATTTATGCGCCATCATACAAATATTGGTACAATACTAGTTATGAGGTTTACATTATTATGTCGATAACAGTGTGGCAAATGAAGGTGGATTAGGTTCAAGTGGAGGAAATATGTGGTGCATGTCAAAAGTATACTACTAATCCAAGCTTGATCTAGTTTGGACTAGTAGTACTTTCGATGTGCACCACATGTTGCCTCCACTTGAATCTAATCCGCCAGCACAAGCTATTTAATCATCATCATAGTCATTACCACCAACAGTATTTATTTAATCACCACTAACACTAGCTAATAATAATCATCATCGTCATTACCACCAAAACTAGCTATTTTATCATCATAGTAATAGTGTAGCACATCATCATCCTCAAACTCATTTCTAGCTAGCTAATCACTCCTGCTGCTCTCTCTTAGGTAAAATAATATAAAACATGTATAGCTCTCCTCCTTGATCAAGTTGGAGCATGCAGATGAACCTGTCTCCTAATCGTGGGTAGCGCATCTGTTTGCTGCCCCCTAGTACTTCTCTGCGCTCCCCATCACATATTTGATCCAGTCTTGCACTATTAAGCATCCGTCGCTAATCTTGAATGCACTAAAGTAATCTGTAGGATATCTTGGCCGTAAGCTGATAATACTCATGGTACCTTTAGTCTCGATCCCATAAGGCACAACATTCATCGGGAGTCCCTATTGAAGAACATCGTATGGTAACATACTTAGCAATGAAGTTTAGCTTCAAAAATAATGTATGGAAAAGATGCATTGAGGATAAATAGTAAAAATCTTACCATCCTTCCTAAATAGATGTGATCGTAGTTCATTACGAACACTATTGGTCGCACATTTTCAGTACTAACATTTCTAAATGCAGGAAGAAAATTTGTCTTGACAGTATCAAGATCCTCAAGCCATGAAACATAATGACTGAGCTCCTCGCAGTTGAGTTCAGCCCCAGGACAGTATACGGTCCTGTCTACCAAGCGCTGGACATGTTTGCTTGCACCGAAATAAGCTGACAATACAAATTAGTTGTCAACTATTTTTGAATAAACAATATCAAAGATATAAATATGGTTGAGAAACTTACATAATGGTATAACTGGAGGCGTCTGCACATCGACCCAGATGTCGGTATTACCTTCAATATCATCTTCCGGATGAATATCAAAGGTGATAACCATATCAGGCTCAAATACATAAGTCTTGCATAGTGCTCACCATGTTTTGCATCCAAAATAGGTGTAGTTGTCTGAATTGTATAATTTTGCATGGAAAATATAACCATGCTCGGTCTTCAAGTAAACTTTATTTTCCTCCGTAGTATGACTGAAACCTATCTTATCTAATATAAAAACTCTTGCATGGCAGGGGATACGCTAGTAGAATAGTAAAAAAATATAAGTTGAAGCAAATGAAGCAGATGTCATGCTTAATTACGAAAAAAGACTTGTCGTTGTGACTTACTGTATCCACTTCGAAGTTCTCGTCCAGCTTGATGCTGAAGCGCCTATCATCATCTAGGAAGATTCCGTCGCACAGGCCGCGCTCGTCTTTGCAGTATTTGCAAATACCGAAATCCTTTTCGTCGTCAGACATTTCCTATGTTCATAGTTAAAACATTAATTGAAAATCGATCAAAGACAACTACCAGGATACTCAACACACAAATACGGGGCACTTGATATTTCCTTCATATTCTGGAACAAGTCATGCCAAAATTCACGGAAAAATCTGCCATGACCTTTGCTAAAATAGGACATATCAAGCGCCTAAAATTTGTCGGAACGGAAATGAATCAACACTCTGGCAAAACATAGGCCACTCGGAGGTGTAACCTGCAAACATGACCGGCCACTTGGATATTGAGCAACACAAGATATACATTTCAAAATATCTTATAGGACTCAAATTAGCATGCATTCAATAAGCAAAAGTAAATCATCTCATGAGTCCATACATCGTCGAATATTATCACTAATACATCACGAATAGTGTCATACATATAACATCACTAATACAACTAAAACCCTAGCACACGACGGGTATCGGCGCGGGCGGTGGACACCCACAGAGAAGGAACCATCACGGGATCATAGCTCCAGTGAGATCCCTGGAGAACCTGCCAGGTATTGGAGAACGACCTGTGCTCCAACGCAAACAAGTAGCGACGGACATGCGCGTCCTCCTCACTTGACACGGTGACGCACCACCTCCGTGGAGTCCTCGAGCCTCTAGACCGTCACTGGCCCACGCGACCGCCACCAAAGAAGGTTCGGGTCAACGACAGGCTGGCTCCTCACCAACCTGCGCCCCCCGGTAGGTAGCGCCTCCCAGTACCACCCCGGCGGAGCCCAGTCCCGGACATGGCCGATATGGTCAAGCAGGTGTCGTCCTCCGCCGACTCGACGACGAGGATGCGGGATAGGCATCGTCCACGTCGAGGCAGGAAAAATTGCTTTAACTAAAAAATAGCAACAATTTCTTACTAACTAGTTCTATTAATTCAACTAGTTCTTACTAAAAATAAACTTACTATAAATAAAAATATTCTAGTACCTAATTAGTACCTGGTTCTTACTAACTACTCTCTCCGTTCATATTTACTCGTCGTGGTTTTAGTTCAAATTTGAACTAAAACCATGACGAGTAAATCGGAACGGAGGGAGTAATTAGTACCTAGGAACTACTGCCCTGATTACCATATACGTATCCATTTTTAACTAGGGTTCGTACTACCTAATTAAATAGGGTTAATACTAATTGTAATTAACTAACCAGCACTAAAAATAGCCTAGGGTTCATACTAACTAGCACTAAATAGCTAGGGTTCATACTAAGCAAACAAGAGGGATCAGAAGGGGAGAGTGCTTACAGAGGGCGGGGAGAGAGATGTGGTCCGGGGAGACGACGACACCGAGGTGCGGCGAGGCGGGGTCGGGGGAGACGGCGGCGAGGCGGCGGCGAGGCGGGTCGAGGGAGACGGCGGCGAGGTAGGGTCGGGGGAGACGGCGGCAAGGCGGAGGCGACGAGGGGGAGAAGAGAGAGTGGGGAATTGGGGGAGGAGGCAGATTAGGAGAGGGAATCAGGCCGTACGGGGGGTTAGGTGAAAATAGCTATAACAATAGCGTGGGGTCTCAAAACGCGCTGTTGCTAAAATCCATAGTAGTAGCGCTGTTCCTAGAAGGGCGCTACTACTATACCTAGCACGCGGGGAACAGTGTGGCAATTATAGTAGTAGCGCATTCTGCCCCTGCCGTGCTACTGCTAAGCGGGTAACAGTAGCGCCATTTTATCAGACGCGCTATTGCTCAGTAGCAGTAGTGCCTCATTTTAACAAACGCTACTGGTAAGATTCTATGTATAAGGTTTTCTCTAGTAGTGACACATGACATGCAGTGGTTAGTTCGTTGCACAAGAACAAATACAACCCACGTCAGCACACACACATCTTATAGCATCACATCCAATGGCTATAAAAGATGAATGAGACCAAATTATATCTCATCTAGATGAGTTCTAGCAAAACTGTATTAATAATACTTAGTACTCCTGCGCCATGTATCATATAAGTATCATGTAGTACTTTATTTATTGCCATGTATGACACATAGTTCACGAGCCCTCTCTATATGTACCACCTTTTTTTTTAATTTCAAGTTTTGCTTCATGGCGCAATCCATCGATACTACTACTGTACAAAAGTGGAGTATATACATTTTTTAAAAGGCTAGAGGGCGGGGCAGTCTAGCTCGGTCGGTTTCACGAGAGGCGAGGGCCTTTGTGATTTGACGGCTCATTAATGCTGTCAAATCGAATAGTACTGCACCGCCCGCTGCACGCCCGACGCCTCCATTAAACCCCTCCGTTAAACCCGCATGCAAACCAAGAATCCTACTCCGGCCACACGTCCGTTCATGAGCGGGCCGGAATTAAACGCAACACTGGCCGAGCTCCTCCCGTCCGCCCTCAGTTTAAATGAGGCCAGACGCCGGCTAAGCTCCTACCGTCCGCCCTCTATTTACACGAGGCCAGAAAGACAGCGGGCAAGAATCGCACCCCTCTGCCGCTCCCCCATCTCCTCCTTCACCATTTTCTCCACCCTTCTGATGGCTTCCGATGAGCCGTTCTCTGGCATATTACCCGGCTGGGTGGCCCGCCGAGCCCTCCGGATACGGGCGAGGCCGCTCGGTGCTTCACCAACCTTGCTTGGGCCGACGGAGCCAGTTGCCGCCACAAGCAGGCGCGTGGTTCAGCAACTCGCCGCTCCAGTTCAGCTCGATGAGGAGTGGCGAGTTGCTCCACGCTGGCACGGTGGCGAGCACGCTGGTACGGGCGCCGTCGCTGCCGCATCGTACCGCGCCACCAGTGTCTGCGGTGGCCGCGCCTCCCGTGTCTGTGGGCGCGCCTCCCGTGCCTGCGGCAGCGCCATGCAGGCAGAGACAGAAGTCGGGTGCGTGGAGAGCGATCAGTCGGTGGCCAGCTTCTCCCTGTCCACCGCCATCATCGAGGAGAAGTAGAACACGGGAGGCCGCTGTCACTTGGGACCCATGAAGGCCACCGCCGAGGCGACGACCGCGGATTCAGGTGGTTTCTTTGCTGCTTCGTCTCTTCCAAGGACCTTCGTCGACCCCGCAAGTGTCTAACGGACATGAGGAAGACAAAGGGATCCGCGGGTGGCCATTTAGAACTAAAATAAGTCTAGATATATCCATTTCTAGGACAAGTATTTCCGTACGGAGGGAGTATTAATTATACAAGAGAGCCGGATTGGCACCTCTTAGTTCATGTAAATGTAATGAAATCCATCATGTTTATATGAAGATCCGGCTTTTTTATACGAAATCCTTAATGCTTATATGAAATCAGTCCGTGTTTGCATGAATTTCATCTGGTTGGTTAGAGTTGTAAAAATGTATGCCACTGGCGTTTGATGACGTCCTCCGCGGAAGGAAGCGAGAGGAAATTTGCCGGCTGCCGTTGGAGATGCTCTTTATGCTGGAAATAATAGAGTGACATCCAATCCATTTGTGTTAATTGCCTATATGATTGTTCCTCTATAAAAAGTTAATTGTATATACAGTGTACACGTGACTTGCAGGGTGGCTACAACTTCGTACAGAAAGTTAAAAGGAAACAAGTCCATCCTTAATATTCTAAGTACTCTGTGGGTTCCACTGTCAGTACACTAGCGAAAGAAGTATATATTAAATAAGTAGAGTAATATATAATATATAAATCTAAAGTTAAAAGACAGAATTCGAACTCATGTTAGCGCGTTGCGAGCATCCGGCGCTAACCAGCCCAGCACATTTTTGTTGTAGACCATGCTGGAGATATGTCTCCATGTCTACTCTTATATATACTCCATTCGTTCCTAAATATCTGTCTTTTTCAGATTTCAAATGGACTACCACATACGGATGTGTATGTAGACATATTTTAGAGTGTAGATTCACTCATTTTGCTACGTATGTCTTTTCAGGAAGGGGCCAGATTTGTCCTTGATTTATTTATGAAGTATCCAGATGGCACTGCACCGCCAAGAAAAGAGGGTAACATCAAAATTATGGACTATTTTTTTGAGTATATTGGTAAGGTCCGGTCATAGTCACTTGTTGAAATCTCCAAAAAAACAAATACTCCCTCCGTCCGGAAATACTTGTCATCAAAATGGATAAAAGGAAATGTATCTAGACGTATTTTAGTTTTAGATACATTTATTTTTATCCATTTTGATGACATGTATTTTCGGACGGAGGGAGTAGAAAACAGAGTTGGTGATGATGGTGTGCGTGCCATCCTGCAATATAGGCCGTCGGATGTATATCTAACTGATAGGAAAGAAACTATGGAAATTTTGCAAAAATATACCCACACGTCTCTCCACGTTCGCAAATAAGGCCTTCCCTCGTTCAGCCTTTTCTCTCACAAGATAAACTACTCATACAAATGCATCTTGATGTTCCGTGCAACGCACGGGCAGCTAGCTAATTTCTTTTAAAGTAGTTGCTGCGATAATTGGGTTGAAGTGATATGTTTTATGTCTGCCCCGAATGATTTCAGATTCACTAGTAGTAACAAAAAAAAGGTTGCCTTGTTAATTAACAGAAAACAGGGTGAAAACTATCACATGAGGCCGGTAAAAACAAGGCACACTGGGTTCAGCGTCATCGTTACTACAGTTGTGCGCGCGCGAGAAGTCTACATATCGAGGGGGCTACCGAGCGAGGCACCAAGACACAATGTTTGAAAGAGAAACCAATTGACCGATTATGATCAAATTGAGTTGTCACCCTTCTGCTGTCATTGTTGGGGAGGCAATGAGGCACAGAGGCACAACTAGTGAGTGTGTGTGTGTGTGTGTGTGTGTGTGTGTTTGAAAGAGGAATCGATAGATTATTATCAAGATCGATGTGCCACCCTACTCCTTCAGTGCCGGGTAGTGTGTGTGTGTGTGTATGTTTGAGAGAGAATCCAGTCGATAGATTAGTATCAAGATCGAGGTGTCACCCTACTCCTTCGGTGTCGTGTAGTGTGTGTGTGTGTGTATGTTTGAGAGAGAAGCCAGTCGATAGATTAGTATCAAGATCGAGGTGTCACCCTAATTCTTCAGTGTTGCGAAGTATGGGTGTGTGTGGGGGGAGGGGGCAGTGACACTCACATATCTCTACTCTTATAAAAAACAGAGTTGGTGATGATGGTGTTCCTCCCATCCTGCAATATAGGCCATCCGATTTATATCCGACGGACATGAAGGAAAATATGACAATTTTGCAAAAAGATACCCACACCCCTCTCCGCATTTGCAAATAAGGCATTCCCTCGTTCATCCTTTTCTCCCACAAGATAAATTTCTCATACAAATGCATCTTGATGTTCCGTGCAACCCACATGGGCATCTTGCTAGTAGGGAGAAGGAGTTTGTGTGACACAGATCTAGCTATATTAAGGGATAGGTAGATAGCATATGTGTGAGGGAAAATTCGAATCTGAACCCGAGCTCATCTGCACCTGCGCTCACGAAAAAAATCAAAATAAATACTGAAAAAATTCAAAAAATTCCAAAACAAATTGGGGTGGTGGACAATTTGATGCGTGAGGTATGCTCCAATTTTCAAAACATTTGGACTTCTGTGCAGCTCTCAGCAAAAAAGACAAATCGGAGGTCTATAAAAATGTGTACTGTTCATATATTGTTCTGGTCTGATTTGTCTTTTTTGCTGAGAGCTGCACAGAAGTCCAAATGTTTTGAAAATTGGAGCGTACCTCACGCATCAAATTGTCTACCACCTAATTTTTTTTGGAATTTTTTGAATTTTTCTGAATTTTTTACGATTTTTTTTGACCGGGTGCAGATGCACCCAGGCACCGAAACGCCACTCTCGGGTGTGAGGAAAGACATTATTATACTTTGAGACATTAGTGGCTGTGGGTGGGCGGAATTAAAGGGGTGGGCGTGTTAGACATAGAAAGCATGTGTGTTTCTGTGTGAGAGACTTGTAGGACGGGGTAGAAAGATGAATTTAACCCTGACGGAGGGAGAAAAATACATGAAGTGCGTGTGTGTGATTCCGATGCCCACAGGGAAATGAGATATGTATGCGTGTGAGAGAAATTGCACAATTCATTCACGTATCACTATCTAGCGACCGTGGACGTGCATCGCTTGAACATAAGTCAATATCTACTTCGTATCGTGGCCAAAGGTACAATATCGATTCAATGCTATAAAGATTGAACACTCACATATCACATTTTTTTTCTATTTAAATAAATCTTTTTCAGTTGTGCATGCCAAAGTTACAGTGATGTTCTTTCAAACAAGCAATGTAGCTATCATGCACATGCACCATTGTTACTTTTGCATTCAAATTCATTAGTCTTGGATGATTTAAGTTTCTATTTTGAAGTAATATATGTAATATTCATATATGAATTCAACGGTTACGCAATTTATGAAATGGAGGCTATGTAATCATATGAGGTAACACTTTTAAGAAGCTAACTACAATATCCATTTCTTTTTGTTCGCCTCTACACTAACACGTCAATGCATTATGTTTAAAGTAAATAACCAATGGCACTAAATTATCTATTTACACGAGAAATACATAGGCTGAGCGTTTGATCCCTTTTTTTGTGAACGCGCCACTACACCCGTACGATTGGCCGCGCCCGTGTGAACGTCCAAGTTATCGGCTCATCATCCCGAGTTATTGTCTTTTTTTCTGGGGTGGACTTCACACCAGTTATTAACTGCTGACGCGTGCCCCGTGTACACAGTCTAGCATGACCTTCCCGCTAGCACGGTCCAAAATTAGTTGAAACTGGATACGAACGATCCCGCGGGTAGCAAAATCTCCCGCCTCCTTCTAAAATTTCCACCACCTTAGTCTTTAGCATGCGAAATCCCCCTTTTGTCCTTGGTGCACGGAGACCAACAGTTACAATACCGCCCTCATCTACATGATAGGTCAGGGCTGCTTTGGTAACTTCCGGTTCCCCCCACTACACGGCACCCCCATTTCCTCTCCCCCCTCCCGCAAAAACGACTAACTCCACAGAACCAGAGCATCTTACATCACGCCGTCCGTACTTCATCGCCCTTTCTCCCCTCCTCTCTCGAAACCCTAGACTGCTCATCCACCAGCGTACCATAGCCCATTCACTGCGAGTGGCGTCCACCTCGCCGGATCTGCTTCTGCGGCCACATCTACCCCTCCCACCTCCCCTAGAAACAAGTAGATTGCTCATCCACCACTGTACCACAGCCCATTCAGTGCCGGCCTTGTCCACGGCGCCGGATTTGCTTCGCCGGTACTCTCGTCAACCGCCGCGCATCTGCAGCGGCTCATTCGTACTCCCCACCGGAGACGCTTTGTCCACACCCCCCGGAGCCGCCCCACCGACGCCCCCGTCGACGGCCTTTGATCCTCTTCGCCGACACCTTCCTCAACCCTACCGGAGGCGCTTCGCCGACACCTTCCTCAACATTATCGGAGCCGCTTCGCCGACACCAGCGTCAACCCTAGCGGAGTAGCTTCGCCTATACCATTCTCAACCCTACTGGGGCCGCTTTGCCAACTCACAAGTCCACGGCCTCAGATCCGCTTCCTCGCACCCTCATCCAACCTACCAGAGCAGCTTCTGACGCCCCGTCCACGGCCGCAGATCCGCATCGTCGACACCACCCTTAACCCAACCACCGGAGCAGCTTCTGACGCCCCGTCCACGGCCGCAGATCTGCATCGTCGACACCATCCTTAACCCAACCATCGGAGAAGCTTCTGACGCCCCGTCCACAGCCGCAGATCCGCGTCGTCGACACCATCCTTAACCCAACCACCGGAGCAGCTTCACCTACGCCCTCGTCCACGGCCACAGATCCGCTTCGCCCACACTGTGTCCACCCTACCGGAGCCGCTCCACAAACACCCTACTCGACGGTTCTAGATCTCCTTACCGGACCCCGATAGCCAGCGTAGCGTCATCACCCTCGATGTTTCTAACCTGATTCCCACCGTCTGGAGAGATGCCAAGCACCCGCCACGGCCTAGGTACTTGTCACCTTTAAACCCGTCCAGCATCACCTGCCCGATGTACTTCAAATATACTAACCGATCGTTGTTACCTGTTATGCAGCTGGCAAAAACTACAAGGACGATGTTTCTTCTGGATCTAACAGCTTGGCCAACCAAGATCCTGGACTGAGGCATTGCTATGATCTTGTAAGCGCGTCTCTCTCTCTTGTATTGTTATGTGCCTGCCAGTGTGCTTTGCTAGGATTTTCGACCAATAATCCCTTTGTGCACACAATGATTTCTACTATTGGATGCTAAATTAGATATGTAGATGTCATACATGATACTACCTCGTACCTCCGTTCCTAAATATAAGTCTTTCTAGAGATTCCACTATAGGCTACATGCGGAGCAAAATGAGTGAATCTACACTCAAAAATGCATCTATATACATCTGTATGTGGTCCATACTGGAATCTCTACAAAGACATATATTTAGGAACAGGGATAGTACATTACACAAAATCGTAGGTGGCATGTAGGAATTCGAGTGCACTACATTACGCTCCCTTAGAGTGCCTGCCAGTCCAGCATACAGAGTCATGGATAATTTATGGTACGCACACAATCGTTAATTGGTGGTTTAAATATGCGCAAGGGATATGCAATGTAGTATCATGTAGAGATGTCTGAAATTAGCCGTGTCAAATTGCAGATAGGGTTACACGATGAAAAAGTACAAGATGTATGTGGCAATTTCATGGAACATCGCAAAAAAAGGAGAGGTAGTGGTGAGCCTATACAGTGTGCTATGGTACGTCACTCCTCCATTGCAATCATCGTGGCATGTTACTTGTATGCCAAATCTATTAGCCAAGTTTCTTAGGGACAATTATTACGAGTTATCCTAAGAAAATAAGCACCTGTGAATATAAGCTCCATGTAATACGCCAACCAGTTCTTTTCATTGCGTTTTCAGCTTATCTTTAGTATGATCACTGGAAAGTCTAGATTGCATTATATATTTTTTTCATTTTGCTGCACATATGGAAATTAATTTGACTTGCAAACATCACAAATTGAACCCAGTGCAGTAATTAATATGATAGGAAAACAGACCATCACTATTTGCTCAAAATGCAAATACAAAGATACCATCTACTTGGCACAATCTACTTTGGTCAATGTTTTCCATAGAGATCCCATTGCCTAATTTAAACGAAGAACGCATGACCCACATTTAAATGAAGAACAATTATTTGTTGAAATTCATGGTCCAAGTGGCTGGTTATTATCATATAGCAGCACCACCTGAAAGCATCATATAGCAGCAGCAGCAGCAGCTCATAGCAACTCATCATACAACAGCAGCAGTCTGCAATTCATCATATACCAGCAGCAGGAGCAGCTCATAGCAATTCATCATATAGCAGCAGCAGGAGCAGCTTGTAGCAACTCATCATATAGCAGCAGCAGCAGCAGCTCATAGCAATTCATCATATAGCAACAGCAACAGCTCATAGCAACTCATCATACAGCAGCAACAGCTCATAGCAATTCATCATATAGCAGCAGCAGGACCAACTCATAGCAATGCATCATATAGCAGCAGCAGAAGCAGCTCATAGCAATTCATCATATAGTGGATCAGAATGAAAATTTGGCAAAAAAATCAGAGGAGATCCTCACCTTGTTGGATGAGCTCATCCTTCAACAGCACCTCAAGGCAATGGCCTGGGAGGAGGGGAGAGGGAACAAGGTGCCTTCTGCCGCAGTGTGGCATCAGCCGTAGTTGTGTAGTGCCCGCTGGAGTAGTGTGTTGGACGAACCACATTGGAGAAGCTGCTGGAGACCATGAGAATGAGGGGCGACGCCAGAGGGAGGAGCAGCCAGGGAGATTTGCCCCTACCCGCCGGCCATGTAGCCTAGCTGGACATAGCATCGTCGAGGACTAGGCCAGATGGGACCAGTGGCGACGGCTCGCTGGAGGAACCCTAGTGCTGCATCTTTATGGAGTACGACTTGGCAAAAACAAGAAATATGAAGCTGGTGTTGTGCTTATTTGAGCAATTGACCGGTCTGAAGATTAACTTCCATAAAAGCGAGTTGTTCTGTTTTGGTAGAGCTAAAGAGGAACAAGATGCATATAAGCAATTGTTTGGATGCAAAGTGGGAGCACTGCCTTTTACTTACCTAGGTATTCCCGTTCACCATCGTAAGTTGACAAACAGAGAATGGAAGTGTATCGAGGATCGGTTTGAGAAGAAACTGAGCTGCTGGAAGGGCAAACTCATATCTTATGGAGGCCGATTGATTCTTATTAATTCGGTGCTCACGAGTATGTCTATGTTTCTTTTGTCCTTCTTTGAAGTCCCAGTTGGAGTTAGGAAAAGGCTGGACTTCTATCGGTCCCGTTTCTTCTAGCAGAGTGATGAACTTAAGAGAAAGTACCGCTTAGCCAAATGGGATATCATCTGCCGACCAAAAGACCAAGGGGGTCTTGGTGTTGAGAATCTTGAAGTTAAGAATAGATGCCTTCTCAGTAAGTGGCTATATAAGTTATCAGCAGAGACTGAGGCAACTTGGGTGTAGATTCTTCGTAGCAAGTATCTGCACTCTAAGACTTTGTCGCAGGTGACAGTGAGACCCACTGATTCGCCATTTTGGAAGGGGCCTATGAGAGTTAAAGCTACTTTCTTTAATAGAACAAAGTTTATTATCGGTAATGTTAATAACACTCGCTTCTGGGAGGATACTTGGCTGGGAGAAACGTCGTTGGCGCTTTAGTATCCGTTGTTGTATCGTATTGTGCAGCGACGTGATGCTCTGGTTGCAACGAGTTTATAGTCCACTCCCCTTAATATTCAGTTTAGGAGGGTGCTTATTGGTGACCGGTGGGAAGCATGGATTCATCTGGTGAGTAGATTGATGGAGGTTCAGCTCACTCATCAGCCCGATCAGTTGTGTTGGAAGCTTACTAGATCTGGTGAATTCACAGTCAAGTCGATGTACATTGATGTCATCAACTCTAGTGCTATTCCTAATTTCAAACATGTTTGGAAAGTCAAGGTTCCTTTAAAAATCAAAGTGTTTATGTGGTTTGTACATAAACAAGTCATCTTAACGAAAGATAATTTGGTTAAGCGCAACTGGACAGGCTCTACTAGGTTTAGTTTCTGTGATCGGGATGAAACTATCAAGCATCTTTTCTTTGATTGCCCATTGGCGAGGGTGTTGTGGCGATCGGTGCAAATTGCCTTTAACATTACTCCTCCGAATTCGGTCAGGTCGTTATTTGGAACGTGGCTTGTTGGGATAGAGTCCGAAACAGCTAGACAAATTTGCGTAGGAGCATGTGTGTTGTTATGGGCAATTTGGAACTGCAGAAATGATTTGGCTTTTAACAGAACAACAACTATTCATTTTTTGCAGGTTTTATTCCGGGCTACTACGCTAATCCGTATGTGGTCCTTACTCACTCCGACGGAGGCCAGGGAGCGTTTGGTTACTGGATCTGTCCGGTGGAAGATGGTAGCGCGGGATACCTTCAACCGGTTTGGATGCAGTCATGTAATAGGATAGGCGATTAGTTTACCTATCTTTCTTATGCTAGCCGGTTGTGGCTTTTGGGACTTTTTGATTTTGGCTTTGTAGCTCTTTGTGAGCCAGCCTCTTATTTATTTGCAGACTGCAAGACATTGTTTAACTACTTTATTTATTTATAAATGTGGCGTATGCATCATTCTGATGCAGAGGTCGGGGAGTCCCCCTTTTTGAAAAAAAGTTGTCACTGAAATGGATATATCTATCCTGTGATGGGTGCGCGCAATCAGAATTTGGGGGATAGGACGTGCTAGTTCGTGTGATGGTCGAACTAACTGAGTCTCGTGTGATCATGGTTGCAGTAATTTCTGTACTGGACTAGATTGGGATAAGGATATTGGGCTACTGGTCCATGTTGGGTGGGAAGGGAGACAAGGTGGGCTATGCCTTGTGTTTGGGCTAAATGCTTGGATACCCTCATATCACGTGTAAATATTTGTTTTCCCCCACACAGTATGTAGTATACATTGTATATACACAATTGTTTTGCCAAAAATAATGCGCATTAAACTAAATACCCATGAAATGATGTGGGTCGCCCCTGCCAAGTAGGGTTGTTAGCGCAGTTCAAATACCAAATCATGTACTATATCTTAGTCATGCCAACTAGGTAAAAATTTAGTGTGACATCTTATCTAGTATATACCAACATAAAAAGATCCATAGAGGTAGAACCAAAACATCTTGGCCATCAAATCATGTGGTCTAGTATTTTAAATAGCTCCAATGTTGAACACCAAACACTTTATAGTGCTAAAATTACCCTCTACTGCCACTGTTATAAACACGTTTAGACACATTGTCATGCTATAAAATCCACCGGACAATTGTATCCTACCAATTATCAACATGCAATTAATGTCCTACCTACTATACAATTGATGTCTTACCCAATATAGATGTGCAATTAGTATATTGCTTAAAATCAACAATATGTTAATCTAAATGTGGATCTTCGCACCAAATCTAAGATATCTCATAAACTTTCTCTCATAAGGACATTAACTGAGGATTGTTTAGATATGCATAGGGATTGCTATATCTAAATATCTATTTAATTGATGCCATCCCATACATTTTCTTAATATTAAATAGATATCCGTGTAAACTTAGTAAGCATTGATATTTCTAGTATCTATTTAATGTCATTAAATATATTGATGCCTTTTACTATATAGGCCATCTATTTGGGGACGGAGAGGGAGGAGTAGTAGCAACGATAGCCATGGCCAAGCGCTTCAACTTAGCGGCGCCGCTGCTGCTCACCTTAACCTTCTTGTTCTGCAGCTGCTCCATGATCTCTTCTTCTTCCCAAGCAGCGTCGCCCGCTGGCTTCCTCCAATGCCTCACGAAGGCTAACATCTCAGTGTTCGAGCAGGGCCAAGATTTGTTCAACACGCAGCTTGACAAATACATTAGGAACCCAAAGTTCCTCGCAAATACCACCGGGAGGCCGCTCTATGTCGTGATGCCGGCGAATGCTCACCACGTGCAGATCGCCGTGCGCTGCGGCAGCCTAAACGGGATGCCCATCCGCGTGCGCAGCGGCGGGCACGACTATGAGGGCCTGTCGTACCGGTCCGTGGACACCGAGGGCTTCGCGATGCTCGACATGTCGGAGCTACGCACCGTGGTCGTCGACAACCAGACGTCGACGGCGTGGGTGGAGTCTGGCGCGACGCTCGGCGAGCTCTACAATGCCATATCGAAGGCGAGCAACCTTCTGGGGTTCCCGGCCGGCGTGTGCTTGACCGTCGGCGTAGGAGGCCATTTTAGCGGCGGTGGCTTCGGCACGCTGATGCGCAAGCACGGGCTAGCTGTGGATAACATCATCGACGCCGAGTTGGTGGACGCCAATGGGACGCTCCTGAACAAGACCACCATGGGTGACGACGTCTTCTGGGTCATTCGAGGCGGCGGCGGCGGGAGCTTCGGCGTCGTGCTGAGGTGGCGGGTGAGGCTCGTGACCGTCCCGGCGACGGTGTCGGTGTTCAAGGTCTCGGTGTCCAACAGCCAGGGCGCCGCCGTGCACGCGGTCACCAAGTGGCAGAAGGTCGCGCCGGCCCTGCCGTCTTCCGAGCAGTGTTCCTCGGCACGTGTGACGCGCTCCTGCCTCTGGTGATGAGCAGGAGCGATGGCATCCCGGAGCTGAATTTGAGCCGCTCCAAGTGCAAGGAGATGAGCTGGATCGAGTCCGTGGCCTACGTCAACAACGCGACCGTGGAGAACCTCCCGAAGCGGACCACCTCCGAGTTCGACTCCAGCCATGGCTTCAAGGCGACGACGGACTACGTCCGGCGCCCCATTCGCCGGGAGGTGTGGGCCAAGATCTTCCACAAGCAGCTCAGGCAGCCGAACGCGCAGGTCGTCTTGGTCCCATACGGCGGGAAGATGAGCAACGTGCCAGAGGACGCGACGCCGTTCCCACACCGTGCCGGCGTGCTGTACAGCATGCAATTGTACAACTACTGGCCGGTGGATTCGGCAGACGGCGGAGCCACGGAGACCAAGTGGGTGAGGGACATGTACGCCTTCATGGCGCCGTACGTGAGCTCCAAATCCAAGCCAAGGGGAGCCTACTTCAACTGCAGGGACCTGGATCTCGGCCCCAATTGGGGGCCAAAATACTTCAAGGGTAACTACCAGAGGCTCACCAAGGCCAAGGCTGAGATCGACCCCCACAATTACTTCCGCAATGAGCAAAGCATTCCCCTGCCAAAACGAGCATCTTAATTGTTCCCCTATTTTCTCCTCCTTTTGAATCAGCTGCAAAATATTTTGGTTGAAGCATCTTAATTGTTGTGGACTGCAAGCCTTCGTTTTACTACATGCATGGTAGGTACAATATATCTACATGTACGCATTCTATCTTGAAATCACCTTCTATTAACAATAAAAATAATTCAAATTATTATTCAATAAAATAATAAAAATATAGTATTAATGAAATATTTCTTATATCACTTCTGAAATAAACTGAGCTCTTCATCATAAGTTCGTTACCATTGAGGTTAACGGTGTCCCATAGGCTAATTGCATTAAGCATATCATACGCCATTGTTTTAGACCCTAAATTGCAAAAAATAAAGAAAGCAGAACTTTTATATAATAGATCAAAAGAACACTAATTTTGAAGATTAATCAAGGGGCAAATCAGAAAGGAAGGAGTATGAAAATTTGATCAAATTGTGGTTGTCTTGTAACTGTAAGCAATACGAACTGCGTAGTCTCACAGCGTGATTCAAAAACGGTACAACAAATTGCTAGAAAAACAATCGGTAGCATGATTATCCCTTTGTGTATTACTTTCTTCGTTCATCCATGACTAGCATGATTATCCCTTTGATGTCTGATGTCTCTATGCCTGAGTAAAAACCCCACTTCTCTTGAATATGGAGGAACCCTAGTATGTTTAGGCGTTGAACACCGATGGAATTTGATATCATCTTTGTATGTTTATGTTAATAAGCTTTTAGAAGTTGGGTGAGGTCGACCACTCAACATTTTACCTTAGGGACATGAAGATTATTACTGTCAATGCGGTAGTGGGTTTGCGGAGGTACCCAGTGACATAAGCTATCTCCCTCCTTCCCAGAACAGTCGACAGGGGATTCCCGGAGACCGCCTTTAGCTATGTCCACGGGGATACCCTTAATCCCTGCTGTCATAACCTGCATGTGAGGAGGAATGGTGGTGGCATATGTGATATGTGGCTGCGCATGTATGCACAAATTATACTTGGCTCTGTCCACTTATGGAAACATACGTAGTTGCTTAGATCACTACAAAACGTGTGCTATTCTGTGACGAAAATCCTCGTGATGAAAAAGAAAACGTCACCTAAGATCATTTATGTTTTTTTGTCACCAACTGACTTCCTCCCTGGGAGCGTCTCAACTAGTTTGGTGACGTTCAGACCGGATTTAAGGTGACGCATTTCACCGTCACTAGGCATGTGTATATCCCGTGATGATTTTTAGTGTCAGATAAAATATTGGACAGGTTGGAGAAAGGATAAAAAAAATCGTGCGATGGGGTTCACAATGTAGTATCTGATTTTCTTCCATGGCAGAGTTTTAGACATGTTACAATCAAACTTTTAGGGGCTATGAGTTGAAATGCTCGTATCAAAATCCCTTGACTTTTTTCATACATGCTCTCATTGTACTGGACTACGAAATGACATATTCATTCTGTAATAATGCATGGACGGAAAAATATGATGACCAAGAATAATATAAATTCTGTAATAATGCATTGCACCAGATCGCACACTTCCATGATCCACATGGCTAAATTGATTTTTTTTCAAGCAGGTGAGATAAATCTATTGATTTTGGAATGGGATATGCTGCATAGCGCGCAACACGAGCTTGGACTTCCTGCTGACGGCGATGCCATGTTATTTTTATTGTGTTCCGAATCCCATACAAGTGAAGGGGAGCCTTGGCGCAGTGGTAAAGCTGCTGCCTTGTGACCATGAGGTCATGGGTTCAAGTCCTGGAAACAGCCTCTTACAGAAATGTAGGGAAAGGCTGCGTACTATAGACCCAAAGTGGTCGGACCCTTCCCTGGACCCTGCGCAAGCGGGAGCTACATGCACCAGGTTGCCCTTTTTTTTTTCCGAATCCCATACAAGTGTTGTACTACAGATGGAGTCCTACGGGACTACGGCATGTCAACCATGCTAGACGTAGCATGACTACAACTCTGTTTCGTGTCCACCAAAAAAGAGAGTTGTTTGCCCCTTTATATAGTACTAGCTAGTCATAGAATAGATGAGAGAGATCTCCACCAGATTAGCACGTAGAGGGTTTGTCCTCTCGTGTAATGTAATACTCCTTCCAATTATAATGATACGCCGCCGTGCGTTCCGTGGTTTTCTCCCGCAAGGGTTTCCACGTAAAAATCCGTGTTTCTCTTGTCTCGTTTATTCTTGTTATTATCTAACATGCCAAACGCCTCAGCCATGTCGAGATCGTCCGGTCTCCCGCCGCCTGGGAGCTCCCAGTCGAAGTGGTAGAGAAGGCTGGCGAGCAGCAGCTCCATGTTGGTGAGGCCGAGCGCCACGCCTGGGCACATCCTCTTGCCGGACCCGAACGGAAGGTACTCGAAGTGGCCGCCCTTGAAGTCCATGGCGGCGGCGCTACACTCCTCGAACCTCTCAGGCTTGAACGCCTCGGCGTCCTCCCAGTAGGCGTCATCCCTGCCCAGGG
Organism: Triticum dicoccoides; assembly: GCF_002162155.2. Taxonomy (NCBI): domain Eukaryota; kingdom Viridiplantae; phylum Streptophyta; class Magnoliopsida; order Poales; family Poaceae; genus Triticum; species Triticum dicoccoides. Next base: position 2,794,321 of record NC_041383.1, on the reverse strand, counting down.
CCCAAGCGTTCACCAGAACCTTTGTGCCCTCGGGGATGTGGTAGCCCATCACCTCGCATGGCTCCCGACACTGCCGCGGTAGCAGGAACGGCAACGGCGCGTGCAGCCGCAACGTCTCCCTGATCACCAAGCTGAGGTAGCTCAGCTGCCCACCAGCGAGGTCACCCTCCGCTAGCTTGCTCCATCCATGGAGTTCCTCTCGCACCTCCTCCTGGGCCTTGTGGAGGACGCTCGGGTTCCTCACATGGCCCATTCCAACGTCGTCGACGAGGTCTCGCTCCCGGCTACGAACATTTCCTGGACCACAGTGGTGATGATGTCAGTGGTGAGGTCCAGGGGGCACTGCTCCCCGCCGTCCTCCTGCACCCTCAATAGCACCCCGAGAAGGTCCTCCATGCTCTTGCCGGCACCGTCAACACGCTCGCGGATGAAATCGTCCATAATGGCACGCGCTTTGCGATTGCACTGCTCGGTCTCCCGGACGGCGCCGCTGAGCTTCACAGACTTGTCGAGCACGTGCAGGAACTCGTCTCGCCTCGGGCACCGTCCGCCGATGGCCGACCGCACCACGATGTCGTTGACCGTGCGGGTGATCAGCTGGCCGATTTCGACCACTGTGCAGCCGCAGCCGCCACTGCGAGCGCACTCGTCAGTGATGTAGCCGATCAAGGCGGCGACCTCGTCTTCCCGGATGTGGCGAAAGGACAGGACACGGCGTGCGCTCATGAGCTCGAGCAGGCAGATGCGGCGGAGCTGGCGCCAGAGGTCACCGTAAGGGCCTAAGGGGAGAAGAGGATGTCTTGGCCACCACGGCTGAAGATGTCCAACGTTGGCGTGAGGTGGCGGCTGGCGAAGGCGGCATCGTGCGTTTTGAGAACCTCCCTGGCGGCCTTGGCAGAGGAGACGACCAGCGTGGGCACATCGCCGAAGTGGAGCAGCATGAGCGGGCCGTGCTTGCGAGAGAGCTCCTGCAGGGCACGGTGCGGCAGGTCGCCGTGGCGCGACAGCAGGAGATGGTGGAGGCTGCCGAGGAGCGGCAGCTTCCATGGCCCCGGCGGGAGCCGCTTTCCCGTCGGAGACGAGGTGTAGATTTTAATGACAAGCAAGAAGAGTAAGATGATTAAGGGGAGGACGGACCAAAGCAACGGAAGTGCTGTAGGCTCCATTGATTTCGTGTGTGTCTCTTTACACCGAATGACTACACGTCCTGAATTTAAATGGCTCGATCGGTGGATCGCACAGAGGTGTTGCTTATTTTTTGATGGGATTGCTAAACCTCAGACTTAACCAAGTCTTAGTCGATGCTATATTCGTGTGATCTTTCATGGAGATCCGTGCAAAATTTCCTTCTTAATTTTTTCATTCTCCTTTTTTATATGTTCTGTCGCTTGACTAAGACTTGGTTAAGTCTCAGTCTATTAAGATCTAGCCACACCACTAGTCAAATCACCTTAAGAAGTTTGAAACAATCGGATGTCTAAAGGCCTGTAAATAATGTCCACCGGAGGCCAAGTCCATGATCTTTCTCATCGTTATCATCATGCAATAATGTCCACGGGAGGCCTTTTTGGTTGAGTTTTATCCACGAGAGAGCTCCCGCAGTCCACGGAAAGTATAATATGCCAACTCAAGCTAGCAGCCATGGTGGTCAAAGTTACCGTTCCTCTTACTTGAACTCGTTATTACATGATTACCCTGATGTATGACTACACCTTTGTTTAAAACATGTATTTATTGGTTTCCAATTTTTTTAGCTGCTTCTCTCATTGTTTTAGTGTTATTGTTCGTATAGCAGCAACAGTAGTACAAAACGACCCTCTTCTGCTTGCTTTTGCCTGCTCTGCCGCCATCCTCGAATGATTTACATTTCGAATAGTTAAAGGCAGTCTCGAAAAACACATTAGGCCCTCTATATTCGGATGTAGGGAGTATCTAATTTTTCCTTTAAGATATCTCAGCTCTTCGAATGATTGGAGAGATCCCTGCCTCCTCTTGGTTGGTCCCGGGCCCGAGAGTGATTGGACAACTTCCTTAAAGAGTCAGCGGATGCAAGCAGAAGAAGAATGTTGAACACCTCACCCTCCAGCTATCTAGATTCACAAGTTGATGTGCCTTGTATATAACATTTATTCAATTTGACCAAAAACAACAGCTAGCTAACTTGACACGTCAAGGTGCTGGCTAAAAATAAATAGCAATTTGAAAAGTCAAAAAATGATTGTTGCCGCCAGCAACAAGCAAGTAACAACTCTCTCTTATTTATATGAATCAACCAATACGTAGAGTTGACTGCAGAAAATAGTGAGGAATGTATAAGACCAAGTCTTGGTGCCCTTGTTTTAATTTATACTAATAGATACCCCGCGCGTTGCAATGGAAAGTTGAGAAAAAAAATGTCTTGAGCATATAGAAAAAAACATATAATGCCTCCATGATTGAAAAATATATGAGAGCATGATCATTTAGTTTAAGCTCATAGTGTTTCTTCTACAATGGACGCATAACAAGAAATCTATATGTCTCATCCATTGAGAATTTGCATGCATTGGCAATGAAATATTGTTCCCGAGTTAAGAACCTTTTTTTTTGGCCATATTTCCCCCTTTTTCTCCAGTCAGTATAAATGTCATAGAAAAAACTTGAAAAGAAGAAAATAGCTAGACCTAATCATGCTAACCTCAACCTGTAGGTTCTCCTAAAATGAGAGGTACAATCGGTAGGATGGATACTCGAGTGCCACAGATACATTATGTAAAGCATTCAACTAACGTAACCAGATTCCACTGCGGTGAATATGAGAGGGAAGTTGTCAAAGTTTGATATATCAAGCAAAAATTATAACATTACCAGCATAGTATTTGTAAAAAGCTTTCTCTCATATTTCTTTGGGCTGCTGCTATCGTCTCCTTTAGTTTGGGTTATGGTTGTTGCATATATCTGTTTGGCAAAATTGATGAAACAACATTAATACTGCTAAAACCCATAGACTATACTTGAGTAAACTAAACCATTCCGTAAATCTGATCGAACCTTTCATTGTCTAGTTAACATAAAGTTATCGGATAGACATAGAGTGAATCTGATTGGATCATTTCTTTGTGTCATCATTAGAAATTTACTCGATACATATAGAGCGAGTTAATCTTAACACAGAAGGCACCAAACATTCTTAACTTCTCAAACATCTTTAATTTGGTAGATACTAGAAACATTACATCAAGCATCTTTGGAGCAACCTAGGTATCTTGAATCAACAACGGTCTTAAATTTGTAGTTCTGAAGAATAATAATCACTCGCTAAATAGATGAAATCAAAATATGCATGTATAGTCATACTTACGTGAGTGCAGGTATTCTCAGGTGCAGAATAAGACTATTTGGTGTCCTTGCTCAGGTGCCATTTATACAAATTGAGGCCGTGGAGGGAGAAAGAAGTGGTGTGTGGCCTCCAGCTTTGATGATGACTTTGGCTCTTGAGTATACAAATCATCAGGTGTTAAAATTGAAAATAAAGAAAGGAAATATGTAGAAGCATGTATAGCTTGTACCTTATATTGATGTGGAGGTCGTTAGGCACCCTGCTGATGCATACGGAGGATGTATAGAAAAGTTTCTTGTTCATATTTTTCTAACCCAGAGTCAGTTCCCCTCGACAGAAGTTTTCTACACAACAGGCCAATTGGACTCCACAGTCAGCCGTCCAGCCGGCCACATCTGGGTGGACGTCGGCGCACATATGTTCGAGACGACGATCTACACGCTCATGGCGTGGGCATGGCAAGTTCCACATCCTGGATAAGGTGATCTTCTGCATGGCACGCTACCACGGTCTCCTCGGCTGCATTCGTGCGGCTCGCATCAGCAAGCTCGACATGAACATAATCATCCTGGTCGTGTCCGTGCTGAAAAGGCGGGTGTCGGTAGACCGCCTGCCCCTTGATGCCGCGCTCGACGTATGGTCCAGTGTCATGCATGGCCAGGAAGCCACCGTTGAGGTGTACAACTGGATTCATGCTCAAGGAGCACCAGCAGGTCCGCCTGGCACATTTGCGATGTGATATGCGATGGGGAGATTAAGCATACATCTAGCACCTTCTTGGGCTTTTGCTTGGTAATGGAAGGCGCAAAATTAGGAACAATCAATGCTTCTATTTCATGTGTATTTCTGGATGCCGTTTCATGGAGATGAATGCGTGCGTGGATCGTGCGGCGGCGAGATTCAAACCGAAGCAGGAGTAGGGTGTTACTTCTCTAGCAAGATTCAGGCCAAAGCAAGAGTAGGGTGTTACCTCTCTGCCAGATTCGAATCAAAGCAAGAGTAGGGCGTTACCTCTCTGGCAAGATTCAAACCAAAGCAGGAGTAGGGTGTTATGTCTACCACGAGGGTTCGAACCTGGGTAAACGTCGTGTATGCGACCCCCTTTTGTACTTCTGGTCTTGCGCATCACCATATCAGTATTACTAACGGTTTTCAGTATCGTCAATAACAATAAGTTTCCCCATATATCAATAGAATTTCTCTTTGCTAACAAGCCGTCTACATGCCACTAAACTAGAACAACTGAACTACTACTAATTGGCGAAGCTTACATAGGTAACATTGAATGAGCTAGCTACTGCTAATGATGTGATCATAATCTTGTTCTTTAACATATTAATATTCAAGTTCTTTTTGCGGGGTGATTAATATTCAAGTTATGGGCATACTAATTGTCTAATTTATCTGATCTAGTTCTGATCTTGTTTTGGCAGCCAAGACAGGTATATATAGTATAGGGGAAGCACACATGTTCCAGATGACCCAAACATGCACAGACATGTTCCCCGTGGAATAAAGCAAACTCCAAGCTAAACATCTACATGGCCTATACCATGGCGCTGCACAGGACGTAAACAAACTTGCACCGAAATAAGTAATGCACTATCTATTCATCTCCCGAACTATTGTCACCAAGAATCTCTTGGTTTTCTAATTGTTGTCTTAAAATCAAACTGTACGGAATCATCCATCTCTCGTTATCACCACCTGGTCGAAAAAGATGGTGAAATGATTTAAAAAAATACTCAAATTTATGGAAAAGTTGATTTCCCTTCCTGGGAAATATTCAATTTCGCTTCTAAGCTAATAAGTTTTTTCCAACAAAATTATGTGGCAGATAATAGCATCTCAATAATTAAACAAGCCCACAAGATATTGATAAAAATTACTTGATTTTATGGAATAGTTGATTTCCGTACCTGGGACATTCAGTTTCTTTTCTGTATCAATATTTTATGTAAGAGGGTTAGCGAGGAGACAATTGGTCGAATCGCTTGTTGTATTGCTGAGCCTCGCGGGCTAGTATATAACAATAAATATATTACAAGACTTAAAGGGTAGGAAGCCTCTACTAGAGATAAGTTAGGAAGAGTATATGAGAAATTACATGGTGTTTCAAAAGAAATATGTCGGCAGATAATAGCATCTCAATAATTAAACGAGCCTGCAAGATTATTGATATATAGGAACTATATATATGTCGGCAGATAATGGTGTTAGAGTAATCATGCACGTCACACGGTGGACAATGGCACGACATAGAGTGGCGTAGCAAGATTCAGCACAGTGCCATAGCGGTCGTTGAGATCAATATCCTCGGGTGCCATGCCATCAGGTAGTCTCCATTCTGTTTTGTGCACAAGTGAGGCTAGTAGCAGAGGCACTGATCGCAGAGCATAGTCCATTCCAGGGCACACCCTCCGGCCGGCTCCGAATGGCCTATAGGTATAGTCGTCCTTGACCTGAAAGTGCACGGCATCGCCTGCACCTGCAGCCAAGAACCTTTCAGGCATGAACTTGTCAGATTGAGGCCATACCGTAGGGTCCCTTCCGATTGCCCACAAGTTGACCACGACGCCCGTTCCGATTGGGACAGGGAAGCCACCTAGTGACACTCCATCGGCGGCCACCTCCCTTGGTATCAATGGTACTGCTGGGTGCAGCCGCAGCGTCTCCTTCACCACGGCATGGAGATAGGGAAGGTTGTCGAGGTCGCTCTCCTTCACAAAGTCATTGGACCCAACTCCAACGCACGCTCTGAGCTCGTGTCGCACCTTCTCCATCTTCTCCGGGTGGCGCAGTAGCTGCGCCATAGCCCACTGCACAGTAACCGTGCTCGTGTCACTTGCGGCGATGAACATATCCTGTATAGAAATAAAACAAATGAACATTCCACGTACATACAATACGTGCAAAGGAAACAAGTACTCAATGAACATACGTACTGTTAGGAACGTGATGATTTCTTGGCGCGTGAGCTTGGACATGGCTTGGCGCGCGAGGAGAATGTCCAACATGTCATTGTTCTTCTCACTACCGGTGTTAGTGCTAGTTCTAGCTAACCGGCGTTGAACGATCTCTTGGTCAAAGAAGTTGAACAGTTTGGCGAGATGTATGGAGATGCGGCGGCGCGAGCCGAGGAGGTGGTCAATTGGTGCGAGGAATGGAAAGGCGTCGGAGACGTTGGATTTCGACCACTCCTCTAGTACCGGCACTATGAGTCCCCTGAAAGGTTGGGCCCCCGGCGCGCGCAAGTCCACGACGTCCTCGGAGAAGAGGATGTTGGATATGACATTGAGCACCGTGCGGTTCACGGCCTCCCTTATTATGACTGGCATACCGGTGCTAGAGCATGCCCTCAAGTACTCGGTGAGATGCCCGGCATGGCATTCTAAGATGGGCCGGATTGTGTCCAAGCCCCGGCCGGAGGAGAAGCGGGCGCCCATGATGACGCGGTCCTGCTTCCACAGCGGGTTGGAACTTGGAAGGAAGACCATGGACGTCGCGCCATACGACATGGCGTGGACGGTATCCGGCACTAGCCGGGATGCGAGCGCTGCGTCATTCTTGGCGAGGGCCTCGTGAGCCGCCGCGGCGGATGACACCACGACAATGGTGCGGGTCAGACCAAGGCGGAGGGACAATATGGGTCCATAGGTTTGAGCAAGGGAGGCGAGAGCGGTGTGTGGGTTGTTGCGGAGCGGGCCGATGACATAGAGCAGGTTGCCGAGAATGGGGTGTCCGGCAGGGCCGGGGGGCTGAGGAGGAGAAACTCTCTTTCGGCCGTGTTTGCGCAGGATATGCCGCGTATGAATGGTGATCAGCGTCGTTACTGCCATGCAAGCCAGCAATGCCAAGAACCACATTGTTGGCGCTAGCTACCTGTATGGAGAGTGCAATCATGTGTTGCGTGTTTATAGATGATGATCTGCGCTGTCAACTTGACAAGTCGGCGCACCACGTGAACCACGATTCACGCCACTACCTTTCTCAAAACACTCTTGACAAGTTGGCACACCACGCGAAGCACGCTTCACATATTTTAATTTCATTAGGCAACAAGCAGCTGAGTACCATGTATATCTCCATGCATGCTAGGAAATCGTGGTCATTGCTTTAGATTATGACACGTTATGTGGGTAGGAACATTGAAGACGACCGGTATGGAAAATATTAGTGCAATTACATCTTTAGCTTTTCCAACCCCATTTCATGTCCGCTAGGGCAAATTCTCCCGCCAGGCTTCACCTCCGCTCGACGTGCCGGTCTGGCCACCGCCGACGAGGAGGGGAATCCTGATGCCTCCACTCCGGTCAGTAGCTTAGTTTATGGTTTTTTAGTCCTCACTGGTAATGATCATCACTTTAGATTATGACGCATATGTGGTAGAAACAATGAAAACGGTACATATGGAAAATATCACTGCAACTAAACTGAGTGCAACATTTTGGTGCTCGGGCTACATGGTGTCTTTTTTTGAAACATTCAAAAATCACATTTCAAATATTCAAAAAAGTTCCAGATGGACAGATGCTTTTTTGGGTTTTTACTTTCCGAAAAGTGAAGCACAGTTGTGCTCCTCGCATGAAAGCATAACTGTGCTTCAGCAAAAACTGAAGCATAGATGTGCTTCTGCGTGAAGCACGTTTGTGTTGCTCGCGTGAAAAATTAGATCTGTTCTTCCCCAAAAGTGAAGCACAGTTCAGTTTTGAAGCACGGGTTATTACTGTTTTGGAGCACTACAACATATTTCCCAATAAAGATTCGTTGAAACCTATCACCATGGGATGTAGTTTTAAAACTGGACGTGAGGAACACAATGGTGAAAACGGTTCATGATTTGGGCACACGGTTCAAAAGAGAAATTATTTTCTAAATTGAATGGACAAAAAAAAGAAATAAAAATATCCCACCCATCTCCCCATGTGCGTGGGAAGAAACCTCACCAAATATCTCGAATTGAACAAGTGTTACACATGCGGTGTGCCACTTGTCACCACCAAAGGAGGTGCGATCTGTTTTTGTGCATCATGCGTTTGTTACGAATTTGTCTTTGTAAAAAATGAAATAGAATGAAGAGAATAAGAAATAGCATACCAAATCACGCACTTGACAAGTTGGCACACCACGCGAACCACGCTTCACATATTTTAATTTGGTTCGGCAACAAGCAGTTGAGCACAATCGTCCATGCGTGCTAGGAAATCGTGATCATGGCTTTAGATAATGATACGTTTGCGGGTAGAAACATTGAAAGTGGCACATCTGGAAAATATTAGTGCAATTGAATTGTGTGCAGCATTTTGGTGCTCAGCCTACATGAAGCCTTTAAACAAATATTTATAATCACATTTCAAAGTTTCAATATTTTTGGAAAAAAAGTCCACATTAACATACTCCATCCTTTCCTATTTATAGTGCGCATAGATCCTAGCATTAATACCAATGTATGAGCTAGCTCTTATGCTATGGACCAAAATACCCCTCCATGCAGATTTGTCTCGCTCCCATGTGCATGTGCTGATGTAACACCTGTCTTTTCAGCTAAGGATAATGGTTGTCCGAAACTGTATGCACGACACTACATTATAGAATTTGGGCCAAATGCTAGTACGCTTCTCAACAGGGGCGGAGCTGGGCCCCGGGCACCCAGGGCCCAGGCCCGGGGCGTAGAATTTTTTACTAGCCTATTATATATGTATGATTTTCTGCAGGCCCGGGGTGCAGAGCCCAGTAAAACGAAGGCCCATAGCGGCATTTGCTGTCTCACCTCATAAAACAGACGCACGAGCACAAGGAGACTTCTCTCGGAAAAAAAAGAGCACGAGGAGACCTCCAACTCACGCACGCGCAACAGGAAAATAGGAAACTGACGGGCGCACGCACATCACGAATCTTCAGGAGACGCCAGCGATCGCGAGGCCGACGCCGATCTAACGCGCACACGACGCACGCAAGATCAATCTGCAGAAGTGTAGAGTCCAGACTCCAGCGCTCACGCCGGCCGCCGGCGCCGGCGTTCGCCGCCGTCTCGGCTACCGCTGGATCTACCAAGGTTCGCCCAATCTACCGCTTCTTGACTGCCGTACCTTGGTATTTTTTTTATGCTTTCCCAGTTTCCCTTGAATAGTTGATGCTTCTGCTCGTATCATGTTGTTTAGATTGGGCGAAGCGGTAGATTGAAGCAGTTGTCGTCCAATTCTGGTACAAAATTTTTGCATATATGAACGCTGAACTTCATATATGAACGTTAAATCTTTTCCTTATGGCAAAAAAAAAAAATTAGGCCCGGGGCTTGCTCCAATTCTGGCTCCGCCACTGCTTCTCAAAATGTGAAGCATAGGTGTGGTTTTGTGTTTCCCTAAAAGTAGAGCACAGCTGTGCACGACACGTGAAAGCACAACTATTCTTCAGAAAAAAGTGAAGCACTGATGTGTGTGAATCATATTAGTGCTTTTCGTGTAAAATGAAAAGGACAGAACTTGCATTCCTACGGCGCCGAATATTTTTTAAGATGGCAAATGTTTGCAGTAAATGAATGTAACTGTTGAGAACAAAACTTAGGATTATAAGAAAATAGGATACTGCGTATGCCTACCCAAAAAATCAGACTTAATCGGGTTAAAAAAAGTGACTTAATCCTAGGCACAAATAAGACATCCCTAGTTGATTCGTGGGATTACAAAAAACACAGGAATGAAAAAAAAAACATGTATGCATTTCAAGTGTGAAAAATTAATTATAGTAAGAGCATGGTTGATAGTACAACTAGCTGATGGTTATACGATGTTGCCATGTTATCTATGGTTAATCTTACAGCCGACAAGTACAATAATTAGATATAAAGAAGTGCTACTTTATTACTATATGACGCACATCCCATTCTCACATAATGTCTAGAAGCGCATGACGCGGCTCCTTTTCTCTCCCGTTCATGTTAGCAGAAAATTATTTTAACTCTTATAACCAGGTTACCTAAACTTATTGTACTCGCTCTAAATGTATTTCGAGTGGCACTAGTGAACCGGCCCAATCAATTAACTGTGACAGGGCCAAGTACATACTCCGCTTGTATATATAATACTACTCACTGTGATAACCATTATCCATTCCACATCAAGACCACCGAGACTAGCTAAGCTAGGTAGCAATCACGATGAGCTTCGCGGTGAGCAAGTCCCCGCCGGTGATGGTCCGGCCTTCGACAGAGCCGGTGCTGATGCCCGGGAAGACGGCGGCGGCGACGCAAGTGGTGCAACTCTCGTCGTGGGACATGGCCTACGTGGACTTCCAGGTCACGGTGCTCCTCGTTTTCGACGGCTCGGTTCACCAGCCCGTGGAGGCCATCAAGAAGGGCCTCTCCCGGGCGCTCGCCCACTACCACACCATCGCCGGCCGCCTCGCCGGCGCCGACGAAGAAGACGGCGTGCTCCTGCACGTCGCGTGCACCGGCGAGGGTGTGCCGTTCGTGGCCGCGGCGGCGGGATGTACCTTGCATGATCACGGGCTCTTGCACGCGCCCTTCACGACCAGCCTCCTGGACGATCTAGCCGTTTACTACCCGGCCCCTGAGGGCTGCCGGAGCACGGACCCGATGCTGCTGATGCAGGTCACTGAGTTCGCCTGCGGCGGGTTCACCGTGGGGGTGACGTGGAACCACACGCTAGCCGACGCCACCGGGATGGCGCAGTTCCTGCAGGCCGTGGGCGAGCTCACCCGCGCTGAAGCTGATGCATCGTCGGTGCCGTCCGTCACGCCGGTGAGGGACGGCCGCGCGGTGTCCCTTCCTCTGCTCTCGCCGTCCGTGGTTGCCGCGAAGCAGTGGCTGATGCTGGACCTCGGAGGCCAGAGCCTCGTTTACCTAGACATCATCGTCCCGCTCAAGCTCATCGACCGCATCAAGTCCGACTACAAGCCCGGGTACTGCACGACGTTCGAGGCCACGGCCGCCGTGCTGTGGCGGTGCCGCACACGCGCGATCATCGGCGACGACCCCGACGGCTATGACATGTCCACGCCGGCGCCGCTGGCCTTCACCGTGAACGTGCGCAAGCACGTGGGCGTGGCGGCAGGGTACTATGGAAACTGCGCGGTCGCGCAGCTGGCGTTCGCGACGACAGGAGAGGTGGCCGGCGCCGGCGCCGGGGACGACGGCATGAACGGCTTGGTGGATCTGATCAAGCGCGCCAAGGACGGGGTCCCGGAGCTGTTGACAGACATGAGAGCCGGCGGCGGCGGCGCGGTGGACGGGATGGGGGAGGAGGAGATAGCAGCGGCGTTCGGGTACAACGCGGTGATGGTGACGAGCTGGCGGAACATCAGGTTCTACGACGCCGACTTTGGCGGCGGCGCCCCGGCGAGGGTGGTGGCGCGTTGGCAGCAGTCGACGCTGCCGTGCATGGCGTTAGTGTCCTGCAGGGCAGCCACGGCGGCCGACGGCGAGAGGCTGCTGACGCAGTGCGTCAGGGCGGAGCACGCCGCCGCGTTGCTCACCGAGCTCGCACATGCATCGTGCGCCTGAGTAACTATGAACTGATGGCACGTACGTATACGTATGTTTGGTGTGGCACGTACGTGTAAGTATCCTGCGGCTGAGTACCATTTGTCTTTTTTATTTAGGGAGTACCTAAAAATCATCTAGATGAGATATAATTTGTTCTCATTCACTTTGAAAACAAGAACAGATACAACCCACATCAGCACACACGCATATTATAGCATCACATCCAATGGCTATAAAAGGTGAATGAGATCAAATTATATCTCATCTAGATGAGTTCTACCAAAACTGTTTTATTTATGATGGTGGTGTACCATTGTCGTTGTCGTTGAGTTGTGAATAAGGAGTACCCATTATGTTATGTGCAAGTCTAAGTTCCCTGAAAATTAGATTAGGTGTCACGAAGAGGTTTGGCCTCGGCCTTCTCAAACTACCAACACACACTCTCCTGATAGTTTTTGATGTTTTCTACACACGTTTATTTAAAACGGTTTATCTCTCAAACCGTGCGTCTAAATGTTGAATTGTTTTCACCAATGGTTTCCTCGCATAGAGATCTTGAACACTAGATCCCATGTTATTATGTTTCGACGAACTTATTTTTAACGAAAAAACCACACAAGAAAACAGAACTGAGAGCATGTTTTATTCCATTTCGAGAGGCACGAAGCAAATCCGTGCCAACATGAGAAGTATGTGCATCTCATGAAAAATAAAATGAAACCCTTTTTTCCCTCTTTCGTGATGCACGAGCGTGTTTCTCACGGAAGTAAATCCATGCCTCCACAAAAAGTTAATATGTGTCTCTCGTGGAATAAAAAAAGGAAACCGCGTTTTTCCCTTTCCGCGGGGTACGACCGTGCCTCTCGGGGATACAAATCCGTGCCTCCATGAGAAGAAAATATGTGTCTCTCGCGGAAGGAAAAAAGAAAACACATTTCCCCCCTTTTTCCGAGAGGCATGACCGTATCTCTCGCAGAAGCAAATCCGTACCTCCACGAGAAGTAAATTTGTGCCTCTTGTGGAAGAAAATAAAATGTGTTTTCTCACGCAATTTTTTGTTCCAAATTATTTTTTGGTCCAAATCCTAAGGAAAACATGGAAAACCAGAAAATTGAAATCATCTAAAAGCCGAAACCTGTACAGAAAAAAAAACAAAATCCAAAGGGACCGTCCAAAATGCTACACGTGGCGGCGGCTGAGAGCACGCCAAGTGGCGCGCTCCCGGCCCACCCCAAGTGACCCTTGCGAGGGCTCCCGAAGGAGTACTCCTTAATTAGTTGCTCTCCTTTTTTGGTCTTCCAGGATGGGTCCAAGACAAGGTCCCCGGTCGTGCTGGACGAAAACCTCGCAACCCAAGTATTGTCCCTGCAGGAATAGCATGATCTGGTAGGGTGGAAGCACCAAAGGCGCCGTAGGTCACATTTTGGCTTGGAATCCCTATACGACCCTCTGTGCGCCAAAGCGTCAGGAAACATAGGGGATCGCTTGACTGGGCTAACCCATCAGCGCTTTGGTATGGTCGGTAGCGACTGAAATGAAGTACTGATTTATATCTTTTTTGCGGCTTTTTGTGGACTTTTCATTATCTTTCCCAAAAAACATGAGAAAAAATATTTCAAATAATGTGAACATAATTTATACATTTCTAAACATTTTTTAAATGAACAATTATTTAAACCGTTGTGAACTTTTTGGAAAAATTCTATTTAACTAAAACTTGCCATCCTAAAAGAAAAAACAAACCCCCCCAAAAAATAACTTATCATTTGAAAAAAAAGTTGTTATGCTTCACAACTAAAGTTGTCATCCTCGCATCACTGAACTTGCCATCAAAAAACATTCTGACTTGTCATGTTTTCGTGCCACACATGTGGCACTTATTATTTTTATACCTATGCATATCCTATGCGCTGTTGTTATCAGTTGACATCGCTGGAAAAAATCGCTGAGAACATCTACAGCCGCAAACAGCAAATCTGGGCCCTCAAACGCCCGCCCTGGCGCGTCCACTGATAGTGACCAGTCACGCCTCAAGTGATCGATTTCACATCCGCGTACCACATATCCGGCACCCTATGAAAAATGCATATTGCAGATCAAAAATTCGTTGTAGGCATGAATTTACTCTGGAAAATGGATATGTTCATACAAGTATTCTCTTTTTTGAATAATGAGTACACAAAGCATGGTTCATCGTATTCGTTTGTTCATGTGGTGGACAGATTCATACTACTAGTCTTTATCTTGATTTCAGTAACTGGCAGTATGAATCTAGTTTTTTTTAGAGCCTGAATATGATAGCTCACAGCTTGAATTTTGTGTTTGTCAGCGCATCAACATCAGTTCATCTTGTGCAAGCTTTGGAAGACTACTATGACAGTTCTTCTAGCGT
>NC_041383.1:2772365-2779995 GCF_002162155.2 Triticum dicoccoides | reverse complement strand
TTACACGGGCTTGTAAGCTGATTCCTGGACCAGCAACTTTTTTTGTTGTTCTAAGATGTGAACCGAAATTGTAATTGTGTATGGGGTTCAAGCATTACATGTTCGTTTCATGTTCTGCTTGAGGTTTGTCCCCAATTTCGAAAATCATTGATTTCGTCAACTCTGTCTATTATGTTTTAAGATCCTGCCTTCATAGAATTTGTCCAGCCAGAGCAAGCAATATAGGGAAATTAAATATTTATAGATAGATACAAGTCACTATTAACTCAGATTTTAATTAGGTTAATATGTGATTAGATGAAACTGGTAGACAACACGTACTTTTTATCTTGAATAGTATTTACTATTCACTAGGTAGGACACTATTCACAAAAGTGCTTTACTATTCAATACACTATTTGGAATAGTATTTCATTATTCACAACAATATTTAATTCTTTGGTATTATATGCTCGTTCTGTATTCACTAAGAAAATTATATCTTAGAGCAAGTCAAGCAGCACGCCGAAACCCTCCGTCATCGCTATTTTAGGGGAAAAGAGCAAAATAACTGCTTCCAGCGGTTACCCGATCCTCTCGTCGTTTTTCTGGCCTCCCCGATATCTCTCTCCCCTCTATCTAGGGGAACGACTACCTCCCCGATCCCCTCCCCGACTCGCTTGTCGATGCAACCGCTGCCCCCGGAAAGCTCCGCCCCGCCACAACGCCTTCTCCTCGTCATCTCTGGTATGTCTCCTTTCTTTTATTTTTTTCTCAGATCAAGCATTGGAGAGGCACATGTGTGTCGGGGATGGTGGCCGCCACACCATATGTGACCGCATCTGATAGGGTGGAGGGGAGATATCAGAGAGGGAGGGGCAGGAGGCCGACGCCGGCGTGGGAACGGTACCGGAGTGCTTGCTTGATGTGTGTGTTCCATCGGCCGCGGGTGGTGCGTGCTTGGCGGCGGCGAGACTGCCATGCGTAGCTGCCGTAGTGGATGTGTGGTGCGTGCGTGGCTGCCGGCGGAGGGTTTCACGGCGCTGCCAAACTTACTGGTTGCTGCTGCTGGTGCGTGGCTGCCGGCGGAGAGTTTCAGGGCGCTTCGATTTGTTGCGTGGAGAGAGAGAGAGAGAGAGAGAGAGAGAGAGAGAGAGAGAGAGAGAGAGAACAGATCATAGAGAGACGTGGTTCGATGGTGGGCTGGTGAAGCTGCTACTACTACCGCTAGTTTGTGCTGATTACTGCAACTTTGGTAATGGAAGCTGCTACTACTACTGCTAGTGGACGATTGATGATGTTGCTGATTGCTGCAAATTTACATTGAAAACAGAGAGCTAGCTAGCTTGCTAGTCTGTGCTGCTGCTATTGCTAGTATTTGTGTTTAAGCTCAATATACCCTTGTTTTTGTTTCAGATTTTGGTAATGGAAGATCAGAGTTATTTTGATATTTTGCAAAGTGATGCCGGATTGAATGATTTGCACTGGACCGAAGACCAACATGTCGATCTTGAAGGGCATGAGGAACAACATGTCGATCTTGAAGGGCATGTAGAACAACAAACTGATCTCGAATAGCCGTTGCAAACTAGCCGTTGAAAAACTAGCTATTGGTAGTTATGAAATATTCTTAAAATATAGAATAAGGGAGATGTTTAGGGGAACTGCTGGAGTTGAGCAATTTTTAGAGGAGAATCTTTTTGAGGAAATCCCCTATTTTGAGATATAGGGGAGAAAATTTAGGGGAAATGATGGACTTGCTCTTAATGCAAGATCTATTTAGAGCTGGCGAGGCAAACAATACGTCCTACAGTGTGCGCAGAGGTGTAAAATCCTACTCAGTACTCACCATATTTTTCATTATATTGTATCAGATGTAACTAGTTACGTTCATTAGTAGTTTTAATTGCAAATTTATGGGGTAAATTCTTATCGTCCTCCCAAGCAGTTCCACCCGAAGGGAACACTTCTCTACAGCCACAAGGTTCTCATTCAAACGCCACTCTGGGCTACATAGAGAACTACACACGCAGAGGTTTTTCCTATAGGATCCCTAGCATAAGAACTCATCCCATAAATTTATAAATAAAAATACCAAGTGAAACCAAGAAACTACATCATTTCCACAACAAAATTTACATATGGCTTTCCCTTTCAGGAGGCCCCGAAGGGATTACACGAGATAAAGGAAATTACCTTCTAACTACCTTCTTTAGCCTTACAAATGCTTTGGATATTATGACTCTTATTGCAGGATGAGGAACTACTACTATTACTGAGCAACGAGCTTGCTAGCTGGGTCGCAGCTCTTTGCTCTATCGATGGCTGGTGGTTCTTCTCCATCTGGTGTCTCTCTTCGCAGCAAATGCCTCCTTTTATAGGCGAGAGAGCAGCTCTGTGGATGGCTTCCGGGAGAATGCACCTCTTTATTTTATATTTGGCAGGATGCATGCGTGTCCTTCTAGGGTTTGGATAAGTGCGAGAGATAGTGCCCAGATAAACTTCAATCTTCAGGAATCTTTCAACTCATTGCTTTTTTCATGTGGGCAATGTCTCTTGGTGAATAATTGGCTGGTTCTTCTTTTCATCTTGCCTTTCAGCGATGCAAACCTTCATGCCTTCAGATAGATAGGTCCTCCTTCAGGAATCCTTGTTCTAGTGTATGCGTACATATATGCCAAGGCAATCCTTGTTCCAGTGTATGCGTACATATATGCCAAGGCTGCTTAAATATTCAACTTTTTTTATAGGGGGTCTTCCCTACCCATATGTTTGATAATACCTTGTCAATATTTAATATATATTTTTGGAATTTCTATCAATATTCGGGTCGGGTATAGGTCCTCCACACCCGAATAATTGATAGCAATATCAATATATGCAATTTGGGCTTTATTCAGGCTGCTGCCCATGCCCCGCTATGTCCATATTATCATCATTTAACATACTGAAATCATATTTTTGATCGCATTCATTCTTTTTTTCTTCAAATTTTTCATTTATTTCTTGCCTTACTTCTTTTAATATTTCCTCCTTTAATTCTTTCTTTATCGTTTTTGAAAATTCTTCAAATCTTTTATCCATTTCTTGATCCATGTATTCACTGTCTAAAGGATCAAGTCCCTTTAGAAGGCATTCTTGATATGTTTGATATTTTGGAGACTCTTCCTTCTTTATATTTTTTGATCTTGATGCCTCCCCCTTTGTAGGAGTTGGTGAAGCAGGTATGCCTCTTCTCATTTCGATATAGTCTTTAGCCTTTGGGTGAATACAATAATCTGGTCCTAATACCTTTCTTGCCCAAAATAAGGCATCATTTATACTATAATATCTTTTGAATATTAAATCTTCTCCTTTTTTGCATCTAATTTCTCAAATCATAATGTTTTCCCATTCCAAATATATGCCGGGTTAATTTCCATCAAATATAATATATAGTGTTTCTCCTTTTGGTATTTCAATCTTTTCTGGCTTTGGCAAATTTTTATTTAATTCGTTAAAATATACTGCCAAGCTATTGAGAATTGATAAAGAAATCCCTTTTCTTCTCTCTTGAGAGTATATTGGAACCCAAAATTATCCAATATGCATCTTTGAGCTTCATCAAGCTTGATATGGGTTTTTGGCTTGAAATTGAATGTATTTGGCCGAAAAACTTTCAGCCTATTTCTTCTCCAAAGAAGAGGTATTCATCGCTGGAGGAGAACAATGCTTTCCTCATTCCTGCAAATTTGATGCACGAGAAAATATGTCAGGTAAGGTATTATCCTTCCCCTTAATATGCTCAAAAATAACTTTATAACCATTCCCAGCTATGGTGTCCTTAAATAAGACCCATCTTCTGGTTGAGCTTTTCTTACTATTAATTTTATTGTAATATCGACATATGGCTTCACAGTCTATTCGCACTATAAATTCTTTATATAGTCTAAATGCATTTATTGCATTTACAACTGCAAGGATTTCTCTATCAATATTATTTACCGTCTTTAATTTGCAACTTCCTGAAGCATATCTGCATATTTTTTTATCTGCTTTTTGAGAGTATTTGTTGGGTTTTTGTTTGAGTATCGCACCCCATCCGACCTTAGATGCATCTATTTCAATTATAAAATAATTGTCTTCTAGAGGCAATTCTAGTGGTTTTAAAATCTTGACCTTTTCCTTGATGGCCTTTACTAATTTTATATCTTCAGAATTGAAGTATTTTTGACCATTTTTCCTTAATTTAGCATATAAAGGTCCTGCTAACTTTGCTAAGTTGTCTATATAGTTTCTTGCATAGTTTACAATTCCTAAGAACTGTTGTAAAAACCTTTTTATCACTCATATTATCAGGAAACTCTAAAATTTTCTTTGCAATATGTTCTTGTAGATATGTCTTTCCTTCTCCTATTTCATGACCAAGGAAATTTATTTGTTCTTTGCAAATTTCTATCTTCTTTTTGGATAGTATAAGCCCATTTTGTTCTACCTTTCGAAAGAACACTTCAAGAAGGGCTATATGCTCTTTGTATGATTTTGAGAATACTAACAAATCATCTACGTATACCAATATAAATGCTTGATTCTCATTAAATATATTTTGCATTTTTCTTTGAAATAGTGCAGGTGCATTCTTTAGACTTAATGGCATTACTAGCCATTCATAATGGCCTTGTCGACATGTAAATGTTGTCCAAGGAATAGATTCTTCAGCCATTTTTACTTGCCAAAATCCTTCCTTTAAGTCAAATTTAGAGTAATATTTACTTCCTTGTATTCTATTAATCCATTCCTTCTTATTAGGTACATTGTATGCATCGTCAACTGTATTATCATTAAGCCTTTTAAAATTAATTACCATTCTAGATTTACCTATAACTTCTTCGTCAACTGTTGCTTTCTCTTATAGCTTTTAACTTTAATAACTCTTCAATATGCATTTTGAACTCTTCGATATCTTTAGGAGTAGCCTCTATTGGTCCTGACTTAATTATATAATCTGGATTTATAATATTTATATTGCAAACTATAGAGTTCTTATCCCAATGTTTCATTGGTATTTCTCCAATAATTTGTATGCTTTCTAGTCTTTGCACGATCTTATCTATATCTTTTTTGGACTTTATATCTCTATACCAATTTGGCGAAAATGATTGTAACCCAATGCATTCTGTACATGTATTTTCTATAAAATATTCTTCTATGGTCTCACTAAGTTCTTCGTCTTCATAGAATCCAAGGAGATCTGGACTTGTGCTAAATTCATCATCTAAATTAGAATCCAAGGAATTTCTTTGTTCTCACTTGTGCTAAATTCTATGGTCTCACTATGGTCTCACTAAGTTCTTCGTCTTCATAGAATCCAAGGAATTTCTTTGTTTTCTCACTTCAGATATGTATGGAACATTATCTTGATAAGGGATAAATGTTACATCTTCTTCATGTATGATTGTGGTTTGTAAAGATTGTTGTAAAAATCTTAACCCTATAATCATGTCATCATTTATTACTGACAAATCTCTTATTGTAATTTTATCTATTATATATTTTGTGCCATTTATGTAAGCTTCAATATTATATGCTAGCTGATTATGGATGTTCTTTATTCCTGACATATCGGTAGATACTTCAGCTTTATTGTCATATATAGTTTCAACTATTTTGGGACATCTCATAAAATATTTATCATGGATGATGTTCTTAGTGCAACCAGTATCTAATAGTGCCAGTATTTTATATGAAATATTTGGCTTCAGAACAATCCTAACTGGGATCCTTATCCCTAACACTTCTTTGAATGGTAATCTAACAATATATTTGTTTCCAAAACTAGTAATTGCATCTTTCAACTATATTAATTTGTCTCCTTTTTTATCCCTTACTGTTACCATTTGCTCTTTCATTTTAGTGTTTTCTGAAACATTATTATTTTGCTCTTTACTATTTTCTAACTCATCTTTAAGTTTTTATACCTCTGCTTCTAGCTTATTTATTCTATTTTCTAAATTTCTAACCTACTGGATAATATTCGTTCTTCTGGTTCCAATTCTATTTCTCGTCTCCACTTTTGATTATTGGCTCTTAGACATGAGGTACAAGCTTGTTTTAAGCACAAGCTACATGTGAACCTATTATCTTGGCTTGGATAATATATACAAAAGGCACATTTTATGTTATAATCACCTTTTCCTCTAATCCAATCATGTTCACAATCTACTTGGTTCATCATTTCAATATTTAAACTGGCTAATTCATCTATTAGATCTATTTCATATTCACTTGATTCATATTCTGGAGCCTCATTTTCTACTTCATCTGTTTCTATAATTGAATATATTGACTCGTCGTCTTTTATTTCTTCATCACATACTAATAGATTCTCATTAACGCTATCTATAATTAACACCCTCTCTTGTTCTTCATATTTGCTAGAGTATCTTTTCTGGTCTTTATTAGGGTAAGTTCTACTTAGATGATTCGGAGAGTTACATATTAAACACATGCATGTTTTATCATAGGTTTTCTTAGGATTATATCTTCTTACATTTCTTTTATGCAAGAATGGGGCTCTATTGGCTGACCTTCTTAAGAAATATATTTTCTTTGTTCTAAAGTTCCTATTATCTCTCCTTTCTGGCTTAAAATATTTGTTTTTCCTATGCCTTTCTTCTCCATATGTTAGCGGTATTTGGACAATTTATTGCAAAAATTGTAATATGATTTCTTCATAGATCTTTGGGCTTGAATGCTAGTACATACCTTTCTTAGTTGTTCGAAAACAAATGTTATGGCGTGGGATATATTTACCACATTTCCTCCTGTTTCTTTTTTATACTCCTCAAATATTATGGAACCTAGAGGACGAGGCAACTTATTAAAATATCTTTCTACTACACCTACATTAAAACCTTGCTTAGCCATAGTAGCATTAAACAAATAATGCTGGGAAAATTCTTTTATACCTTTCCAGCTAGTTGATGTTAATTTTTTGTATTTCTCTTAATCTTCCATTTTTCAATGAGGTATGTCCTAATTCTGGATCTTCTGCTATGATCATATTTGAGATAACATTCGCAAAGTTATTAGGGTTACTTCCTGCCCTTTTTAATTCTTTATATTGACTAGGGTATGATTCTACCCATTGTTCCCATAGAACTTTGAAAGATTCTCCTAAAAATGTTTCAAGATATGTTAACATATCTTCTACCTTAGTGCCTACACTACTACAAAAAGGGCTATAGATGGAATGGCCACTAATGGCGCACATGTGATGTGGTGCGCCATTACTATATTCTAATGGCGCACCATGTCTCGGTGCGCCATTAGTAATATATTACTAATGGCGCACCTGGTGCGTGGTGCGCCATTAGTAATTTTGAAAAAAACCATAATTTTTTTTGTTACTAATGGCGCACTGTTGCATAGTGCGCCATTACTAATTGACATAGTAATGGCGCACCACATCCGTCGTGCGCCATTAGTAGTTTTGAAAAAAAAGTAAAAAAAATAAAAAAAATTTGTTACTAATGGCGCACCATGTCTCGGTGCGCCATTACTAGTTAACTAGTAATGGCGGTGCGCCATTACTAGTTAACTAGTAATGGCGCACTTTCCACTGGTGCGCCATTACTAAGTTTTTTTCAAATAAAAAATAAAAAGAAAATAT
>NC_041383.1:2747408-2771793 GCF_002162155.2 Triticum dicoccoides | reverse complement strand
AAATATTATTTTTTTTATTTTTTTTCAAAACTAGTAATGGCACACCGTGGGGTGGTGCGCCATTACTAGTTTAACTAGTAATGGCGCACCACACCCACGGTGCGCCATTACTAACTTGCCCCAACACCGAATGCACCCCCCCCCTGTGGATCGCCTTTTCAGTTTTAAAGAAAATAAAATAAAATGATGGAAATGTCAAAAAAATAAAAGATAATATGTTTCCCATGTGATATGTGCTCTAGTTTTTGGGAAAATTTACAAATATGAATTTCGACTTTATTTGCAAAATCACTCTGGAAATTTGTAAAATGGGCATAACTTTTGCATACGAACTCGGATGAAAAAGTTTTTTATATGAAAAATCATCTACTCGAAAAGTTACGTCCAAATTTAACGGGGGGACCCCGTTAAACATTTTCAAAATCCCCAAAAACCTAACAGAAAAAAAGTTACGGGGATTTCAAGATCTAGCGGCAAAAAAATTCAAAAAATTTCAAACTTACTAGTGGCGCACCGTGGATGTGGTGCGCCACTAGTAACAGAAAAAAAAATTGGTTTTGATTTTTTTTTTGATTTTTTTTCAAAAAATGATACGTAATATGATCGGGAAGTTTGAAATATGTTTCAAAATTTCATCACACTCATGAACATGAACAAAGTCCTAGACATCAACAAGGTATAACATGATTGATATGCTAGATATATCAACAAGTGCCTGTGAAGTGAGCTGTTGCTGGGGTTGGATAGAACTCTGAAGTTAAGCGTGCTCGGGCTGGAGTAGTGTGAGGATGGGTGACCTTTCGGGAAGTTTGACCACGAATTGCAATTTGACCTGAGATTAAGCCATAGTGAACTGAGATTAAGAAAAAATTTAAAAAAAATTGGAATTTTTTTAAAAAATTTAAAAAAGAAAATTGAAAAAAAATGTTACTAATGGCGCACTTCTATGTGGTGCGCCATTAGTATACCAGATACTAATGGCGCACTTCTATGTGGTGCGCCATTAGTATACCAGATACTAATGGCGCACCGTGGGCTATACTAATGGTGCACTACATGGTGCGCCATTAGTATACCAGATACTAATGGCGCATCAGTGGTGCGCCATTAGTAAAAAATACTAATGGCGTGCTAGTAATGGCGCACCGGTAGTGCGCCATTAGTAGGCAAAACCGGTGCGCCATTAGTAGGCCTTTTTCTAGTAGTGCTATGCTATACTGATTCTTTATATATTTTTATACTATTTATCCTTTCCATATGATGATTATATTTGACCAATCTATTGGATCATGAGCTGCTAGGTTTAATATAGCACCATTATGTTTATAATTTGGAAATTGCACTGGTTTTTCAAAATCTCTTCTTTTAGTACCCATGTATCTATATTGTCGTGGGATATATGTAGGTTGATAATCATCTTTTTCTAGAGGCCATTGTCCAGCTGACCTGGTAGGTCTCTCTATTTCTCCTTCTCTTTTTACAAACGATTCCCCATAGCCCTTTCTTCTTTTACCACTATTTTCTACTTCCATGGCATCCATTGCATTCTCTAAATTATGCAGCCCCACATCATCTAGTGAGTTATAGAAATCACTATTTTGTTCTGAATCATCATATCTTTCATCTTCTAACCACATTTCTTTTTATTAATTCCTCCTCCTCATAACTTTCTAATAATAACTTATTATTGATATCCCATTTCTCTTCTTCACTAACAACTTCTTATTTTTGAACAATATTCTTATCTTTATTATTATTATTATTAACATTAATGATAGCATTTTTTATTAATAATAGCATTTGCTTTTGTTTCTGCGGATGCTATAATTTTATCTTCCATGGTTGAACTACTAGTAGCAAACTTTTTATCATTTTTTAGTTTCTTTAACCTTGCAATTTCTCTAATGATAAATAGCTCTCTTTCTCTTATTTTAGGCCAATCATTTGTCATGGAATGAATATATTCCCATTCAATACGCTTTAGTTTCTTTTCCCAATGATTTATTTCATCATCTAAATTAGCCTTTTCCATGCATTCACATACATCTTTATTTTTATCATCATTAATTTCTGATTCTGACATAAAAGATTCAGAGTCTTCTATTGATGCAGATTTATTATTCATAAATTGAATACTGCTACTTCCTTCACAATTTTGATAGGTTATGTAGTTTTCAGGTTGCCTTCATTCCTTTTTCTCTATTAATTCACCTATCTTCCATTCTTCTTCCGCTCTTTCTCCAGAGCCAATTTTAAGAGGATTCATAAATTTAATACCTTTTGATTGCATACTATCAATTACGTCATTCACATTTACTCTATATCTGAAGCCACTTCTATTAGTGAGCCTTCATACAAATTCTATACTTACTAACAAGTTTGTTCCTTTAAAATCTTCGTACCCTTTAGTTTTGAAATCAAAAATCATTTTTTTCAATAAAATCTTTTACATGCATCATTAGGTTTGGAGCTATATAGGTTATTAATCTATTTTCATTCATGTCTCCTTCCAAAAATCCTAATGCTGCTTTGTCTACTGATTCCCATCTTCTGTCTAATAAGGTTATTAGAACCTTTGCACCTAATTTCTTCCTTGTCATACCTTTGACTCCTATGATATACATACCTTGATGGATATATTTGTAACCACAATATTTTAGTTCATTTTCAATATTTTTGCTTACAATTCTTAAATCTACAGGATGTGTTAACACACTTAACTCTACTTCTCTGGATATTCTGTATAGACCACTTTTATACCCATGTGATATACTTGATGCGGCTTTATTTTTCTTAGGGTATCTTTTTGATATCTTTCTAGATCTCTTTGTATATCAATAACTTCTTCAATGCTGTCAATATCATCAACCTTGCATGATAATCTATGCTTCATGGCCAGAGGTCTTGAATCTTGCCTTACTAATTGGAGGCTTTTATCTCTTCTAAGGAAGCCTTTAGATACGTCCATTTTTCTGAATTAATATTTCTAGCAGAGGCAACTATTCCGGATGATGATAGCACAATTTCTTTGTTGTTTTCAACACTATTTAGTTTATCTAAGATCTGGATTGATAGATGGAGGATGGTGTAATTTTGTCCTATTATTACCTTGGAATCTTCCTTTGGGGAGTCGTGATCTGAGAATCCAACGGGAGGTGACAGATATTTAGCCACTTCATTTAATGCTTGCGTATATTCAGTCATATAGTTATGAGATAATCAATGTTTTAACCTCTTGCACCAACTTTTTAATTCCAAGTATATCTAGTCTTGTTTCAGCGCGTGGGAGTGACTCTTTGCCTTTACTTAGGTAACGACCTATTGATAACACTTCTTTAATATAATCATTATTCTTGCAAACTGTATTCTGTCTAGCTTTTACTTCCTCTAACTTATGTAAAGCTAAACCAATTTTATTATTCAACCCTGAATACTTATCAACAAGTTTTTGGTATTCTTTAAATAAACTTTCAAATTTTTGTCTAAATTATCTTGTCTTTTTCCCCAAGATATGTAAAAATTATATATCAAATCGATGACTGTATTTAACTGGCTATGAGATCTATGCCAGCTATGCTCTTCAGAGGGATTTACTCTACATTATATTTAGATTTTCCTTAGTATTTATTACTTTACCTATGCTAATTTCTAAGTTTAAATATTTTAACCTTTCAATGATTAAACGTTGGACCTGATACCAACAATATAGGGAAATTAAATATTTATAGATAGATACAAATCAATATTAACTCAGATTTTAATTCGATTAATATGTGATTAGGTGAAACTGGTAGACAACACACACTTTGTATCTTGAATAATATTTACTATTCACTAGGTAGGGCACTATTCGCAAAGGTGCTTTACTATTCAATACACTATTTGGAATAGTACTTCACTATTCACAGCAATATTTAATTCTTTGGTATTATATGCTAGTTGTATATTCACTAAGCAGATTATATCTTAATGCAGGATCTATTTAGGGCTGGCGAGGGCAACAATACGTCCTACGGTGTGCGCAGAGGTGTAAAATCCTACTCAGTACTCACCATATTTTTCATTATCTTGTATTAGATGTAGCTAGTTACGTTCACTCAGTAGTTTTAATTGCAAATTTACGGGGTGAATTCTTATCGTCTTCCCAAGCAGTTCCACCCGAAGGGAACACTTTTCTGCAGCCACAAGGTTCTCATTCAAACGCCACTCTGGGCTACACAGAGAACTACACACGCAGAGGTTTCTCCTATAGGATCCCTAGCATAAGAACTCGTCCCATAAATTTATAAATAAAAATACCAAGTGAAACGAAGAAACTACATCATTTCCACAACAAAATTTACATATGGCTTTCCCTTCGGGAGGCCCCGAAGGGATTACACAAGATAAAGGAAATTACCTTCTAACTACCTTCTTGAGCCTTACAAATGCTTTGAGGAGTAATGAGAAAAGTAAAACCGTGAGGACGTGGCAAAATACGTAGCATTTGTGTCACCAAGCTAGGATGAGAGCCTTGCAGCAAAGCTTTTGTGGTCTCCCTTGGTATATGCGTGTGTTTTTTCGGTCCAAGTGTGTGTCTTTGTGTTCTTGAGCGAAGATAGAGGCAACCAAGAGGAAGAAGAAGAACCGCGCTGTGAGAGGCAACTCTGATAACTATAAATGCAATTAATTAGCCAGGCAATTAAATACATGTGCAATCTATTAAGTCCTATTAAGTAGGAATTTGTTCAGCCGAACCAACTATGAAATCGAGCCATTTATTCAATTAATGATTTAGTCAGACACTTAATTAGGGATACGGATAATTAATAGTAGGTAATATTCCAATCGTATCTTCACTATTAAAAGGAGAGATGGAGATTGTACGCGGTATGTCGAACTCCCCATCCCTTGATCTTCCCTACGAGAAACACATCCGCTCCCACCTCCCCGCATGCACAAGAAAATCCACCTCCCTTGCCTCACACAAGAAGAAAAGAAAAGAAAATAGAAACCAAGCATCGAACCAATTTGAAAATCAAGGGCAATTAATTGTTCAGACAAATAATTACGCTTGCAATTAATTAAGTATGTTTAAGTATTACTCTTTCGTCATAAATAAATTTTGAAATTGAGCCGTTAATGCAATTAATTAATTAGCCAGACACTTAATTATGGATGTATATAATTAGTAGGAAGTTTTTTTATCGTGTCTCCTCTTAAGGCGAGTTGGAGACTGCATGTGGTACGTCCACCCCACACCCTTGATCCCTCATACGAAAGCATCCGTCCCCACCTTCCCACACGCACAAGAAAACCCACCGCCCTTGCCTCATGCAATAAAAAACAAAAAATACCGACCTCCTCCGGACCCTCCCTCCCCCCCTCGCGATGATCCGTTGCCTGCCGCTCCACCTTGCTGGCATTATCTAAAACAATAGCATGCCTCAGGATTGATTCCGTCACGGTCGTGCATCATCAGAGGAGGTTCCCTAGGAACGCGCCTCATGGTCGATCCGACCGAGAGGCAGTTGTGGAAAGAGTCTTCACCCGATCGATGTCCCTTATACCATCATCTTCCTGACCATGCATTATTTCAATCGTGGGGCGGGTGTTGCATGGAACAGTCAGACGAGAACATATGGATCAATCCAGCAACCTCCACCCTATGAGCACAAAGCGATCTGTACGAAATTTGCATAGGTCAATGTGACACCAACGGATGAGGCTATGTGTCAACGCTCGGAAGGTCGCCACCACAGACGACTACTCCAACGACGTCCCTCGGCAGGTACCATCAGAAGATCACTAGCTACCTCCATCTTCCTAGCCCAATCAACATTGCAATGGATTGATGTGGTCTGCAACATGTTCCACCAAAATCTACTGATAACTGAAATATCAATGTAAAACAGAACAATTGCTCAGTTATGTACTGGAACTATTTATTGTGTAATAGTATGATCCATTTTCTATTGATCGTGTTGGAAGGAACACCATTTCTGAACAATGAGGTTAGTGATGTCAAAAGGTCAGGAAAAATAGATATTACTGCAATTTTTCCACTCTATTTTTGTTTGGGTGTGTTGAGATGTTTACATATCACATGTAGCTTTATATAGATGTTCCAAAGTTACTTCACTTCGTATGATTAGCTAGAAAAGTAATATATTTGGGTAGCTAAGCTGAGGCTGTACCCGTTTCTATCCGTGTATGATATATCATTTATTCCACCTTAGGATTTAAGTTTATTTATCAATTTTAAAAATGCACACACGAGTGCAACATAGAAAGTACATAGGAGAGATGTGTTTTCATTGATAGAGGAAGAGCAAGATCACGCCAATTGTACATGGGAAAGAAAGTTAATGGGAATGAAAATGAAAAACTCATGAGAAACTATGATCTCATGATAAGATGGTGGCCACGAGGCAACACCTATAGGAGGGCACCTATAATATGTCGTAAGTCACACACAATTTTTGATTAGTACTAGCATGCATCCTAATGAAGGTCACATGCTCTACCTAACTTGTAATTCTTGGTCCATCATTATTTTGCCTATGGTTCATGATTTCTTTTCAGTTATGCAATTTAGAAAATATGTATGTTATTGTCCAAGTATACCATATCAGTATAGGTTATGGAGGATGGTAAAGTGATTACTAGTTCAAAAGCATAAGTCAAGCTTGACATGTTTTTATCTGTAGTTACTTAACCTCTTGTACAAAGTACTAGTGCATTTTGTGACTATCAAGATTCAGTTGCATGATGTTTTCATTGACTAATTCCATACTTTGTAGGTTTGTCATAAGCAAGGCTGCCACATACACTACTAGGGAAAACCCTAGTAGTAGCGCGGGTTTTAACGCTATCAGTAGCGCGGGTGTCTGCGCTACTAATAAGGCGCTACAGTAACATATAGTAGTAGCACTGCATGTACCAGCGCTACTACTATTGACTATATCAGTAGCGCTTTTTTCCAACACGCGCTACTATTATGTAGCTGTAGCGCTTTCCTTTCCCCGCGTTACTACTGTATCTTTCAACATTTTTTCCCTGCTTCCTATTGATCTAAAATAGTACCCCATTTCAATAAACTGCAATTTCACATATACCAGATAATAATAACATTAACCACAATACCATATAGTCATACAATATCATTAAGCGTTATAGGTACTCATATATAGTCAACATGCATCCTCACACACATATATGGTTCATACAGTAGCATATATGATAAGCAGTACTAGGTAGTCATACAACATATAGCAGTCTACTAGGGGTAGTCATACAGCCACAAACATATGTAGTTCTAGATGATATCGATGATGACCATCATCCTCAAGCCATGGCGGTCGGTGTTCCTGATAGTAATTAGGATGGCCTGTCCAACACGAAGATTCTTGCCAACGAGGAAGTTCTTCCACCCAACCGAGCCGAAGTGTGTGCGACCGTCCGTGTCCACACCGTACGCACAGGTGCTTACGGAGCCCCTTGTGGTAAGGCGTATTTCAGCAGAGCCTTCTTCATCAGGCTCGATACCCCAACTCACAGATAGGCTCTTTAGCAATTTCTGAACAAGAAAAACAGATCAATTAATAAGTAGCCTCGCACATGCTCTTGCAAATATATTTCTACTAAGTATAGATTTCTACACTATCAAAAACAATACTACATTTCTACTAAGCTTGAATTCTACTAATAAGTATGGATCGGACTGTAAGCATGTCATCGATCGGACAGTAAGCATGTCATTGGAATCTAGACTAATTAAGCATGTCATCGGCTAGCTTCTACACATCATATCATTGGACTCTACACTAAGCATATCATCGGATTCACTAAGCATATCGTTGGACTCTACACTAAGTAAGCATGTAATCAGATTCTATACTAAGCATATGATTGGATTCGACACTATGCATATCATTGGATTCTACATACAGATAATTTGCATTTGTATGTATAACAATAAAGCATATAATGAAATTACTACAATAAGTATAACATACCATAACATGCCGATCAACCATGGTACTTGTTAGGCGGGTCACCAATGGCACCCCGACAAAGTCAGCACGTGGCGGAATTATATCCCATAGGTTGCACACCTCCTCCTCGCTTAGCCTTATTCTTCGAGTATAGATGGCTTCATCAAGTGGGTCCTCATCATATTCATCCATGTTGAGATAAATTACGGCCAGTTTGGGTCTTTCTGCTTTGAAGGAGAAGCTGATCAACTCACCACCAGTGATACCCATGTGGGAGATGAAATGGTCCCATCCATCTCCTCCCATCTGTGACATATTTCGTCCTTTCTCGAACTCCATAGTGTAGGGGCTCCCAGGAGCCTCAAAGGTCACAGTGCCTCCGGTCAGCTTGTTGAATTCCAACCTCACGTTGCATGGGACGATCTGTGTCTACACAATGATATATACACAATGCATTAATGCCAATAACACTAAAAACAAAATAGTTGTTACAAGTTTCATATATTTTGTTACCGCCACAGGAAGAAAACTCGGCTAGAAGTAGATGCCGAACAACGTGCCAGTTGCAATCTTGCTGGCGCATCTTGACTTGCACAATCGACATGGTGAGGGTGGTGGTGGTGGCACCATTTTCCTAAAGCAATATTAGAAAACGATTAATGATCCACTTCAGAGGAAAAATCCGGCATGACCTTTGCTAAAAAAGGACATATCGAGCGCCTGATATTTGCCGGAACGAAAATTAATCAACACTCCGGCAAAACATAGGCCACTCGGAGGTGTTACCTGCAAACATGGTCACTTGGGCAAGCACATATCCTATTTCAGCAACACTAGACATACATGTTTATATCTACATCATATGAACAGTTCTTGAGCAACACTAAATAAATTAGTTATACTAAAAATCTACATCATCATCTATTCAAAATATTATATACCTAAAACATCTACATCATCATCCACTATTACTATTTCTTTTACTGAACCCTAAAAATATGCCCTAAGTTCAGAATATAACAAGTACAAAATATTTTTTCAAATTCTACCAACTAAAAATTTCCATTACTAAAATTTCTAATGAAAAGACCTAAAATTTCCTATTCTATTCAAAACACCTAAAATAGGGTAAAAAATATTCTATTACAAAACCTACATTCTACAATGTCTACATTCTAAAATCTACATTTAAACTACCTACATTCCACAAGAACAGAGAGAAGGGAAGGAGGAGGGGTAGGAAGGAGGGAGGCAGGAGGGGTAGGAAGGAGGAAGGGAGGAGTGGGTGGAAGGAGGGTGGGAGGAGTGGGAGGAAGGAGGGAACATGTGGGAGGAATGGGGGAGGGAGGAGCAGGGAGGTAGGAGGAGCTACGTCGGTGGCGGTGATAGCGGCGAGATGGAGGAGGGAGGGGGCGACGGCCAATGGCAGGATGGAGGAGGGAGGGGGCGACGGCAGCATCAGCGGGTGGCAATGCGGCGGCAGCTGATGACAGGGTGCAGGGGAGAGTGAGTGAAGCAGAGAGAGGAGAGTGAGGGGCGGCCTGGTGGGGAAGATAGAATGGCTTTAGCAGTAGCGCACTTCTATGTAATGTGTTGCTGCTATATGCCCTAGCAGTAGCGCCATCCGATAAAATGCGCTACTGCTAAGTGTAAGCATGCAAAAATATATTGGTCATCAATGATCTTTTTGTGTACAATCTGAATTGTCAATATGAGTCCTCTCCGGTAGGAACCGGAGAAGACTCATAATACGGCCACAAATTCTACACATAGAGTCCAATGAAGACCAAGTGGTTGTGATAGTTTGAGAAGTAACATGTTTAAGGTGGTCCCTGTTTGCTGAGCGAGGTGGGATTAAACTTGTGGACTGAACTTAGCAGTAGCGAATTTTATCAAAAGGGGCTACTGCTAACATCAATAGCAGTAGCGAGGTATGGAATATGGCGCTACTTCTATAACTAGCTTGACGGCGAGGTATGAAATACGTTGGCGCTGTTTACAGCGGACGCGCTACTGCTATTTTTCTTTCAGCAGCGCGTTTTGGTGGCACGCGCTGTTGCTAAATAGAAGCAACGCCGTATTTTAAAGAGCGCTGCAGGTAAGATTATGTGTATAAGGTTTTTCCTAGTAGTGATAGTTGCGAAAGATGATGTCCATTGATTCCAACATGCGGCAACTATCAAGGTTGTAGGGCCTATCAGAGAAGACGACATTCACAACAGGAGAGTGGGTGTGTATTACTGATTTGCATTGGCACATCTTGCATTCCATTCGAAAGAAATCGACATACCAGTTATGCCATCTCATAAGTAAATGACTTCCTATAGATCTTTTTTTTCTTTCACAATTACATGTGTGTCAACACACAGTTCCCCAAAGTATGAAAGCAATCATTCTTGATAAAAAGGTCATGCATGTCTAATTAGTGAATTTTATTTTGTAGCTCAAATTTTTATTCGTGATATACCAACAACAAAAATAACAAAGAGTACATTGTAAAAAAGTAATAGATGTAACAGACTAGATAAAGAGTTGAAGCCAGAGATGAGCCCTAAAGTATATGCATTGTAGCCCATAGCAATGCACGGGCGTTCTCCTAGTTAAAACTGTTGTGCGCCAGGTCAAGTGCCGAGCTACCACATGCTATATGTGGTTAGAAACATGGAGCAGAAAATCTTAAATGGATTACATAGATAATTTTTAATTGGCTACAGTTTTTCTAGAGAAACAAAATCCAATATCCATAAAAAATGTAATGCTCATACGTTGAAAGTTTTCTTTCGATAAAACTTATATATGTATGAAGTATAAAATACACCCAAAACATATAAGAAAATTTATTATTCATCTGTTGTGGCTAGCTAGCCAGACAAAACAGGCTTTATGAAGAGGCTCTTAATAATTTTGTGAAGATGCTCGCTATCTGTGTACACATCGTTCCTGTTATCGTAGAACAATGATGTGCTAAGGGCCAAGCCGATAATACGCTTCAACGCGGGGAGAAATTCATGGTTTTGAAAGCGAGCTTTGTTCAGAGTTCTCCATTCATCTTCAATCAGTTCATATATCCTTGCGATGGCAACCTCGCCTGTGACGCCGTACTCATTGACGTAACATTCCATGGAGCTTGCCACATCCCCCTTGCTCTTTCGGTTCTATATATATAAAAAGAATGTTTAGAGCAGGCATTCCAATTGGTAGTAGAAGAGCTATGTAAGTTCGTCTTTACAGAATTACATGCCATCCACAACACATATTAAGTAAATTTGACTGATAATTGAACCGATAAGAATGACGGCATGGACACAAAAGTGTCATAACTAAAATACAATTTTGTACGACAATATGGTAGTATCACTTTTTCTATAATATTACTGAATTTTATTCGTTTAAATGCCAATGAAACTTTGATTTCGTGATACATGTGTGTCTTAATTAGTTACATTTTCAAATGCAGTATGTGATACGTGTATGCATGAATGTTTATCAAAAAATACTACATACCTCAAATGCTGCAATGTCGTTCATGAAACGCACAATCTTCCCTGCTGCTATGACAACATTAGGGACACCGGCTACCCACTCAACTGCTATTTTCATTATGGTATCACCCATGCTAGCCATCATACTCAAGCAAACGGTTGGCTCACCTATAGTTAGGCTAGTCACATTGACCTGATTTTTAAAGCTTGGCTTATGCTTCGTGTGACACCATTCCGCTTCTTGAAGATAACCAGTCACATGATTTTGAATCTGCACCCAACAAGCAAAAAAAGTTATGTACTGCCCCATCATCTCTAAATAGTTGCAACACACTACCTGATTACCCCCTCCATGCAGCCATTAGTAAGTCATGCATGTAATCATAATTATATGTATTGTATTAATCTATCCATGCAATCATGCCACCTCATCATGTCATGCAAGTTAGTCATAAGTTAATTTTTTTCCCATGAATTTTTATGTAGTCGTGGATAGTATAGGTGTTGGATGCTTGGAGAAAATATATGTAGTTCGTGCTTCACATTTAAAGTTAAAAAAATGGCATACCGCTAACTTCAATCCAAATATTTTTACTCCTTTTATATATCATTTTGTCACATGCTTCATATGTTTTTTTCTAGCATCAATTATATTTTTTAACAAGGTGTCACAATAAAGTGTGGGTTATCCTCTTGTTTATTACAATGCCGATACAAAAGAGTAGCAAACAAAAGGATCAACCACATAAAAGTAATCAACCATGATATATAGTCTATTCCCTATTATGGAAGATACAAATAGCATATGCCATCTGATAGTTATTTAGTAACTGGCAATGTGCATGTGCGTTGCAACGGATCCAAAGTGGAATAATACCTGTCTACAAACTTGAAAGAAACCACTCTTGTTTTCATATACATATATCACTAATAATATATTATGTTTCACTCAAAATATATTCCTCGGGATATTTTGATGAGGTGAGGGAGGGATGTGGTTGGTTTCAAGATAATAAGGGGTTTTCTGCGAATTGGAGTAGAGAAGTGGGATATTGTTGCAAAAGGGCCACAACTTACCTCATGGTCGTTAGATGCTTATCTAATGGTCAGAAATGACGGATGGCAGACACACCATCATCACTAACCGAGTCTTTTATAGAAGTTGAGATATAAAGCACAAAACATATATGTAGTTACCGCTTTCTTCAGGTAGGCAGTATCATAATTGACATTGACTGGCGTTTCAACCTCAATATTTTTGAAGGTCCTCAACAGCTCGATATATAACTTCTTTAGGTACTCGGGTAGAAGAGAAACGGCTGTCTTATCCCATCTATACGGTCATTCCACAAGATAGGTTAGAAATGACACATTAGGTGTTGCACTAGTTGTATATTAATTCTCACTCAAAACAAGAAGTGGATAATGACACACATGTGTAAGTTTATAAAGTAACGGTTTGAGAATTGTGGAAATTGTAGTAAGTGTGAGCGACAATGATTGTGGGAAACCGAACAACTACATGTTATGGTACAACAATGACTTTGACAATATTCTTACAACATGACAATGTCCGCTGGGTGGCTAATACTTATCTTTTCTTTTAGCTCAACTGAGGTCAAAATGTTTGGATGCATAGCTAGTAGTGTTTTTTTTAGAAGAAAAAAAGAAGGAGATGCTTTGGAACTTTGCAATGGTTGATTGATCGATGGAAGTTTAAAAGGAAAAGCTATTCAAACCTTTGTATGGCTTCATGTAGCTTTCTACATTCCTCTATGGTGGCACAGATATCATACGTGTCATCTAAAGTGGTAATTAGAACAATCATCTTGGTGGTGATACTTCGCTGGAGCTCAAAGCCTTTCTCATAGTACAACACATAGGTCCAAGTGTAGCTTTCCACCAAACGGTCGCGAATAAAGCTTAGGTCGCTGGAGCTCAAAGCCTTTCTCATAGTACAACACATAGGTCCAAGTGTAGCTTTCCACCAAACGGTCGCGAATAAAGCTTAGGTCGATGAATGCCGAAAAATGTTTCCACCACCTGTGAATTGTATTTAGTGAAGTATTTTGAAATATTACATGGATACTCAATGTTGTTAAACAGAAAAAGGTAGCTGTATTGAATAATCCATGAGACTTATGGAGAAAATTATGTTCAGATGTATTTGCATGATACAACATTACATCCTATGTGCCATTATATGTGTCCTCATCCCAGCCTGTCCACAAAGGAAAGAAACACTAAACTAGTCTAACAAAAGAGCTAATGATAGATGATTGTGTGCATACTACCACCAAAACTCTTTTTAGTAATTTACATAGGGGTAGATGTAAAAAAACATAATATTATAAACTACACATTTGATTTCCTGAATGGACAAATATATTGAAATGGATAATTAGGAAGCTAGAGAGGTGAAAATTTTCATCTTGTTTTCTTAGTGGTTATAAATAGAGAGAAAATAACCTACTCTGTAATATCTTTGAGCTCCTTCAAGTAGACA
The DNA here is from genome assembly GCF_002162155.2 of Triticum dicoccoides. NCBI lineage: Eukaryota > Viridiplantae > Streptophyta > Magnoliopsida > Poales > Poaceae > Triticum > Triticum dicoccoides. The sequence goes on along the minus strand of NC_041383.1, from coordinate 2,757,829 downwards.
TGTTGTAGAAGGTTAAAATCTAGTTTTGCTAGCTCCAACAAAATTTGGTAATGCCCTTCCTCTTCTTCATACTCTGAGATATATTGTAGCGCTTCCACCCTCTTACACGCCCTTGGAAGTGCTCTATGAATGTCGCGTTTGACTTGCTTAGCTAGGGGTGATTGCAGACTACCATTAATGGATACAAGATGTTGCCTTGCAAAATTCATGGCTTCCTCAAGTTTTGGCTCGCCTTGAATGAGAAGATGAGTTGCATTGTATAAACTCAGTATTCCTTTTGGTTCATTAGTTATATCCTTTCTAAAGCTCCCATCTTCACCCTTGTATTTGTCGAAAACATCTGCGAGATCAGTAAATTAACATTTATTAATTAGTACAATGTAGAGCACATGCTGTCAACTTTTTTATTCGGTATATCCAGTCGACATAATTTGTGACATTGCTTCAGGAACGCACAATCCAGTCCACAGAAACTTGACCATCAGGATAGAGCATTGTCGAACTTTCAAAAACATAAAACACCAGTATTTGTTAAATATTTAATTGAATGCGTGAAAATAATAAGTGCAAATTCATGTTTGATAATATAACAACTCTATTGTTTTTCCAGTAACTTTTTGTACTAGTTAATCGTTAAATTCGGAACTCTATAAGTTTCCAAAATGTCACGTCCTTCAATATGAAAAGAGCAATAGTTCAAGCTTGATAACTCAAGTAACTAGCCACTAAATAATTAGGCATCCTCTATCATTTGCGGGCATTATTTATTTATTTTTGACATTTTCTAGATGTGAAAGATGGAGCAGGTAGTTAGATACCTGGAGATACCCAATGCCCATTCTCCCTAAGTAAACGGAATCGAAGAGCGACCTCATGGAGGCTGGATGAGCTACTAAAGTCACTCTCCAGGAGTTCGTTTAACAAGTCATGGATCTGCTCGTCAAAGTGGTGATCTATTCCAAGATGTTGGAGTGTATCCACCAAGAACATTCGCGTCGTCGTGCCGTTGCAAGTCTTAAATAACAGGCTGACGTCCCCCTTCAGTTTTTCGGCTCGCGCTATCATCCATTCCTCCGACCTCTGCCATTCATATATATGTATATATATGTAAGCATCCATTGACTAATGAATGGAAAAGAATTGTAAGCGAAGAAAGAAGATTGCGTGCGTAGTGCGTGCTTATGAGAAGTTCTAAACCCAACTACATATATTTTTATATTACCTTGGGTGGGGGTGGCTCGTATGCGATGAAAAAGTCACCCCATGACGAGGGCTCAAAGCCTAGCTGCTCCTTCGTCTCCGGGGTGGCAGCAGCATGAGAGGAAGACGCCATGAGAGGTAGCTAGCTAGAGAGCTTAATTTTACTTTTGGAAGCTCCTGAATGCATGTGTGGCCTATAAATAGAAGTCGAACGAATTGTTTGGTCGTGGGTCTGTGAAAAGTTAAGCCTATCATGAATATTAAATTAAAAGGTCTAGCGTATTTTGGACTACACGAACATCGTGGAACACGTGAGAGAGCGAAAGCCTCGCGGGTGTTAATTGTCTGCCTCCCAAGATTCCCCTCGTGGGACGCGTGAGAGAGCGAAAGCCTGCTGGGTGTCAGTCGTCTTCGTCCCTAGTTTCCACTTGTGGAATGCGTGAGAGACCGAAAGTCCTGCTGGGTGACGGCCCTTCTGTACGTCTCTTACCCGTTCACTGCTCCATCTTGTCCTCACGTACGAGCTGCATGGCCCAGGCTCCTTTGGGAGGAATCTACAGCCACAGCACATTACTTAATCCGGCACCTCAAATGTATGTGGATGTGTCGGTCAGAGTTACCTATTACTCCCTCAGTTGCCAAATATTTTTCTTTCTACAGATTTCAACAAATGACTACATAGAAAGAAAAATGAGTGAATCCACATTCTAAAAATATGTATACATACATGTTATAGTCCATTTGAAATGTCTAGAAAGACAAATATTTGGGAATAGAGGGAGTATATAACTACCTATTCTGCATCCATCACACCACAGGACTATACCGCTCCTGTGCGCCGCCGCCGCTCTCCTCTTCGCAGCCGCCGGAGACGACGCTAGGGCAAAGCCCCATCGGCTCGGCGGGGGTGGCCTTCTCCTTGCACACCAGAGGATCAAGATCGATGCAGCGGATCCCATCTTGGTATTCTCGGCAATGATGGCTGACAAAGACGGCTAGGGTGTGGCGGCGGCCTCCATGCTATAACCGCTCAACCTCCGGTTCGGCTTCAGATCGCGGTGATACTCCTAATCTTGTTCTGCATCACGCGGGCGCCTGGGGCGGCGACCCTGGGCTTGGCGGTGGTCGTCATCTCCTGCGTCGGAGGTGGTTGGCCTAAGGTTGAGTGGTCGGATCTCGAGATCCATCATCTAGTCCCGGCTGCGAGTCGGGGAGACATAGTTACCGGTGAAAATCAAGCCGACGGTGGGCGATGGCGGCGCTTTGCGCCATGACCTTGATGATAGCATCGTCGTGTAACTATTGTCGACCCACTCGTGTTGCTCCGGGGGAAACCCTAGGATCTGGTCTTCCAAATCTGACGATGGCGGCACTACGGTGTTGTTTCTCTCTTGGGAGCATTGTTTGTGGAGCAGCGCTGGCAGACAGAGGTAGGAGGTGGAGCGGCTACATCTTGCACGGAGTTTCAGTGGAGATGTCATGTAATGCCTGCCCGATAGGTGCTACGTTGTTTCATGTCTGTTCGGTAGGCGCACAACATATCTTACAGAGACTTCAAGCTGTGTCAGTGGGTGGCACTTCGCGGCATGGTGGTGCGGTGTACCAGCGGCGACCGCAACATGCTCATCAGTTTATGCACAGGGAGGTGGTGTCGTTGGGCGCCGTGGTGGCGTCGACGGATTTCCGTACTGGGAAGGATGATGCTGATCTCTTTCATTAAGATTGGTCACCGGTTCGATGATGATGGCGGCTTCTAAAACGTATGCATGTGGTGTACGCTTTAGGTTTGTTGCATCGGCTGTAGGTTTCGGTACGTTATATGAATGGATCGGCGACCACACCGGTTTTAGATATGGAGAGTGAGAGCACTCAACATTGTCGAGTTTGTAGGTGTGAGTACTAGCTTTGTAGCTCTGACGATCTCCCTCCGCTGCGGGGATGAAAGTGTCTAGTTCATCCATGCCATGGCGCCCGGGGTCCACGTATCCGACATCTCCGACCCGCTCTGGGTCATCCCGCGCGTGATCTCCTCTCTATTCCTTCTCAGCGCGATGCTCAGCACGGACGCGGCCCTTGACCCCAGCCGACCGCTCCCGGCCATGCAGGTCACTGAGCTCGCCGACGGCGCCTTCCTCGCCATGTCGACCGCTCAGCCACGCAGCCGCGGACGGCACCACATTGTGTGACCTCTTCAACACATGGTCGGAGATGAGCCGAAGCGATGACGGCAACATATTCACAGCGGCGCCATTACCTCCATTCGACATGTGGTTCCACGAAGGCTGCCCGGTGCTGATCCCTCTGCCCTTTGCAAGGGTGCAGGACAGGGCGAGGCGGTTCAGTGCCCGACGGTGCAGGAATGCTCGATCCATTTCTCCCCGGAGAGCATAAAGAAGCTCAAGGCTAAAGCAATGCCGACACGACCATGACCACCATCTCCTCGTTGCAGGCCCTGCTGGCGCACCTATGGCGAGCGGTGTGCCATGCCCGGGGGCTGGCACCGGACCGGAAGACGAGGCTTGTCCTCCCCGTCGGATGCAGGACACGGGTGAAGTGAAGGGTATTCCTGGGGAACAAGTTGGACGGGTTAATCACGGTTTTCGAGGACGGTGGAGGAGCAGGAGCTTATGAACCCCTCGATCTAACTAGGAGCACAGAGATGGTGATGATGGCGGCGGAAGTGTGCCTCCTGATGCCCTCGCCTGTTACGGTGCTTTCTTCCTTCAAATGTCGTGTCTGTGTGTTGTAGTAATAATCCTTGTTAGTTAGGAAGAATGAGATTGCACGAATAGATAATCATTGATCGTGTGCATGGTGCACATATATAGGTACAGGGTGGACCGACCTCTACTTGTCTCCCAAGATGTACAAATATACGGGGGACAGCGAGAGAGAGAGATACAACGGTATAAATACAGACCCAAGTCCTATACATATGCAGTGGACAACGTACGCTCAACACCCCGTTGCAGTCGAAGCGTCGCCGCAGACACAGAGACTGGACCGAAACTCCTCAAAGACTAGGGTCGGTAGTCCCTTAGTCATGACATCGGCAAACTGCTGAGTGGTAGGAACGTGCAAAACACGAACCTTCTCGAGAGCCACCTACTCACGAACGAAGTGAATGTCAAGCTCAATATGCTTCATACAGCGACGGTGGACGGGGTTGGCGGAGAGATAGACAACGGAGACATTGTCACAGTAGACGATCGTGGCCTTGGGGACCACACATAGCAACTCCTAGAGGAGCTGACGGAGCCAAGAGCACTCAGCAACGGCGTTAGCCACTGCCCGATACTCAACCTCGGCACTCAAGCGAGAGACCATGGGCTGCCGCTTGGACGACCACGAAATCAGCGAGGGCCCGAGGTAGACACAATAGCCTGACATAGAGGGACGTGTGTCCGGGCAGACTGCCCAGTCAGTGTCAGAGTAGGCGACCATGTCGATTGACGAGGATGCCGTCAGGGTGAGTCCCAGGCTCATAGTGACGCGTATGTACCGAAGAATACGGTTCACCAGAGTCCAGTGGGAATCACGCGGGGAGTGCATGTGGAGGCACACCTGCTGGACTGCATACTGCAAGTCAGGCCGAGTGAAGGTGAGATACTGCAGGGTGCCGATGATGGAGCGAGCAGAAACCTTCGCTTTGGTGTCAACAGGTGTAGGAGTGCTCTTGCGATTAAGCATACCCGCGCACTCGAGAAGCTCATGGGCGTACTTCTGCTAATGCAGAAAGAACTCGTCGGCACGACGAATGACCTCAATGCCGAGGAAGCAGTGCAGCGCTCCCAGATCCTTGAGGGCAAACTCATCACGAAGACAAGCCATGAGCTACTGAAGGAGCCTAGGCAAGGATGCCATCGGGATAATGTCATCCACATAGAGCAGCAGGTACGCAGTAGCAGTGCCCTGATGGTAGACGAAAAGAGAGGCGTCGGAGCGGGTTGTGCGAAACCCAAGCTGCTGCAAGAACCCGGCCATACATTGGTACCACGCTCGGGGGGCCTGCTTCAGTCCATAAAAGACCGAGATAGCAAGCACACATGGTCGGGATGCTCGGCGTTGACGAAGCCATTCGACTGCTCACAGAAGACCCGTTCCATGAGGTGGCCATGCATAAATGCGTTGGAGACATCCAACTGATGCATAGGCCAGGCACAGGAGACCGCCAGCAGAAGCACCGTGCGAATCGTGCCCGGTTTAACAACCGGGGCGAAGGTGTCGGTGAAGTCCATGCCAGCGCGCTGGCGGAAGCCGCGCACCACCCAACAAGCCTTGCAGCGCTCGAGAGAACTGTCAGGGTTGGTCTTGTGATGAAACACCCATTTGCCACTGATGACATTGGGGTGAGGGGGGCGCGGAACAAGATGCCACGTGTGGTTGTGCTGCAACACATCGAACTCCTCGCGCATCGCGGCGAGCAAATATGGATCACGGAGGGCGGCGCGTGCAGAGGAGGGGATGGACAACGGTGGAGAGGACGATGTCGACACCGCGCACGCATACTCATCAGCGGTGTAGCGCATGCTCGGCGGTGGATACCAGCACCAGACTGCATCATCATGCCGGCGGGAGGCGGGTTGGCGGCGGCAGGAGCAGAGGACGAGGGTGGCGATGAGTCCGTCGCTCCCGGCGTCGTAGCTGGGCTAGCCGGGGCGGTGGAACCGGCCGGGGCTGGGCAGGCCGCGGCACCCGTCGGGGTGGGAGCCGAAGAGCCACCTGAGGCCACGGGGGGCCGCGTTGGGACCAAGCCCAAGGGGCCCGCAGCGGGGGCCGAGGGGGCCGGTGCCACGTCAGAGGGGCCCGCCGCAGGAGGGCACGCCGAGGCTGCGCCGGGAGGGGCCGCAGGGAGCCACGCCTGGGCCAAAGGGGGCTGCGGCGGGGGCTGCACCAGAGCCGCGTCCCAAACACCATCAAAGGGCGCCGAATCCTCTGCAGAAGGCGGTACCTGGTAAAAAGGAAATACCCGCTCATCAAAGTACATGTGTCGGGAGGTGTACACACGGTGGGAGACGGGGTCGTAGCACTGGTAACCTTTGGTGTTAGGGGGAGAGCCTAGGAAGATACACGCTACGGAGCGAGGGGCGAGTTTATGAGGTGTAGTGGAGGCGGTGCTAGGGTAACACAGACAACCGAAGATACCGAGACCATTGTAGGATGGAGGGGAACCGAAGAGAAGTTGGTGCGGAGTGTAGTTCCAGCGGGGACGACATGGCCTAATGTTAACTAGGAGAGTGGCGGTGGCGAGAGCGTCGGGCCAAAACCGAGGGGGCACGTTGGAGTGGAACAACAACGTGCAGACGCAATCGTTAAGAGTGTGGAGGATCCGCTCGGCGCGGCTGTTCTGCTGGGATGTGTAGGGGCACGTGAGACGAAAAGTGGTGCCGTGAGACGCGAGAAGGTGGCGAGTGGCAGCGTTGTCAAACTCTTTTCCGTTGCCAGTCTAGAGGGCGAGAATAGGGCGCCCAAACTGGGTCGTGATGTAGGAGTAAAAGGCCGTGAGTGTGGCGAGGACATCGGATTTGCAACGGAGTGGAAACGTCCACGTAAAATGAGAGAAATCATCAAGTAAAACAAGATAACTGAAACAGAAAAGTAGAAAGAGTGTTTGACTCGCTAAAGGGTCGATGAACATGTTTACCGAGACGGCAAGCATGATAAGTGTGCTCGTCGAATGTATTACATGAAAACAAAAAACTCTTGAGAAACTGATGAAGGACGGTGGAGTTGGGGTGATCCAAGCATGCATGCCAAAGGTCGACACCGGCGGAGAGGGCGACCGGAGAGGTGGTGGCGGTGGCGGTGGAGGCGGAGTGCACCGGGTACAAGTCATCTGGGTTGTCACATCAGTGGAGTACCATCCATGTACGGTCGTCCTTCACAGAGAAACCAAGACCATCAGATTCAATGGTGAGAGGATTGTCACGTGCAAGACAATGAACATAGACAAGATTTTTAACTAGGTTGGGTGAGACAAGCACATTAGACATGTTAATAGGCATAGAATTAGACGGAAAGAAACTATGACCAACATGAGTAATGGGTACAGAAGAACCATCACCGAAGGTGATGCGGTTCGAGGTGGTGACCGGAAAGGAGGAAGTAAGGTTACCGGGGTGCGACGTCATATGGGCGGTAGCCCCCATGTCCATGTACCAATCACCGCCACTTCCGTAGGTGGAGGGAGACGGCGCCGAGTGTAGCGCGATGAGAAGTCCAGGATCCCATAGGGCCGGTGGGAGGGATTAACCTCCGGCTGGGTCGGCGCGGGGGGCGGCACGTAGCCGCCCAGCTGCGGGTAGCCGCCTGGTAGAGGCGCGAGCACCGGTGGATAGCCGCCTCCACTCGCCGGGTAGCCGCCTCCGTTCGCCTGGTACGGGGCAGCGGCGAAGTGCGTCTGTAGGCCGGTGGGGTGCGGACCAAGGATGCCCCTGGCCCGCGGCACCGGCATGTGGTACGCATGGACCATGTCGGTCCATGGGTTGGCACCGACGGACTAGGGCGGGGAGAGCTGATGATGACGTGGAGCCCCCCCACCCCCGTACCCTGGCTATTGCTACTGCTGTGGTGCTCCGGAGCCACCGCCTCCACGGCGCCGATTGCAGCGGCCGCCGTCCTGCTACTGTGGCTGCTGCGAGGGGGCGGGTGGCACTGGCGGGGCCGGCGGGCGGGGGAAATACCCCGGTGGCGCGGGCTGGCACAGGTGAGGCGGAGCCGGTGGAGGCGCCCCGCGAGAGGTCCCGGCGGCGAAGGCGGTGTGGTGGACGCGAGCCTTGACCTTCTTCATCCGTCGGGTTCGGCAGCAGGTTGAGGTTTGAAGCCGCGTTGCCGAAATCCCCATTGAGGCCGGCGGTGAGGGTGCTCAGCATGAGGTTGTCGGACACCTTGGTGCCAATATCGTGGAGCTCGTCAGCAAGCCGCTTAAGGCGCATGCAGTAGTCGTCGATGGAGGAGTCATCTTGATGGCACCCAAAAAATTCCTGCTGCAAAAACACAAGACGTTGGAGCTAATTGTCGGTGAAGAGGGTGTTGATCTTGGTCCACACGGCACACGCGCCGTCGTTCTCCGAGACGACCGTGTGGAAGATGTCCGGCGAGACGGTGAGGTAGAACCACCGGATGAGAGCGGCCTCAATGGCCGCCCAGTCCGGATCGCCCGCTATGATGTCACCATCAATGTGTTCAAGGAGGTGGTACTCGCAGAAGACAAGGTTGAAGTAGGTCTTCCAGGCATAGTACGAGGAGTTGGATTGGTCGAGCTTGATGGGGACGCGGGTGTGGATGTCGAGATCGCGAACGGCAGTGGCGTCGGGCTCCGGTCCGGCGAACGGGTTGAAGTTGCTGGAGGAGGGAGAGGCCATGGAGCTGCGGCGGCAGAGGGAATGCGGTGGCGGCTCGGGTGGGGTTGCTAGTGGCGACGCGGGGTAGGGTTAGGGTTCCCTGGCGCGGCGGCTAGGAGGGGAAGGGAAGGCAGCGGCGGCAGGCGAGGGCGGCGGCTGCGGGATGGAGTGGGTCGCGGCGGCGGCGTACAGCGGTGGCGGTAGTGCAAGAGGAGTGGCGGCGGCGGCTGTAGGGCGGCGGCGGCGGCTAGGGCGGAAGCGAGGAAAGGGATCGGCGTGCTAAACTGATACCATGTCAGTTAGGAAGAATGAGATTGCACGAATCGATAATCATTGATCGTGTGCATGGTGCACATATATAGGTATAGGATGGACCGGCCTCTACTTGTCTCACAAGATGTACAAATATACGGGGGAGAGAGAGATACAACGATATAAATACAGACCCAAGTCCTATACATATGCAGTGGACAACGTACACTCAACAATCCTGAATGCCCAGCATCAGGTTGCACTTTTTTTTTCTTTGATTGCAATTTTTTGTTGCTAGCTTGTCAGGTTGCACTTTTGAGTCTGTTACGTCCGCATATTAAAATTAGCCCAGCGTCTTAGTGTATCACCTAGTATACAAATTTCTTTGCCTAATCCACAGTACTAACGAATCAAACGACGACATATTTTGTTCTCAAAATTTCCACACATAGTTTTTGATAGATATACCAATCAAGTGGCTTATCATTTGAATACTTTCAAAATAAAAATCATACTTTTTTCCCAGATTTAATCTCATCTGTGCCCTCTATTTCTCTAAGAAAATATAAAATAATTTAAAATTTACAGCTCTCTGCTCTAAAAGTCCCAACCCCTTCAGGTCAAGGCCCACACCCATGGCAAATAGCCGGCGACAAGGCCTGGCATCCCTCCCCCACCAGGGGCGGAGCCAGGATTTTGGTATGTGGGGGCCAAGTCAAGTTCATAACTTTTTTCTATAGACCAAAAAAATAACTATTATCATACTGTAATTGACGCCACACGCTACAAAACATGGTTACTGTTGTTTGAGTTTATATTTACCTCTACAATTGCCAATAGGATGAAAAATTAATAACTTCATCGGAAAATAACTTACCTTCTAAATTTTCTTCAACATATATGATCATGCAATACCGAGAACTTGAGACAATTTCAGTAGCTCGAATTTGAGACAATTTCAGTAGCTCGAACTTGAAACAACCGGCTTAAAAATGAACTAATCTTAACAGACTCTCAATTAGCTATATTGGATTAGTTCGACACATGAAAAATTTTAATCACAAATAGGAACTCATCCAAAATAATTTGCATCACGATCACAATATTTTGAAGGACAAGTACAAGATAGTAAATTATTCATCGAATCATAGCATCACAAATCACACAACCAATACAATTAAACAGCAAAACTCTGATGTATAAGTTCAACAATCATACAAGATAAGAATTGAGATTAATAGATGGCGTGATGTAGCGAAGCGTTGAACCTTGGATTCTTGGCTAGTTCTTGTTGGCTGGATCCGGAGGATCTAGAAGATTGACAACTGAAGAAGCCTGTGTCGCGCCATCACCGTCGCGGTATAATTTGGATCGGGAGCAGCGAGGCGTCGATTGTAGAGGTGTCCAGGCGGGTGAGGGCACGGAACGACGGCGTACAGGTTATTCAGATTGGAACGCAACGCCTAAACCAGGAGAATAGCCAGTGGCCAACCTGGCCGCTAGTGGGCTTCACTTGGGCCTTTTTCCTTTTCTCTAAAAATTAGCGTCGAGATAGGAGGGGCCGAGTATGTATATATGTGTTGAATACGTGCGCTTGTATCACTAATTCTATGGCATCGCGCGATC
>NC_041383.1:2720679-2746817 GCF_002162155.2 Triticum dicoccoides | reverse complement strand
GAGAGGGCGGGCGGCCGCCACCGCCACCGACTTCTGCGGTTCCGTCGTCCTCTTCACCAGTGTCGGTACCTTTCCTCTGCCACCACTCCCCTTCATGTACCATTTCCACGGAAGTTAGGGCGGCAAGCATAGTTAATATCTGTGCATTTCAATGGAGCGTGAAGAAAATTAGCTTCCTATGCATATTTAGCTATCTTGACTTAAAAAAATTCTATTGATAGGAACATGCCACCTATTCAATTCTGGTTTATATACAAAAAACAATCCAACTTGCCCCAGCAATAGCTAGCTAACCTAATGCACCAAGGCGCTGGCTTAATATCAGTAGCAATTTGAGAAGACAAAAATGTCAATGTTGCAGCTAGCAACAAGCAAGCAACGACTTCGTATTTATATGGACCAACAATTTGTAGAGGTAGCTGCGAAAAACAGGAATGCTACTGTATCATACCAAGTCTTGGTACCCTTTCCTAATTTATCTTTTGTTGTTGTCTTCTGTTGTATATGATACCAACTTGATTAAGAGTGAAACCATATGTTAAATATTTATTTTATTATTTTTTAGAAAAAATGTATTAGTTAGGTGACTGCAATTCAAATGATGGCCGGCAGCAATATGAGCTAAATTTAGTCCATTAGCCCACAAATTTGCCCCCACCTAGGTAGGTAGCTACAGACAACTTAAATTAGTTCCCTCATAATAAAATAGATGAATATAAAGCCTCCACTATGTTATTGTTGTGGCAGCTAACAACTTTCTCTTATTAACATGAACCAACCAATGCATAGAGGAGACCACAAATCATATGAATCTAAATAAATCCATTCCAAACGAATCACATAGTAGTTAAATAAAAACAGTAGATGTGTTAAACCAAAGTTCATAAAATATAGAGAACTAATACAACCATGTTCTACATGATACAGTACAATGATAAGGATAGTAACACAACACAACAATGTTCTTGTTGATACAATAACATAATGTTTGCAATGAGCTCATCTTATTCTATTGCATAAAGGTACAAGCATACACTGCAATAGTGACACCATTGACATGTGCTAAAAGTGCAGGTAATAGGCGAACATGCAAGCTTCGTACATCACTTCAATGGCGTAGCTTTGGACAACACACGTGGAGTAGCTCTGAGTTTCAGGTCATTCCTTCTTTGTAGTGTAAGCCCAAATTTCTCGGACATGTCAAATGAAGTGAGGCTAGCCCCGTCAAGAAGCTTCCAGTCGAAGTGATACAGAATGTTTGTTAACACCATCTCCACGAGCGATGTGCCAAACTGAGTCCCGGGGCATTGCCGTCGCCCAGCCCCGAAGGGAATGAATTCGAGGTATGTTCCATTGTAATTCACTGTGTTGTTCTCAAACCTCTCTGGCTTAAACTCTGCAGGACTGCTCCAGTATTCAGGATCTTGACAAATTGCGACGACATTAATGTAAACATTGGTGCCTTTAGGTATGTCATAACCCATTACTGTACAATCCTCTCTAGCCGCGCGTGGAATCAGAGGAACGGGCGGATGCAACCTAAGGGCTTCCTTGATGACCATCTCCGTGTAGCGGAGTTTAGTGAGATCACTGTTAGTAATGACAACTCTGTCTACACCTAGCACCTCCCGTACTTCCTGTTGTGCCTTAGCCATAATTTCTGGATTTCGCACAAGCTCGGACATGGCCCACGCCAAGACGCTTCCTGTTGTTTCCGTGCCACCTGCAAATATGTCCTGCAAACGACGGTCGTGAAAAGCACGATCAAACATCAAACTATGTCCGAAGGATCTAGGCGCATATTAATGATTCAAAGATGCAACTAAACAAATGTATATATTATTTAATCATGTTGATTTTCTTTTGTGTAGAACAACATGTGCACTGCGATTTGTCCTAATTCATTCATGGTTCCACAAATACAAATAGCTACTGACTGACTTTATCAGTTGGACGATAAAAAGTTCAGTAGTAACTTGAAATCAAGAGAAATAGTACTCACCAACAAGACGGTACTTATACACTCTGTGGTTAGAGGGAATTCCAGCGAGCCGTCTTTCTGCAGCCTGAGCAGCACGTCTTGCAGGTCCTCGTCGTCGCCGTCGTTGGGGCCGACGCCGGCAGCTCGCGCGGTCTTGCGCTCCTTTATGATGTCAGAGATGATGTGCTGCATACGGCCACAGCTATTCTTCATGTCACGCTCACCATTGCTCAACCACCGCGCCAACCGCGACGATGGGAAAAGGTCAACGAGACAAAAGCCGCCCATCATCACAAACACCTTGTGCATCTCCTGGATGTACTCCTCCTGCTGCGAGAACTTGCCGCCGAAAACCGCCCGCGTGACGACGTGGTTGCTGAGCGCCGTCATCTTCTCGCTTAGGTTGATGGTGGCGCCACTCGAGGCGGCGACGGCGATGTAACGGAGGAGGTTGCCCACCTCCTTGGCCCTGATGCCCTCGATGCGCTTCACCTGCCTGGAGCTGAGGAGCTCCACGATGGAGACCTTGAGCATCTGGCGCCAGCGGTCACCGTTGGGTGCTAAGGCGATCCCCTTGCCGCCGCAGCCGAAGATATCCAACGTCGCGCTCTGCGGTCGGCCCGCAAACGTGAGGTCGTTGGTCTTCATAACAAGTGTGGCGGCCTCGGCGGTGGAGACGATCACGGTGGGGACCTCGCCTAGCCTGAGAAGCATCAGCGGCCCGTGCCGGCGAGATAGCTTCATCATCGTGCGGTGGGGGAGGACGCTGGCGACGTGGTGGAGGCTGCCGATGATGGGGAGGGTCCATGGCCCAGGAGGCAATTGTTTCTTGGCAGCCGGTCTGCACTTTCCACCAGTGATCAGGTTGAGGAGCAAAATCGCTAGTAGGGTAAATAGGGCAACCAAGCACAAGCGTAGCCACCCTTCCATGGCAGGCAGCATGGCAAGCCTAGAGGTGATAATATCATCTTCTATTCTTCCTCCCCCTCCATCGACATATGTATATGCTGTTAGCCATTGACGGTCTTGAGGTTTAGGCAATCATATTCATATGTAGTCTATAATATTATCGTCATCTACTCCACCTACTAGCAGTATATTCTACTCCCTCCGTCCCATAATATAAGAGCCTTTTTGCAGATTCAAAAAGGCTCTTATATCATGGACAGAGGGAGGACATTGTAGTGAAATCTGCTTTAAAAAAAGTGTGCTATAAGAAAATTAACACCGGCCTTAAAATATACTTTTAACGCGCTATATCACGCTATAACTTGCTATTAGTGAGACATTATGCACTGATTTATTTATTGAGAGAAATTCTCAGCACGCTATACCCGTACTGTTTTTTTCGGTGGGTACACCCCCTAGCTATCATATGAATTGGCCTGCCCCGGGTCACTGGTTGTGTTGTCTGTATGTCATTATGCGGCCGAGACTGACATCAGGGAGGTATAATAAGCTCGCTTGATTGGGACGACGAGGACTTTGTGGTTGCTTTATTTATAAGCACAATTATTGGCGATAAATAGCACACATCAAACAACTGTAGAACGATAAGATTGAGCCTCTTTTCATATGCTACGTACTACTGCAGTCCAAAACATATAATTGATGTTAAAGTTGAAGGAAGCGTGGATTAATTGGTTGCCCTACGAGAGCAACTGCTGGAAAACGAAGAACAAAGAAAGGTGAAAAGTGAAACACATAGCTGTAGACAATACTATTAATAGCCTATAATATCTGGAAATACCATTTTTTAAGCTATAACAATTTCTGAGTATAAATTATAGATAACATCCATACAGTAGCAAGGCTAGTGATATTGATCCTGTCTAGACCTGTGCAGGACACAAGTAAAGTTTCTTAGTTTTGTGAAGGACTTATCATTGTTTTCTGTCCGGTGATTTACAGATTAATTATCTTAGCTTCTTCAACCGAGGGAAAACTTACTGCTTGCTACCAACCCCTTGTGCTTCAGGGACAAACTATATACCTTGTTAACTTCAATAGTACACAATTTCTCCAAAAAAAAACTTCAATAGTACACAAAATTAAAATACCAAATTATTAAAAATTCAAATTAAAGTTTGAACAGAATTTGCATTGTCTATATTATATGGATTCGTGTATATCTTAAGTGTCCTTCTATTTGATGATGAAATAGTATGGCATTGTTTCTAGGGATGGTTGTTCAACATGAAAATAATGACCCATGCATTTTACAAACTTGAGTTCAAAATTAAATAAAAATCCAAAAGAAGTATGGAAATTAATATATGTTGGCATGGATCATATTATGTATATATAATGTTGACATTAATCTCATATAATTTCTCCATTTGGCCTATCTACGTATTCATTTTCTAAATTTAAGTATTTAACCAAAAAAATTAAAATATAATAAAGTTCTAGTAATTTTAGATAAGCGAGTGAAAAAAATGGAAATTTTCAACTTATTTGACCAAACAATTTTGATATTTTGGTAGGTTTTTGTTTGGACAAACTATGAGCAAAAAAAAGCATGTATATTATTTGGTTGTAGCATTATCCATATTTAAATTGTGGAGGCTTCCTTCAAATTTTCCAGAAGTTGCAGGCTGTCCAACCGTTGTGGCGCAACTGAACTTTCAACTTCTTCCTCCCTAGTCCCCATCTTTTTTCCTTCTGTATAATGGTGATGCCGCCCGTACCAGTTTCTAGGCTTAGAAACCTACCGTACTATCCATTAATGGCGTTGATCGTGTGTCATGCCCTCCCACCTCGTCTTGCCTTCTTCATTTCCCATCAGATGGTCGCCTGCCATTCTTGTGGAGCCGCCTCTCCCACAACCATCTTCCCATTCCTACATCACGGACCCTCTCCAGCACCGCCCTAGCCTCTCCCTACTGATGGCTTGCAAGTTCACATGGCGATGTAACAATTTCATAGTATGCAAGCGTTGTTGATCCCACATGGAGCAAAAAGGAAGGCACTACAATCCCTGAAGCCGCATCGTCACATACTAAACTACGCTCACGTCCAAACCGGTGTTTCTACATAGCTCGCTAAAGTTGGTTGATAGGGAAAACGATTAATAGAGGGAATTAAACAAAGTACAATAATGAATGGAAAATAAATACTAAACTAAGCGGAGGAATAAACAACGGAGAATGAATGTGATGTCTTAGATGAGTATGTTGGCATCTAGGTACAGCCTCCTTCGTCTTCGACGCCAATTGGGGTTAAATTTGTCGACTATTAGCACATATGGGTAAGTCTGTGCCTTATATAGGGTACGACAGTTGATCGATGGTGGACGGTCCCTCACACAACATATTCATCGTACTTCCCGTTCTATACCAATGTGCGAAAAGACATTAAGGTCGTGAAAAACTGGACTGAAGGCAATAAGTTCTATGGACAACCGTGTTCCCTACAATTAATTTTGTTCCCCAAAAGATATTAATGCATGTCACCCGAAGATCTTTTAGTTTGCACAAATATCTATTCACTTCATGTGTTGCCTTTGGAGATGTCTCCAACTACACCAATGGATCAGACGTCTCTAATCAGTAAATTACCGCAAAGTTAAACAATCAACACAAAGGGAGACATGCAAAAATAGACGACGTATATCAAATAACCACTTAATAGCGGAGCGACCCGTGGAAAATAATTTCTCAAATTATATCACATATAAACGAGGGTTTAAGAGTTATTACAACCCATCACGGAGATGGGAAAGTTAGAAAAAGTGGCGGTGATGGCCCGACGGTGGCAACGGAGGCCCTTGCATGGCCTCTCCGCGATGAGGAAGACTCCTTTGGTTGCTTCCTTCCGGGCCTTCCTTCAAGGTTGGAACAATGGAGATGGGGCTTTGCGTAGCCCCCAAATGCTTCTTGATGTGGATGGCAGTTGGACGTGGAGAGGTGGATTGTGGATGGTTTGGTACGAGGATGATGGCGGGGGCTAGGGTTGGACGTGTATATATAAGAGCTCTCCTAAAGCCTCCTCCATTGATGTAGCATCCCTCCTTTGATTCAAAGGCTCTCGTTGATCTCAATCCTTTCCCAAAACATCCCTTGATGGCCAATGAAGTCGTAGGAACAAACATAGATGAAATCCGCCAAGATTCCCATCTGGAAAGGAAGCTTTCCGGCTTCTCCGTGTCTTGTCCAAGCAGTTGTATGTGTAGGTTTGGTCATACTAAACGTCGTCTTGTGTTGTGGACTCTCTGGTAGAACGGTCATCATTTCTTCATACAAACACGGAATTTAACATTCTCGGGCACGTATGAATTGCATGAAACACACCGATGCACCTGCATAATTAAATCATGATTTGGGGCACTTCTATTTCTTTTTACTTTTCTCAATATCTGAAATGCCTAAGTCTGGTGCCTGGATGTCCTCCGTTTATATCATTTTCATTGTGCTAATTTCATGGGAGTTCTACAACACCTACAAAACACACAAAGACAAAAAAAAACTAATAACTAATACTAGAGATTATGCAATGCTTGTGGTGAAAAAAGTAAATACAGGAAATCATCCATATGAACATGTAATTGGCTCAATGTGACATGATATATTGAGAAAATGGCCAAAAAATGCGCTCTACAAATGCATATACAATCTTGTCACACGGTTTTTTCATCATAGTGTTTTGGGAATTTCATCAAGGCCTAGACATAATATGAGTAGCACTTCAACCGGTAATATAAGGAAACATACCCTAGATGGGGTCTTTCCCCTTTGCCAAGCCAAATGTTGGTGGACTCCTAGTCGTACTTTGCCTAGAAGAACACCTATACATAGGGTAGTGCTCCACAATTTTGCACATCTATTCAATTGGAATATTCAGAAGAAGGATACGTGACATACCCTAGATCTTATCTCTCCCATCTACTTTTAGAGTGTGTTGCACAATAGCCTAAATAGTTTCGAATGCTCACCATGGCTTCAATGGGTGGTCGGAAGGACGTGGTCATGTGTGGGCTCTGTGGTCTATAGATTACTCAGCTCTTTCTCGTGTTGTCATACGTATATCACACATCCATTTCAAATTTATCCTTGTTTCACATTTCACCATTTTTTCCTAGCACTTATTATAGAATTTGTTTGGAGCTTACAGGCATTGCATTCAATCATCGACCAATGCATACATCTGGTAAGTGCATTATTGATATGATACAAACACTACATATGATAATACATAGAGCATCATTCATTGTTTATAGATAAAGACCATAATAATCTGCCATCATTGATACGTTTGGATTCATCAAACATCCGTTGGATGTACATATACCGAGTTCAATGTTCCTTTGACCGAATAGCCGATGGTGTATCCATCATCGTGCTTGTATAGGAAATCCATCACCCGTGCGAGATTGACTACTCTTGACAGGACCACAAATGGATGAATGTTCAGGTGCATGTAGCTCTCACAGATGTCCATCCATGCTTGCTCGACTATTTCATTAAGATTTTCATTTGCCTCCTCCACAGTGCACCGGTTTTCATTCATGCAGGTCTCGGCGGTGGATACCATATGTTGCGAAGCTTTTTCCCGCTTTAATGTGACAAACAATTTTTTATAAGATAATATATTTTATTTATAGTGTAAAACTATTGATCACATTTGCATCAGATATTATTTACCTCGTGGGACACAATGTCATTCATAACACGGGCGATGATGCAAACGGCTTTGATGGTTGTTGGGTATGCCCAAGCCCAATGTATAGTCTCACTTGATGTGATGTCTCCCATTAATATAAATGCAATGTTTGATATTTGCATACATATAGTGCTAGGCGCAGAGATTTTTAGGTGCTCCTCGAGGTTTGCTGGAACATACTTCTGGTCCCTCCATTTCACCTCAGCATGGTAGCAGTTTGCCGCATCAATAAACTACAAAAATCCACACAAAATCTCTCAGCATGTATTTTAGTTATTACATACACTAAACTAGGAAATCTATCTTTAATAGAATTTTATGGTCTTTGCCACGTTAGGCGATACAACAACTCCAACATTTTTTTCTTATGGTGAATCATAAATTGAACTTAATGTCCACCATCTTTTAACAAAAATGTCAAACATGACCTACATATATTTGTTGTAAGTGTCCAACACATACCATCCATGACCACACAAAAATTAACGAAAAAAACTATGCATGACTTTGTGAGGCGACATGATTTGCATGTGTGGATTAATGCAAAAATGAAACTTATGGGTACATGCAAGGATACATTAATGCAAAAAAGAAAATGGACAACTGCAACACTCAAACGTTGAAATTGAAACATTAATCTGTCTACTCGAATCCAAAAGAGACATCAATCTATGGTGGTTGGCAACATCTCTGACAAGGCTAGGTGGTGCTTTCTCTCCTCATATGTTGCTACATCCATGTAAGGGGTCGTGAGTGCCGGTCCAAGCGGCCCAAGAGCTCTGCGACATCTGGCCCAACCTCCACAGTTGTTCGGATCTGGTTGGCCCCAAGCACCACTGGTTGAGGGAAACGTTTGTACTATGGAAAGTGAGAGTGGCGAGTGGTTAGGAACGAGACAACAACTGGCCAGTAGGTTTGTGGGGGCTACATGTCATTGTTGAATGAAGAGCCAAGGTGTTGTACAATCGAGGAAGAGGAATTTCGGAATGAGGAGGAAATGGATTGTTTTTTATTTTCTTTTGGGAAGTGGTTTCATTGAGTAGTGCAGGAGGTTTGCACCCTAAGTGGAGGTTAATATCTAGCATGTGCAATACCTTGACTTATCGATATTGTTTCCCCATCAATAACCACCAACATGACTAACAATTTTGTGCTTGATTGAAACAGACTATTCTTGTGATGAGATTTTTTTATTGATAGCTAGATTTTAGTTGTGGAAAATATTTACTACTTTTGCCTCAAATAAAATTTTAGTCAACTAAACTAGAGCTATGATAAGTAATTACCAGTTTTTTCGCCAATTCAGCATGTTTGTTTTTTCTGAAGTTTGAGGTCCTCTTCAATCTGATTTATGGATGCAAGTGTACCCTTGTAGAAAGGCCTCATGTTTGCCGGGGCTTGCTCAACTGCATGCTCCTCCCACTATTGTTTTCAAGCCAATTACAGTACCTGTATGCTTACATATGGTGTGATTAAAATTAGTAAGTATCGATGCAAAAGTCAACCTGTTTATTGCTGTAGTGAACATGTTGCTTTCGTCTATGGTGCTATAATTGTCATAGAAATCGACAAAAAACAGAGACAAGCGTAAGCAGTTTTGTTAGCATGATTCTTGGGTATGAATAATGAGGCTCACAGAGAACTCCCATCATCCAAAAGTGAATCTCAACCATTCGATTGCGCGCCCAAGTTAGATGCATTTCGATGTCAAATCCGTTCCACCATCTTTTAAAGAACTTGTTATTATGCCTCCAAACTAATAATAGTTAATTCATAATATCTGAAGGTGTTAATTATAAGTACAGGGATCCTTACATGGTAAGATCCTTCAGCTCATCACAGTACAGACCTTGCATGAGGTTGTAGTCCAGCTTTCCAAACTCAAGTATGGTCTCATTTCTTGTAGAATTTTTATCATAGGCTGAGATGTAGCGCTTTGTTTCAACTCTGTAAGTCTGTGTCTAACTTCTTTTGCAATTGTCGTGTCCAAATGATTAACAATTGATTTTAGGATCTTCTTTGTGGAAATTATGGCAACATCAAGTATTTTTTCTCCATGGGTTATGAGATATGCAGCATTCTAGAGGCCCAACAAGGATGTGGCATCAGTGCTTTCAATATTTCCATTCTTGTCTATAAACTTGGAAACACATCTGCATATATATATTTACATCCAGATATTTAGGCAACTAAATATATAATTGATTTTTGCAAAAACAAAATCCATTGCACGAGCTAAAATTTGTAATCACGAGACTCATATCTGGAAGTACAATTTTAGGTACCATAACTTTTACACGTAAAAGTGTACGTACCAGAAGATACACAGTAACCATGTTTCCTGAGCAAGTAAAACTGCAGAGAAGCTGTAGAAGGTCCAAAAGTTCAATATTTCCATCGTATATCTCACACAACAGTTCATCAATCTCTTTTCCATAGTGATAGTCAATCCCAATACGGTGCAACGTGTGGATAAGCTCGAGCTTCTGAGGTAGGTCAGAGGATTTGGCGGTGTCTATTATGATTTGCCTCATCTCTTCCTTTTTAGCTTCAGCCTTGCCCTCCATCGATAGATAGTGCGGAGACACATTGATTGACGAGATGTGAAGGATGTAGCTTTGTTGCGGAGTGCCTTTAAGAAATAGATGTGGGATGGAACTCTTACTTGTTGTGGGGTACATGGCTTGTAGTCGAGAAAGAAGTCATCCCATTGGCTTGCCGGGTAAGGACGGGGCTGGTGCACATCGTCTTGTACTAGAGGAGGTACAGAGTTGTTGGTTGCCATTAGCATGGCTAGGATTTGTCACTGGGTCTATGGCTATGAATGTACTGATCCCATGCTTTATATAGTGAAAGCACGTGAAGGGGTCAGTGTGGGGCTGAGAGCAGCATAAATATATTCAAGAAACATGAACGGTTTTTTTATGTTCGGTTAGTAAACATGCACAAGTATGACTTTGCAAAACCACCTTGTCCAGAGACCAGATTACAATGCCCACAATTATTTTCGAGTCCTGAAGAGAAAAAGACAATGGAAGACTAGTCACGGATGGTGACATACTATGGCTGAAGAAGATTGCTCTGGGCGCAATGGCGAAATTGTGGGTGCATGACACCACACGCTAGAGTTTAAATCATGATGCTTACATTTGTTCAGTACATGCCTTTTTAGGTTATGGTTCCGCTAAATCTATCTCATTGCTATTTCGTCAATAGCTAATCATATACTACAATATTAATACTTCGCTCACGTTATTCCCTTCCAAAGATTGTGGGAGACCACGCACTCTCAAAGATTGTTGGAGACCATGATGCAGTTGGCTATAAATTTTTAGCCTCCTTCCCTTCTCTCAATTCGAGCTCACCACCCATAAATCTGATATGTCAACTAATATTACCTTCTTACATTATCTTGTTATATTCTCTCTTACAGTCGACGGTAAAGGAGTAATTCAGCTATACAAATATAAATGGGAAAACAAATCCATGATAAATATAATAAAGAAAACAACCTTTTTTTTCTAATTTACCGAAGTTGCAAGTAAGGTTGTTACAGTTGTTTGGTTGATTTGTGGACGAAAATAAACATGTGTGAGTATATTCCGTTCTGAACCTAGTTCATTGATATGACACAAACAAGATGCCACCAAGTTGAACTAGCTATATTATTTGCACCAAAACTCTTGTGGCGTATTTAGAGACTAATTTAGACGCACTCTCAACTTGTGAAGATAATTGAAATCTAAACATCAATACATCTATCTATCTATACATCTACTAATTAGAGACTTAAATTCCTATGGTAATCAAAAATCAGAAATTAAGATTACCTAGAAATTCCTAGGTTAAGCAAAAATTAAGAACCGTCGAACTGACGGGCCCAACCCATGACATTCCAGTCCATGATTGAAACCAAACACACCCTAATAAAAAAACAGAAAGTAGCCTTCCATGCATCTGATCAGGTGGGCCTGAGTTAAAACTGCCCACTTCATAGAGTATCCTAACCACATATGTGAAGCCCCAAAAAAACGTCGTATACATGATGAGAGGTAACCATAATGACCAACGGAGGAATCATCCACATCAGATCTATTAGCGCGCTATACAAAATAGTGCCGCCCCTGAAAATATGCTATTAGCGTGCTACTAGGAAGACATTGTACACTGACCAATTTAGCGAGACAATTCTCTACACGCTATAGCGCGCTATTTTTTCTAGTGGCTATTGTACACAAAAGAAGGATACGGAGAACTAACCGCCTCCACCAGTCTACCTCATGGCGGACTCAAGCCCTCAATGCCCCCAAGGAGCTATCCAGGCACACATGCATGCATGCAACAACAAATTTCATATGGCTCAGTTTGATTCTCTCTCATGTTAATTCTAACTCCAGATGTCATCGGGTGATCGTCGATATCGGAGCTATGATGCAACTCCTAGATTGTATGGCCATGGGTTAACATACTCCAATCACACCACACACGTGACAATGCAATTTACGCCGATTCAGGCCATCATGAGATGTAATACTCTACTCCTGCTTTAGTGTTCTTTGTATTACAGGTTCTTGCAACCACTTACAAATGGGTGACCTCCCTCCTTATATAGTCGAGAGAGAGGTCCACCTCTATCGGCAATAGTGGGTTGACCTTTCACAGCCCATGGTGATTGGTCGTAGCGGACGGGCACCTCCAAATTTTCGTATCGCTTAATGTTTTGTTTGCCATGGGCATCCATCGTCTGCTAAGCCGACATGGCCTTCTTGTCCTTAATTATATATACAATTCCTTTAGGGCCCAATGCCCATGTCATCCTCTTGTGTCCCGTCGGGCCCGTAATAGAAAGAACGACAATGATTCGAGCAACCCTATTACATTTGTCATCGTAGTGCTTCCACATGATGGTTGTTGCGCTTGTGCAACCTTTGCATAGGTGTTGGCCACCTGCTCCAAAGACGTGCGGGAGGGGCACGATGCTCCCCAAATTGTCCTTTGGAGTGAGTCCTTAGGGTTCTGCTGCTAGGAGGCCTACTCGCAGATCCCTCGAGCCAGCTTATCCTGAAGATCAATGTTGAGCCACATCCATGACCTTCCTAGCCTGCGCTGAGTGGCACCCCCGGCCCGTATCGTGGACAGGCACGTTCTCCTCTGCGAGGAGGTTGCACCCATAAGGGGTATTCTGATGTAACAACATTGTGGCAGAGGGGAGGAGCAAGGGATGCGACAGGTGGAAAGGGGTAGTGGCACTGGATCTGGTGGGAGATGGCTAGGGCTTGGACGGTGTTCCCTGGCATGTGTCATTAACGAGCATTTATCTCCGCGGGCAGAAGGCGGTGTTTGGCGAGAGACCAAATGGTCGACGTGAAAATGGTGGGGCCACGAGCAACAAGCTTTAATGTCCATAATTTGGTAGGTTCTTGCCAGTGGGAAAAGCTGTACGGGGGTTGTTCCATTATTTTGGGGAGAACACAGACACATGAGAAACCTCGGAGAACTGGGGAGAAACTGAAAAGAATATAGGAGAAATATGAGCTAAAACTTCACTACCACTTGTTGATTGGTTTGTGGTGTGCTGAAAAATTGGCCCCCACATTCTTCAAATACGGAGTCTGCATCATTTTTTTTAGCATCCTCCAAACTTTTTGGAGGCAAATGAGCATATGATGATTCTTTATGTGTAGGTTTTTGCCCCTCTAGCCTCCATATTGGTGATTAGTATAGAGGGAGGAAGACACGCAAAATAAGCTAGAGTTTCTCTGACCTAACTTGTAAGGTGTTGGCTTAAAACCAATAGCAATTTGGGAAGACAAAAATGTCATTGTTGCGGCTAGCAACAAGCTAGTACAACTTACATTTGTTTATATGGACCAACCAATGTGTAGAGGTGAACGCAACAGATAGGGTTGTCGTAATTTATCTTTGTTATTTTATTTTATACCTATATATGTACTATTTTATATATGATGCCGCCATTTGGTAAGAGTGAAACCATATGTTAGATAACGATGGTGTCATTGATTACGTGATGGTATTATATCACTTGGAGTAGGTGTAGTCCATGGTTTGACCACCAAGTCAAATGAAGGCTGGCTGCTTAAGCGTTTAATATGGGATACAATTAGCTAATTATCGGACCAAGCTAAGATCATTCGGTCACTCATTTCAGGGCATTGTCAGCAACTGCCGGTTCTTTTCTTTTTCTCCTATGACATGCTTGATTCGGTTGCATTGCAATGTTTTCTATAGAAAGACTATAAGTGATGCCTTTAAAGTATAATTGGTGCAACAAGCCCAAATGCAAGTACCTTGCCTTGAACCTGGGTGAGTGGGAAGCCATCAGCCTCTTTCCGCCACCAATAACCTCATATATTATTACCCGAACAGCAAGACTACTATGGGTTATCATTCTTACCGGAAACACCCCAAAACCATATCTCACACAATATCATATCAAACAAAAAAACAGATAACCAAAGAACATCTCCGAGAGAATATCATAACTAACCGATGGAACACGGCAAACAAGCCTTGCCATAGCGGCTCTGTCAAGTGTACCAAGGTTGGACAAGTGGCTACATGTTTGGTAAGAACCTTGTGATTTATGAGTGCCTTAATTATTCCAATGTTGCCGAGTGTGGTGCGTTTGTCGAGTTTATTTTTGTGATGGACCAGGAGTGAGGCCCATTGGTCCCTGTTCGCGTCTAGAACCGGGACCAAAGGGTCCAGACGAACCGGGACCAATGCCCCACGAGGCCCGACCGGCCCTCTGGCCTCACGAACCGGGACCAATGCCCCCATGGGTCTCGGTTCGTGAGTGAGCCGGGATTAATGGGCTTGCCCTCCTTGGACCAAAGCCCTGTTTTCTACTAGTGTTGGCTCTCAACAAAAATAGGGCTATACTCTGTCTCTATTATTTGCTATGTGTTTTTTGTATGGTACTCAACATCTTTGTTGGGTACCCCTGAAAAGCATTGGCAAATAGTTGCACACTAGGCAAAAACAGATTATCATGCAGCGGTCGGTACTTCACATGCCTCGACACATGCTTACATCGCCTCACGAAAGCTTCAAGAGTGGCTAAGTACCATGATCCAATAATACAATCCATTATTGTTTCATAAAAACATCTGTGGGACGATGAAACACTTGTGAAATATCAACTTAATCTTGATATTTCAAAGAACTTACCAAATTGCTGCCACCCCATATGTCATGGAAACTTTCTGATCACCCCTATGTATAGTGTAGCCATCCTCAAATCTCCCCCAACAAACCCAGGGAGGAATTCTAGTGTAAAGTTTCACTCAAAACCAGCCAAACAAGAAATGATCAACATATGCAAATTGACCACTACAGGGACATATGCTATCAGTGGAGCCACCACGAGTAAGAATCTGCTCCCTGGTTGATAACTTAGAATAAATGTTCTACTATAAGATAGTGGCGGCTATTAGACGCATTATAACATATAACATAGGGGCGGCTATTAGCCGCCTATATATAGCATATAACATGGTGGCCCCCTTGTTAGCAACCCTTAGAACACATGGTCTATAATATATAATATAGCGGCGGCTATTAGCCGATTTACAACATATAGTGACTCTTGATGGTAACCCTCAGAACAAATGTTTTATATTGTATTGCATAGGGGTGGCTATTATCACCAGCCTTATAACATATAATATAGTGATGGCTAATTAGTGAAGCTCGGACAAGGATCAAACACACGTTTTTCTACTAACTCACAAGGCAATGCATCATTGACTGGAATGTATTTAAAAATTTCCATGGTCTACTTTATGGTTGAGAACAGAAAGCCAGCTTCTGATTGGTAATGGATGGGTGTCGTCCTGTTTGTGTTGCAAAATACTCTTTGACTGATTATTAATTATGCATGTACTTACAAACTTAAATCTAGTTTGGAGCTTGATTTAAAATGGCGAATAAGCTATCTAACTACTAGCCAATATGTTACTCACTCTGGCCGCCCAACTGAAAGAAAGTGTAGATCAAAGTTTAATAGTTTTTTGTTACACTTTTTACTAGAGGTGTGGGACAAGTTAGAACCATGTGCACTATGCAGTAACTTCAAAACTCCATCTCCATCTCCAGATGGTATTTTCCCCCGACAATATTAGAGAGTTACTTTGTGTGCCCTTCTTTATATACTACTCCCTCTGTTCCTTGATATAAGGTGTATAGATTTTTGAGAAAAATTCCGAAATATAAGGTGTATTGCGCTGCACCACTCGTTTGGATAATTTTTTGAGGGATTTGTTTACATTTCCTTATATCACACAAACTCCTCTATTTTCTCATGTCAATTAGTCATGTGTAATGTCGCCCAAAGCTTGTGAAATTTTCCCTCCATGTGTGTTCTTTAATTTCCGTGCCAAAAACTATACACCCTATATTTAGGAATGGAGGGAGTAAAAGATAGAAGAAAAAGAATATGGTGATCTCTCGCTCTAAAGGCTACATGGCAGGGGCACTAAGCAAAAGGAAAAGACATGCACTCCCTCACCGGAAATAAATACACAAAAAACTACCAAGAAAATCCCCCATCCGTAGGACATCCAACAAAAAACATAGGTAACAAAAGAAAACATCCAATAGAAGATCAGCGTCATCGCCATCAGTGGCACTGAAGAGCCCTAGATGTAGTACACTGAACCCGCACGACACATTTCATGTAGGCGGAGAGGTTGCCTGGCCCTCTCGCAGAGGCACGAGTGTGCCACCATAGATATGTTGTAAAGAGATCCACCCACAGCCTCACCCCTGATCCCTACTCCACATGTCGCATCATCGCTCATTGAGTGGAGCTGGTAATGCAAGAATCAAGGTGAGCAAGAAAGTATATTGTCTGCTATATAGTGATAAACTTTCTTAGACCTTTTGTCATAGAGGTACTTGTAAATATTACAGAGATAATTCTTTACATTGTCAATGCCACTCGGAATAAATATTGAAAACAGTTTGATAGTGCAACTTTTCCAATGAGAGCCTTATTCTAATTACAATAATGTATAGAGATACAGGGCAACACAGACATCATGATTAAGTAAAGGTGTCGTTATATGCACAGGCATTGCCATGTCTATATCGAAATAGCATTGGAACGTTTATATGGAATGGCTATCAACTACAGGTCAAATTATCTCCTTACACTGACCCCAAATTTCTCAGACATGTCCACTGATTCTGCACTTGCCCCTCTAGGAAGCACCCAGTCAAAGTGGTAGAGTAGGTTTGCCAAGCCAATCTCCACGGTCGACATGGAAAACAATATCCCAGGGCACTGCCTTCGCCCTCCCCCGGAAGGAATGAATTCAAAATGTGTCCCATAATATTCGACGTTGTTGTTCTCAAACCTCTCTGGCTTGAACTCTTCGGGGTTGTCCCAATATTTGGGATCCCGAGAAATTGCAAAGACATTAACGAAGATATTAGTTCCTTTAGGCATGTCATAGCCCATGATTTCACAGTCCTCTCTCGTCTCTCTGGGGACGAGCAGCGGAGCCGGAGGATGCAACCTTAACACCTCCTTGATGACCATCTACATGTATCAGAGCTCATTGAGGTCGGTAATTTTGATGACATGTCGACCTTGGCCTAGCACTTCCCGGACTTCTTGTTGTGCTTTAACCATTGCTTCAGGGTTGTTCAATAGCTCTGACATAGCCCACTCCACTGCAGTTCATGTGGTCTCAGTGGCAGCTCCAAATATGTCCTGCAAACAACGATTGGTATGTATGATTTATATTGCAAAGACACAAATATTAAGTTGAAACAAAATATGTCCTACGAGACGAAACAATGTGTACGTGTAAATGCAAACATAAATCATTTCACATAACTACCAGTAGTACAAATCTATTCGGGGTATATTTGGATTCTCTGTGCCTAGAATCTGATGATGCATATGATGTATAGTACATAAAATTGTATATTGCTCCATGGGATGACATGGTCCATCTACTCTATATCATTTATGTCGTTATATTAGTTGGGCCCATGTGTTGAAAAATTATTCAAGTCAACATCAAAATTTCACAAAATCCCCAACAGATAAAATTATTGTAGATTCGTGAGAAAAAAATACTCACGAAAATGACAACTCCAATAATCTCTGTGGTTAGAGGAAAGGTCAAAGAGTCCTCTTCCTGCAGCCTGAGTAGTACGTCCAGTAGGTCCTCATCGTTGGTGCTGCGGGCATGGCCACCGGCAGCTCGCGCATCCTTGCGCCCCTCGATGATCTCCGTGATGATGTGCTGGATACGGCCATAGCTCCTCCTCATAAGGCGCTAACCATTGCTAAGCAACCGTACTAGCCGCGATGACGGGAAAAGGTCCACGAGGCAGAAGCTGCCCATAAGCTCATGGAGGTACTCATCCCGCCGTGTGAAATTGCCGCCAAAAACTACCCGCGTCACGACATCGCTGCTGAGTCTTGCCATCTTCACGCTGACATTCACGGTAGCACCGACGGTGGCCATGGAATGGAGGAGGTTACCTATCTCGTTGGCCTTGATGCCCTCCATACGCCTCACCTGCTTGGAACTGAGGAGCTCCACGATGCAGATCTTGCGCATCTGGCGCCAGCGATCCCCGTAGGGGCTGAAGATGATGCCCATACCGCCACAGCTGATGATATCCTGCAAAGGATTGCGGGGCCGGCTTGCGAAATCGAGGTCATTGGTCTTCATCACCAGTGCTGCTGCCTCGGCGCTGGAGACGATAACCGTTGGGACCTCACCTGGTTGGAGGTGCATCAGCGGCCCATGCTGGCCAGACATCTTCATCATCCTGCGGTGTGGGAGGTCACCGACGAGGTGGTGGAGGCTTCCAATGATGGGGAGTGACCACGGCCCGGGAGATAGTTGTTTCTTCTTGGGATTTCTCTTGTCGCCAAAGAAATACAAGGTTAACCAGCCCTCCATCTCCATGGCCAGCAGCTTGGAAGTGCAGTGATAAGATAACCAATCTGTTGGCTGCTTGTTGCTTGGAGAGATGTAGAATATATATAGACCACTTCACCCGCAAAAAAAGAATATACTTAGAAAAAATAATTACTGGACATTTTCGAAGGCCTATTTACGGTGGCACTTCATGTGTAAAATCTAGTCCCACAAGAAGATTGGAAGGGAATTGAGACATATGACCAAGATATAAGGGATTATCTCTAACAACTCCTAGAACATATGAGACCATTGAACAACACGTGCGAGTGCTCACTAACCTCACCACGGCATGCCGAAGAGCGTGCACTTTAGTCGGAGCCTGGGCTATTATTGACTCGTACGGCTGTCACCCATCAGAATACATACTCACGTGTTCAAAAAAAAAGAAAGAACACATACTCCCTCCATCCAAATATATAGCAAAAAATATTTTCTTTTTTAGATTGCATTTGATATTGATAAAATTATCAATATACGAGATGTACGCTATAAAATTTATATCATTAGAACCTACTTTCACATATGAATTTGACGGTATGCTTTGTGTAACATGCATTTCATATTTTTGCTCTAACCAGTGGTCAAAGATAACCTTGAAAAACGTATTAGGCCCTATATATTTGAACAGCGGGAGTATGTCTGCTCTCACATGCACCATTATCATCATTTCATTTTTCTTATTGTATATAATTACCGCAGAAGGCATCCTCATCGTGGACAGAGAGAGCCGCAATGATTATTGCTGCAGCTCGTTTGTCTCATCAATGGGGACAGGGATGCTGTCAAGGACGGGGACACCTTCCGGAGATACATCATCATCCTTGGTGTCACATTCGTATGAGTGGCCAACAATGATACATAGTCCACATGCGCATGGCAAGGATGCCTTGTCGCCCTGCGCCACCTGCGGGAGCTTGTTCCCCCCCTACAAGGAGGTTGAGCTAGTATAAGGCATTGTAACGCAACAACATTGCAGGAAAGGGAGGAACAAGGGATGCGACGGATGGAAAGGGGTGTTGGAACCGGATCTGGTGAGAGGGGGCAAGGGATTGGCTGGTGTGCCCTTACCTATGTCACTAATGGGCATTTCTAGCATGGGCAGAGGGCGGTGCATGTTGGGAAACGGGAAGGATGAGATGAAAATGGTGGGGCCGTGAGTGACATGCCATTAATGTGGTAGCTTCTTACCGGTGGGAAATGGTGTGAGGGGCTTTAGGGCATCTCCAACAGGTTGTATGTTAGTCTTGTTGGTAAAATGCCCATGTCATCAATCAACAAGCTATCATACAACTGCTCCAATAGGTTGTATGTAAGCTATCCAATAGATGGTGAGAAAATAAATATGATTACTCTCTATTTCACGTTGGAGCTTGTGCAACGGTTGTTAGTTAATCTACATATAACTTTGCTCTCTCCACATTTATTACATGTCACATCATCACTATGTCCTAGGTGGAAAATTAACCAACACCTATCTTACAACTGTTGAAGATGCCCTTATACCATAAAATGGGGAAAACACGAACACAACAGAAACCTCAGAGGACTGGGGAGAAATTGAAGAGGATATTGAAGAAAGATGTGGCTAAAACTACACTCCCACGCGTTGGTTGGATTGGGCGTGCTGCAAAATAGGCCCCTGCATTCTTCAAGTAAGGAGTCTACACCCCATCTTTTGGAGGAGCGTCCTCCAAAAATTATGGAGGCAAATGAGCTTATGATAGTTCTATTGGTATAGGTTTTGTCCCTCTAGCCTTCATATTGGCAATTATTATAGAGGGACAAAGATATGCAAAATCAGCTAGAGTTGCTCTAGCCTAACATGCCAGGTGTTGGCTTAAAAGCAATAGCAATTTGAGAAGGCAAAAATGTCACAGTTGCAGCTAGCGAGGAGCTAGTACAGCTTCCTCTTGTTTATGTAGACCAACCAATGTGTAGAGGCGGACGCAAAAGATAAGGCAGTCTTAATTTGTCTTTGTTATTTTTTATTTTTTATATTTTATTCGATGGCAACTTTTGGTTACAGTGAACCATACGTTCAGTAATGATGATCTCATTGATTACGTGATGGTATAATATCATGTGGAGTAGGTGTACGTTCATGGATTGACCACCACCTAAAATGAAGGCCGGCTGCTTAAGACTAGCCACAATGGTGAATAACATACACTAGTAACATACACATATCTCTAGACTATATTACTACCTTCATACTTCCTCCGTTCCTAAATATGTCTTTAGAGATACCAATAAAAGACTACATACGGAGCAAAATGAGTAAATCTAGACTCTAAACTACGTTTATATACATCCGTATGTAGTCTATAGTGAAATCTCTATAAAGACTTATATTTAAGAACGGAGGGAGTAGTGGGTAGTAACATAAGTGTGATAACATGCAAATCTTCATTTATTAGGTTATAGACTCATATTGTATTGGGACATGTGATGTTACAGTAACTAGCTAAGTTACTATAACTACCTCTCTCCTCATTAACTCATTGCCACATAAGCAAATTTATTGAGTTGGACTCAATGTTACTGCTGAAGTTACTCTCATTATGGCTAGTCTAAGTGTTTAAATGGAATATAATTTTTTAATTACGGGCCCAAGCTAAGTTCACAGGTCACTAATTACTGTTTAGTAGCTCCAGACAATTTAAATAGATGGTGATAAAGCCGTTGGTACGTTAGTGTTCTTTATCCAGTTGTAGCTTTGTGAAAATAACTTCATGTGGTGGAATTCAACTTTGAAACCTTCATAGATCACTAAATATGCTTGAAGATTTAACCAAGCAGGGTGCTATCTGACTATCTCCATGCCTCCATGGTGGCACTTCCTGTTGTCTTCCCATTGTCACCAACCGCCGGTTCTTTTCTTTTTCCCATGTGACATGCTTGATACGGGTGCATTGCTATCATCATGAAGTATTGTAGGATCAATAAGAGCAACTCCAATGTGGCGACCCAAACGGACGCATGCTTTGTCCGTTTTTCATCCGTTTTGGTCGGCCAGGCGGACGTATGTGCCCCGTTTTTCATTTGGGTCGACAGCGGCGCCTAACGGGAGGCCGACCCATTTATGACAACGTGGCAGAAACTTAGGCATAATCATAATCAAACATAAAATGGCAATTCAACGCCAGCCAAAGTCCACTTAAACATAAATTAAAATTTTAGAACTCTTAATAAATAAACGCCCGCCTGCATGCTTCCCTAGACCGCCTTGCCCTAGCCCTTGCGGTCATCGTCCTCACCGCTGGTGAGGTCAAATGAAGACGGGGGGAGGCCCAGCCCAACCGAACGTGGCTTGATAGGCCGCTAGGGCAGCCTCATCGGCGTAAAACTACGTTGCAAAAAACCGTAAAACTACGTTGCAAAAAAGTGAAAAAACATAGAGAAAAAAGTCGCTAGTTGCAGCTACAATAATGGCAGGCCCCAGTAGCGCTTTGCAGAGGCGAGAAAGGGCTCCGTCTCGCAAGGGCGAGAAATAGCTCCCGCAAAGATGACGTAATTCAGATGTGCACTAATTATTATATAGGAGTATATGAGAACTTGAGGGGCATAAATATGGTATTGTGCAAGTATTAATTATGGTCTTAGTTGTATTACTTTGTTCCTCTCAGTTTAAAAATTGTCGCGGGCAAATGTACAGAGATCATTCAGAAGAATGATGCATGATTCACAAGCATGACACCAGTTTAGAAGAATTATGGTCTTAGTTAGGCCGTCAAACCAAGTAGTAGGGGCGGGTCTAGGATTTGAAGAGTGTGTATTCAAAAAATTAAAGCCTATTTTTCTTTACAACTTCTAGCCTTGTTTCTTATGCATAATTTGATTAAACCATCATATTGTACTAAGGCCCTGTTCGGTTCATAGGAAGCAGAAAGTCCAGAGGAACACTGTTCCCACAGTAAACTTTTCCTTCGCAGCGTTCATATTGAAGGAATCGTTGCTAGGCCATCCTCTGGAAAGTGTCCTCCACCCTCTATTTTCAAAGGAAAAATAACATCTTCCTGGAGCTCTTGTTTTTTCACAGGCCCGAGGCGCCAGGAACAAAAAGGCTGCTTCAACCTCTACCTGGGACCAACATCATGGTCAGAATTTGTGATTTGTGCAAGCCGGAAGCACCGGGCTGTACTTTTTTTCACATATAAAAATCGTTAGCCGGGGCCAACATGTGTTGATTTCTCCTGCTAATTTCCCTACGGAACATCGATTCTTTTCTTATTCCTCTGTTCCGGGGAACCGCAGGACTGAAGTGTGCAACCAAAGCTATTCCTGTGCGGTGTTATATTCCTTTGTTTTACTAACCTGCATACTGAACGGGGCCTAACTATATAATATCTAATACATAATTGAGCAGAATATCATATTCTGATATAAATGATCATAAATTGTTCCACATAAAAATCACTACTTGTTTAATATATAGAAGTGCCATTTGTCTAACATATCAAAATGGCAATACATGAGTACTATTTTTTCATAACTAATGCTCATTTGTCACAAATTCACAAACATTCGCACATTGCAAATTCACATCGCTAATACTACCTTTGTTCAAAATTAGTTGTCACTGAAATGGATATATATATCCTGTGATGGGTGCGCGCGATCAGAATTTGGGGGATAGGACGTGCTAGTTCGTGTGATGATCGAACTAACTGAGTCTCGTGTGATCATGGTTGCAGTAATTTCTATACCGGACTAGATTGGGATAAGGATATTGGGCTACTGGTCCATGTTGGGTGGGAAGGGAGACAAGGTGGGCTATGCCTTGTGTTTGGTCTAAATGCTTGGATACCCTCATATCACGCGTAAATATTTGTTTTCCCCCACACAATATGCAGTATACATTGTATATACATAGATGTTTGGCCAAAAATAATGCGCATTAAACTAAATACCCATGAAATGATGTGGGTCGCCCCTGCCAAGTAGGGTTGTTAGCGCAGTTCAAATACCAAATCATGTACTATATCTTAGTCATGCCAACTAGGTAAAAATTTAGTGTGACATCTTATCTAGTATATACCAACATAAAAAGACCCATAGAGGTAGAACCAAACCATCTTGGCCATCAAATCATGTGGTCTAGTATTTTAAATAGCTCCAATGTTGAACACCAAACACTTTATAGTGCTAAAATTACCCTCTACTGCCACTTGTTATAAACACGTTTAGACTCATTGTCATGCCATAAAATCCGCCGGACAATTGTATCCTACCAATTATCAACATGCAATTAATGTCCTACCTACTATACAATTGATGTCTTACCCAATATAGATGTGCAATTAGTATCTTGCTTAAAATCAACAATATGTTAATCTAAATGTGGATCTTGGCACCAAATCTAAGATATCTCATAAACTTTCTCTCATAAGGACATTAACTGAGGATTGTTTAGATATGCATTGGGATTGCTATGTCCAAATATCTATTTAATTGATGCCATCCCATACATTTTCTTAATATTAAATAGATATCCGGGTAATCTTAGTAAGCATTGATTCTTTTAGTATCCATTTAATGTCATTAAATATATTGGTGCCTTTTATATAGGCCATCTATTTGGGGACGGAGAGGGAGGAGTAGTAGCAACGATGGCCATGGCCAAGCGCTTCAACTTAGCGGCGCCGCTGCTGCTCACCTTAACCTTCTTGTTCTGCAGCTGCTCCATGATCTCTTCTTCTTCCCAAGCAGCGTCGCCCGCTGGCTTCCTCCAATGCCTCACGAAGGCTAACATCTCAGTGTTCGAGCAGGGCGAAGATTTGTTCAACACGCAGCTTGACAAATACATTAGGAACCCAAAGTTCCTCGCAAATACCACCGGGAGGCCGCTCTATGTCGTGATGCCGGCGAATGCTCACCACGTCCAGATCGCCGTGCGCTGCGGTAGCCTAAACAGGGTACCCCTCCGCGTGCGCAGTGGCGGGCACGACTATGAGGGCCTGTCGTACCGGTCCGTGGACAACGAGGGCTTCGCCATGCTCGACATGTCGGAGCTACGCACCGTGGTCGTCGACAACCAGACGTCGACGGCGTGGGTGGAGTCCGGCGCGACGCTCGGCGAGCTCTACTATGCCATATCGAAGGCGAGCAACCTTCTGGGGTTCCCGGCCGGCGTGTGCTTGACCGTCGGCGTCGGAGGCCATTTTAGCGGCGGTGGCTTTGGCACGCTGATGCGCAAGCACGGGCTAGCCGTCGATAACGTCATTGATGCCGAGTTAGTGGACGCCAATGGCACACTCCTGAACAAGACAACCATGGGGGGCGATGTCTTCTGGGCCATAAGAGGCGGCGGGGGCGGGAGCTTCGGTGTCGTGCTGAGGTGGCAGGTGAGGCTCGTGACCGTCCCGGCGACGGTGTCGGTGTTCAAGGTCTCGGTGTCCAACAGCCAGGGCGCCGCCGTGCACGCGGTCACCAAGTGGCAGAAGGTCGCGCCGGCCCTGCCGGACGAGCTGTACATCAGGGCGCTTGTCCAGAGCGACATGGCCGTCTTCCGAGCAGTGTTCCTCGGCACGTGCGACGCGCTCCTGCCTCTGGTGATGAGCAGGAGCGATGGCATCGCGGAGCTGAATTTGAGCCGCTCCAACTGCAAGGAGATGAGCTGGATCGAGTCCGTGGCCTACGTCAACAACGCGACCGTGGAGGACCTCACGAAGCGGACCACCTCTGAGTTCGACTCCAGCCATGGCTTCAAGGCGACGACGGACTACGTCCGGCGCGCCATTCGCCGGGAGGTGTGGGCTAAGATCTTCTACAAGCAGCTCAGGCAGCCCAACGCGCAGGTCATCTTGGTCCCATACGGCGGGAAGATGAGCAACGTGCCAGAGGACGCGACGCCGTACCCGCACCGCGCCGGCGTGCAGTACAGCATGCAGTTGTACAACTACTGGCCGGTGGATTCGGCAGACAGCGGAGCCATGGGGACGAAGTGGGTGAGGGACATGTACGCGTTCATGGCGCCGTACGTGAGGTCCGGATCCGAGCCAAGGGGAGCCTACTTCAACTGCAGGGACCTGGATCTCGGCCCCGACTGGGGGCCGAAATACTTCAAGGGTAACTACGAGAGGCTCACCAAGGCCAAGGCTGAGATCGACCCCCACAATTACTTCCGCAATGAGCAAAGCATCCCCCTGCCAAAACGAGCATCTTAATTGTTCCCCTGTTTTCTCCTCCTTTTGAACCAGCTGCAAAATATTTTGGTTAAAACATCTTACTTGTTGTGGCCTGCAAGCCTTCGTTTTACTACATACATGCATGGTAGGTACTGTATATCTACATGTACACATTCTATCTTGAAATCACCTTATTTTAATAATGAAGATGGTTCGAATTATTATTTATAAAATAATAAAAATATATGAAATAATGAAATATTTCTTATGTCACTTCTTGAAATAATTGAAAGGCTGAAATCACTTTATTAAAAATCATGATATTTTTGTAAGGACTGCAACATGTGGGAAGTAATTGAAATCGCTTTTTAGAACATTGAAAACTTTTACAAAGTAAAT
>NC_041383.1:2716498-2720420 GCF_002162155.2 Triticum dicoccoides | reverse complement strand
CCACGCTTACCGAGAAATACCGAACATATTTTCGATGAAGTTTATTATTTAATATTGAATTCAAATTCTTTTGACTAGATATAGATGAGACTTGAACCGTAAATTAACAGAAAAGTGATGGTATCTCTGTGGAAACTCTGCACACACTAGGCAAAGAGGTCGCTAATTCGACTCTTGCCGGGTTGGTTACCACCAGGCCACAAACTAAGTTCGGTGATACTATTTAGATGCTATTGTATTTTAATATACAGTGGATGTAAAAATTCAAAAAAATTGGGATTTTTTGCTCCGGATACGTCTTTCTCGTGGGGCAGCGAGAAACTCGGTATCCGCCCGGTAACTGCTTTTCTGGGGCGGTACCCAAAACCATGATTGAAAGCACTTTCAAAACAATGAACATCAATTGTTGATTTTTAAAAACAATTTAAGTCATCACTTTTTTAAAATAGTGTAATAATGAAAATGTTTCTAACCATGCCATCAACACTGGCTAGGAGACTCATTTGACTTTGGGACCACCAATCGGAGGTGGGACACAGAAAACGATCACCTGGAAAAAAAAGCCAGTCCATTCAATTAGATCGTGTGCGACACCAGTCCACTGCCGCCATCTAGTTCACTCCGACCACCTGCATTCCACTGTCGCCTCCTCGCCTTGTTACACGCACACAACTAGGTTTTAGATTTTTATACGGCGCAATCGATCAAACCATTGGTATAATGAACAAAGGTGCAGACGAGCATCGGATTTTGCGTCGTACAAAAATTGGACATTTAAGCATCTCGTAGCAACAATAGTTTCGATTTGCAACCATGGTAATTGTACATATTTTGTTTTTTCTAGTATACCGACTCAATTTAGAGCGCAATATCTCCACATTTGAAATTCCGTGAGTAGTATGTGTTTCTTCCATATGTTCGATATAAGTTGTTGTGCCAATGGCATATGCTAAATAAGTTGGTGTTAGGATGTAAAAACAATTGAAGTAATAATTTAAAAATATAGCCATACCCGATAAGTAAATCTTCTGTCCATCTCTCCCGTCAAAAGAATGTCGATGCTAGGAAATGTGAAGTTTGCTATTATTATGATATATTTTAGACCTT
The DNA here is from genome assembly GCF_002162155.2 of Triticum dicoccoides. Classification (NCBI taxonomy): domain Eukaryota; kingdom Viridiplantae; phylum Streptophyta; class Magnoliopsida; order Poales; family Poaceae; genus Triticum; species Triticum dicoccoides. Next base: position 2,719,313 of record NC_041383.1, on the reverse strand, counting down.
TTGTCTCTCATGCAGAAGAAAATAAGCATCTTGTTGCCTTCGACTGGATGGAAATTCAAAGGAGATGTTACCTTAATTTTTTATGTTATGTAGTCTAAACCTTCTTCTGTCAATGACCTGAACTTGGTAACCAATAAACTGACCTCTTCATCATAAGTTTGTTACCATTGGGGCTAACTGTGTCCCATAGGCTAATTGCATTGAGCATATCATGCACCATTGTTTTAGACCCTAAATTGCAAAAACTAAAGAAAGCAAAACTTTTATATAATAGATCAAAAGAACACTAATTTAGAAGATTATTCAAGGCGCAAATCAGAAAGGAAGGAGTATGAAAATTTGATCAAAAAATTGTGGTTGTCCTGTTACTGTAAGCAATACGAACTGCATAGTCTCGCAGCATGATTCAAAAACGGTACAACAAATTGCTAGAAAAAAATGGGTAGTAGATGCTTCTCTAATCCTAATCCATTGGTAAAGTTGGGATGGATTCAAGTATAATGCGGTAAAACAACACAACAATGTGAGAAACGAACCTGATCCAGATGATTTTAAGACAATTTTTTTCTTTACGAGGTGAACCCGATGTAGATCAAGAACACAAAATTTGAGTCAGTAAGATGTTAATCAACTGGATCCATGCCCCCAAACTTGCTTGCTTCAGTTTGGAGAGAAACGATGGTTTCATTTTCCATGTGGGAAGAGAGAGAACAGAGACAGGAGGGGTCGGGTTTTGAGCTTTGATTGACGCCTTGCAAATAATTCCCTAGCTACATGGTGCAACAAAAAGAAACGAAGGCTGGAGACTAACTTGGTTTGCCCTATCTGTTGCGCTGCTGAGGAAAATTCCTACCACACATTCTGTACGTGCACAAATGCAAGATACCTATGGCGTGCTATGGCTGTTGAATGGACATTTCCTAATGTAGATTCAATCAAGTCAACAGGACCAGATTGGTTCATCCAGCTGATCTGCGAAACAGATGAGCCAGCTCGAGTTCGACACTGATGCTTTTCTGGAGAATTTGGTACGTTAGAAATGAGCTCGTGCACTCGAAGCCCTCTCCTCCCGTGGATGCCGCTGTGAGGTTTTTATCAAGCTATCTATCTTCCCTACAAGCTATTGCAATTAACCCTGATGATGACCATGTGAAAGGAAAAGCTCCCGCTCAGTTTTGCTTCCCACTTCTAGCACGTGCATGCAGTAATAGGTCTGCTGCTCCTGTTCCTTGGATCCCTCGAGCAGAAGGCCCTAATGAGGACCTGATAGATAGATAGATAGATAGATAGATAGATTAGGCCTAATGAGGGTTCTAAACATAGATCAATCAGCTCATGATATTAATGTTAGAATAATTCCTTTTGGATTAACCTAAAACAGATCTTGATCTCAAAATTAGAACACCTCTTGTGGGCAGAATTGGGGACTAACCAGAATTAGCAGAGGCCGTTAAGGTGCAGCCAATGACTGCACTTGAGATCGCCAGGGAGGAAGTGCAGCAGCAAGGCCAAGATAGATGCCAGTAGGACGCCGCCGGCACTGCCCTCTTGGTGGCTGGCGGTGGAGATATTCTTCGCCTCCCTCAGCACCATGTTTTTAGGATGGGGAAAGCTAAATTCCTGCCGACTGTAATTTTGTAATAGATCCGCGCGTTTCGGATGCCGTTAGATTCGGATCGAACGGATAATTTGCATGCTTTGATTTTTAACGTAATTCTCGGTCGCTCCATGATTCCGCTCCCGCTTCGCTGGTCCCGTGATTTCTGCTCATTCCCGCTCCCGATCGGGACTTTTCTCCCCTCGCGTTGCCCCGCTTCCCCTTTTCCTTCATGAAAAAAGTAAAAATTTGGAAGAAAATGGAATCGAACCCAGTACCTCTTTGGTATCTTCCAAGGCCCCCAACCACCACGACTAGATTGAGGTTGTGATTACATTCAGATTTTGTAATTTTTGTACCTGTAAAAAATGTGGCGTGAATAATAAAGTGTCTTTTTTTCACCGAATTTTCCTTCTTTTTCCTACTGTTTTTTCTTCATTTTAATAGTCAAATGGCTCGGCTGCTCTGTTAGTATTTTTTAGGTTGAGGCCTTTTTAACCCCAAATTTCTTACGTTTAGTAGGAAGAACACTTTCAAGAAAACAAATGCACAATATTGACTATAAAAGCTATCAGTTCATCATGATTTTTTGCTACATCTCTCCATTGTATCATTCACATGGTACATACACTTTGTTGTATCCACTTGAACGCCACAATAATAATGAGGACAATTTCTCGATGAGCCAATGAGGCGTATGAACACTATGATAACTTTTGACCTGGGAAAAATTGTTGAAATATACCCTGTAATTTTTGTGTAAGTAGCATTATAATATAGGAACCGCGAACCTGATAACTTACGTACAAATATCGTGGTAACTTCGACCGCGACCCCCGGTGGAGGGGGGGGGGTGAAAACATATCCCTATAACTTGTGTCTGAAGAGCATGATAATTTACGCATCACATACCCGATAACTTATGTACTAACACAATGATAACTTTGGCGGGGGTGGGGGTTCTTGTAATACATCCCCGATAACTTCTGTGTGAATAGCATGGTAATTATGCACCATAGACCTGATAACTTATGTGCAAGATGTTAGATAACTTTGACTTATGAAAACAAAGTTGAAGAAACATGTCCCCGGTTATTTTTGTGCAAATTACATGGTAATTTATGCACCGCAGACCTGATAACTTACGTACAACCACGATGATAACTTCGACCCGATAACTCATGATTAAATAACATTATGATATATGCACAACCGACT
>NC_041383.1:2715260-2716293 GCF_002162155.2 Triticum dicoccoides | reverse complement strand
CTTGTTGAAAAACACCCTTCGGTAACTCGTGTGTGAATAACATAGTAATACACACGAGAGCTGATAACTTAGTTAACCCAGGCTTGATAAATTTTTGACCGAAAGAAGTTGTCGAAACATACCAACATGAGATCTAGTTTTGAAGGTCTCATCACAACGAATTTTTTATGTGAAAATGATTTTTGTATCGGAGCGACTTTTTGAGTTCAAAACTTTTTTTTTCTTTTTGAGTTCCGGTGAGATCCTCCCTGACATTAGCATTTTTCATTCCCTAGGGCACACGAATGTGCTTATGTGGAGAATGTAGAAGAAATCAGTTTTTATGCCCTGGTAAGTTATGTGTAAACAACACGATAACTTACGCTCAACTGGCATGAAACTTGTGTTGCACATGTGTGGTAATTTTTTATCTAAAAAAAGTCATGCCAAAGTATAGTTGTGTTTCACTTGTGTTGCCTTATCATGGTATAGTTATCATGTTGCTCATACCATAGTTATCACGCTGGTCATGCCAAAGTTACCAAGTCAATTTTTTTTCTTCTGATATGACAGAAATAAGAAAGGTTTAAATAACATTGTTTATCTACAATAGACAATAACAACAGGTGGCTTAGTTGGTTATTAGGCTCAACCGCTATTGCATAGACCTGGGTTCAAATCCTCTTTCAAGCACCTTTATTTTCTTTTCATATTATGTAGCGAAAAACCAGAAAAAACCACTAGCGATTTACTACGGTTTTTAAGAGAAGGAAAAACAATCAGTGAAAAGCGAGCGTGAGAAGATAGCGCATCGATCGCTAACTATCGGGAGAAGTGGATCGGACTCGTGCAGATCTGTTGCTAACCACCAGTCGACTGGTGGTTAGCACAGTCCTTTTAGGATAGGCAGTTAAGGAAACATTTTTCTGAAGTCGTCAATTAGTAAAACGAATGACGGGAAGTGTGGTGGGCCACGCCCAACCTTTTCTCCCGGTGGTTAGCTGAGATCAATTCCAGCAATCACAAATTTGGGGTTCAAAAAGAAGTTTCTTTT
>NC_041383.1:2711105-2715030 GCF_002162155.2 Triticum dicoccoides | reverse complement strand
GCGAAGCCATCGATGATCCGAAGTCAACGATGAAAATGAATTATGAATCAAGCAAGTGGTTTAGTCTGTATTCTCTTTTTTTTCGTTTCTTTATCCTCGTGTGCATGCATGCAAGTGAAGTGTCCATACACATACACTATCTTTGTCGGCATTAAAGTTTTACTAATTATACGGCAAAGAGCACATTTCACTTGAGTGTTTCGTTTCCGGTTTCTAATTTGGGAGCATAGACACCTCACATGCACAACACAACTTAACTTGCTTCAAAGCACGCACCTGACTCGCCCGTGTAGGTGTAGACAAACATTGCGGAGCAAACCATAGGTTTTTGGGGCCTTGAATTTCTCGTGTTTCGTGATAAAATCCATTAGCTCGTAAGAAGTTCTTCACATTGAGAAAATCCGGTGCTTAGCTTAATTGAATATGAAAGAAGGTATCAAATTGACTTAATTTTTTACGTAAGAAGTGGGAGCTCTGCTTTTACATTAAAGTGGAAAAGAAGTTTTCCGAAACACAATCAAAACCAGGAAATTTCCCGACCGATCCCCAATCGACTTTTGGAGGGCTATATATTTCACATGATTGTTACAAGAGATAGGAGTATTTAATGAATCCTGTGAACTACGCTTGCTTCTTGATAGATAGATTGGGCCACATAGCCATAGTTGCCTCGAAAAACATCAAGTCTCAAGGGCTCTCCTTCATCTTTTTCCTCCAGCCCTAATCCCCACACAAATTAGAAAAGTTTCTTCCTTCTCTGATGCTTGCCTCCTTTCCTCTCCTTCGGCTGCGACGACACGTCTCATTGTTGCTTGCTGCACCATCCCCACCTCCGTCAAGATATCCATATAATACAGCAGGGAATCAAATAAGAAAATGCCCCCCACCCCTACAGGTGTTTTTTTGAGGGAAACAACAGGGCTCTGCTGCATATTTTTATTGATTTTCAAAAGATAGTACAGAGAAAGTGTCGAAAAGTGAAAAAAAAAACTATATAGGCAAAACTGTACCAAGCTAAGCTGAGAAAAGTAAGAAAGTAACTACACAGAAAACCAAGAAGCACAACAACACAACAGAAGGATGGCAAGTGATGGTGCTATCATCTGAAGTTGTTAGCCCAAGTCTCCAAGCTACCCCCACATGTCAAACCTTGGACTTGCTTCCGCCTGTGACGGCGTGGGTTATGGGTCACTTCTGGCTCGCCTCACCCACACCCATGAGCCTCGCTGCCAATTTCTCCTGTGCCCCCATCTCGACCACGCTGCTGCGTCTCACCTCCTTCCTTCTCATATGAAATCATCTAAGTCTAATACCAAAATACAAATTCAGAGAACCTCAATTTTTTTTCTGATAAAGGGCATTTTATTGACTCATAATATAGCATCGAGGGATACAATTACAATGAGCCACACCCGGCCTCTATATAATCAGGATGCACACAGCCAACACACACACCATAGGATCATGCCGGCAAAGAGCTAAGTCATATAAGACTGAAGCTATTCCCAAGTGGAAAGTAAAAGAAAGAAAAGTCATGAAGCGATATAAACAACGATTGACGACGTACAACGATAACCATCAGCCCCAACTATCTCATGAGAACATAAGGACCACGAAAAAATATTTTTCAAAAGCGACGCCTCCTAGAAGGAAATGACAAATAAGTGACGTCGTCACCAGATCCAACACCCGGAAGTCAGATCGTGGGTTTTCAACCTGAAGACCAAGTCTTACAAATAGCTGTTGTGTTCTATTATTACACCATTACACCGTTTGTAAGCACACATGCCACTTAAGTAAGCTCACTCAGATGGCACTTGTGCATACACAATACGTATGTGTATGTGTCTGATATATGCCAGCTAACCCTGCACGCGCGGGAAGTTCCTCCTCTTCATCGAGACGGCGAGCCCGTTCTGCATCAACGGTGAAGTTCCACAACACAGCGACGGCGACGACCTTCATCTGCGTGAAGGACACCTCCTTGGCGAGGCAGGTTTTGGGACCGGTGTTGAAGGCGCTAAACTTGTAGGGCGGCTCGTACCTGAGCTTCCCGTCGTTGGTGAGCCACCTCTCTGGCCTGAACTCCATGCAGTCCTTGCCCCACACGCCCTCCATCTTCCCCATAAAGTAGTAGTAGACGAGTATCTTGTCGCCGGCCTTCATCTCGTGTCCGCTCGGGAGAGCGTCACTGGCCGCTGCCACCTTGTGCTGGAAGGGCACGGGTGGGTAAAGCCTCAGGCACTCGCACAGTGCCGCGTGCAGGTACACCATGTTGCTTAGCTCGCTCACATGGAACACCACCATGTCGTTGGCGGTGGCCATCATCTTTTGTGGCCGCGACTCATCCAGGATTGCTGAGTATCGATGACTCTTTCACGTACCGCAGTGTAGTTGGAGCACTGCAGTATCTGACACTCACTCGTCCAGATTTTTTTTTCCGATAAAGGACATTTCATTGAATAGATATATTGAGGTGATACAACCGCATCGAAAGAAAGCCCGGCCTCTGCATAGCTAGATGCACACAGCCAAAAAGTCGAGAGTGCCCTAAGAATAAAAATAATTCGGTACAAATCGAAGCAAATAAATCATGTCGAGGCTAAGGTGCGGTAGATCCTATCCGCAGATCACACCACCATCCATGGGGTAGAAAACCTCCCTGAACGAACGCTCCAACCGTGTAGACGCCATCATAAAAAGGTCCCTGTCCTCTGGCCTCTGCAGTATAGACCAAGTATGGAGCCATCGTGTACAAACATGAATAACCTGCATAGGAGATGAGACACATTTGTTATTAAAGATCACATCATTCCTGGTAAGCCACAATGCCCAGCATAAGGCCGCCGCTCCCACGAGAATGTGTGCAGAAATTTTTTTATCAATACCCCGCAACCAGTTGCCGAACATATTCCGTGCACTACGTGGTGGGTATAAATTAGAAGCTACTTGAACTATGGCCCAAACTGCCCGAGCGAATTTACACTCAAAGAATAATTAAGTGTCTAATAGTCTCGTCATGTTGGCAAAAGACACATGTCTTAGAACTATGCCAGTTTCGTCGTGCCAGATTATCTCTAGTTAGAATGACTCCTCTATGTAGAAATCAGAGGAAAATCTTCACTCTTAGATGAATTTTGAGCTTCCACAATTTCCTGTTATCATCTGGAACATCACAATGAACCTAATGAGGGTTCTAAACATAGATCAATCAGCTCATGATATTAATGTTAGAATAATTCCTTTCGGATTAACCTAAAACAGATCTTGATCTCAAAATTAGAACACCTCTTGTGGGCAGAATTGGGGACTAACCAGAATTAGTAGAGGCCGTTAAGGTGCAGCCAATGACTGCACTTGAGGTCTCTAGTTGTGAGGAGATCGCAGGGAGGAAGTGCAGCAGCAAGGCCAAGATAGATGCCAGTAGGACGCTGCTGGCACTGCCCTCTTGGTGGCCGGCGGTGGAGATATTCTTCGCCTCCCTCAACACCATATTTTTAGGATAGGCAGTTAAGGAAACATTTTTCTGAAGTCGTCAATTAGGGCATGTACAATGGTTGATAAGATAGTCTTATCTTAAGTCTTGCATGTAATTTAGAGTTGATAAAAAAGCATGTCTACAATGGGTCGTATCTTAGCCTTATCTTAAATAACTAGTTATTCCTAAAAACGTGATGAGACATATTGTGCTAAGAGATCATCTTTTGTCTTCTCTTAAATAAGAGAAGACAAGTCATTTCTTATGATTTCTCTCTCCTCCATCTCATCATTTATCCTACGTGGCATTGCTAAGATAGAACAATTATACATGCCCTTAGTAAAACGAATGACGAAAAGTGTGGTGGGCCACGCCCAAACTTTTCTCTCGGTGGTTAGCTGAGATCAATTCCAGCAATCACAAATTTGGGGTTCAAAAAGAAGTTCC
>NC_041383.1:2699199-2710845 GCF_002162155.2 Triticum dicoccoides | reverse complement strand
AGCGTAAAAAGAAGTTTTCGAAAACATATGCAAGCATGAAATGTTGCGAAGCCATCGATGATCCGAAGTCAACGATGAAAATGAATTATGAATCAAGCAAGTGGTTTAGTCTGTATTCTCTTTTTTTTTTCGTTTCTTTATCCTCGTGTGCATGCATGCAAGTGAAGTGTCCATACACATACACTATCTTTGTCGGCATTAAAGTTTTACTAATTATACGGCAAGGAGCACATTTCACTTGAGTGTTTCGTTTCCGGTTTCTAATTTGGGAGCATAGACACCTCACATGCACAACACAACTTAACTTGCTTCAAAGCACGCACCTGACTCACCCGTGTAGGTGTAGACAAACATTGCGGAGCAAACCATAGGTTTTTGGGGCCTTGAATTTCTCGTGTTTCGTGATAAAACCCATTAGCTCGTAAGAAGTTCTTCACATTGAGAAAGTCTGGTGCTTAGCTTAATTCAATATGAAAGAAGGTATCAAATCGACTTCATTTTTGACGTGAAAAGTAGGAGCTCTGCTTTTACATTGAAGTAGAAAAGAAGTTTTCCGAGACACAATCAAAACCAGGAAATTTCCCGACCAATCCCCAATCGACTTTTGGAGGGCTATATATTTCACATGATTGTTGCGAGAGATAGGAGTATTTAATGAATCCTGTGGACTACACTTGCTTCTTGATAGATAGATTGGGCCACATAGCCATAATTGCCTCGAAAAACATCAAGTCTCAAGGGCTCTCCTTCATCGTTTTCCTCCAGCCCTAATCCCCACACAAATTAGAAAAGTTTCTTCCTTCTCTGATGCTCGCCTCCTTTCCTCTCCTTCGGCTGCGACGACACGTCTCATTGTTGCTTGCTGCGCCATCCCCACCTCCGTCAAGATATCCATATAATACAACAGGGAATCAAATACGAAAATGCCCCCCACCCCCACATGTTTTTTTTAGGGAAACAACAGGGCTCCGCTGCATATTTTTATTGATTTTCAAAAGGTAGTACAAAGCAAGTGTCGAAAAGAGAAAAAAACAACTATATAGGCAAAACTGTACCAAGCTAAGCTGAGAAAAGTAAGAAAATAACTACACAGAAAACCAAGAAGCACAACAACACAACAGAAGGATGGCAAGTGATGGTGCTATCATCTGAAGTTGTTTTTTTTTCTTTTTTTCGAAAAGGGAGAGTACCCCGGCCTCTGCATCAAGAGTGATGCATACATTCATTTTATTAATCAAAGCAGCAAAATGTGCATACAAGGTTTCAAAGTCTCGAAATCAAATAAAGGAAATGCAGCCCACACAGAGCGCAGAAGGCTAGAAACACAGACTAGCCAGAAATAAAATGCCACAACCGGCTGGCTAAAGAAGGTAGGGAAACTAATTGCCTATCCTATTACATGACGGCCATCCAAACCGGTTGAAGATATCCCGAGCAACCATCTCCCAACGGATAGACCCAGTAACCAAATGCTCCCTGGCCTCCATCGGAGTGAGTAATGACCACGAACGGATCAATGCCGTAGCTCGGAATATAACCTGCAAAAAATGAATTCGTGATGTTCTGTTAAAAACCAAATCATTTCTGCACAACCAGATGGTCCATATCAACGCACAAACTCCCACCCGAATATGCCTTGCTAATGCAGAGTCAATCCCATTAAGCCAATTTCCAAATAAAGCGGTAACCGCAGTCGGTGGAGTAATATTAAAAGCAATATGAACCGTCTGCCAAAGAACCTTAGCCAGCGGGCAATCAAAGAAGAGATGTTTAATTGTCTCATCCCGATCACAGAAACTACACCTAGTAGCTCCTGTCCAATTACGCTTTATCAAGTTGTCCTTTGTTAGAATAACTTGTTTATGAACAAACCACATAAACACTTTTATTTTCAAAGGAACTTTGACATCCCAGACCTTCTTGGATGTTGGAATGGAGCTTGAATTAATAACATCAAGATACATTGACCTCACTGTAAATACTCCAGACTTAGTCAACTTCCAGCGTAATTCATCAGGTTGGTCAGAAAGTTGTACCTCCATTAGTCTCCTAACTAAGTGGAGCCAAACCTCCCAACGATTGCCCACTAACGACCGTCTAAACTGAATATTAAGGGGAACCGTTTGAAATACCGTTGCCACGAACACCTCACGTCGTTGAGCAATGCGATATAAAGACGGATATTGAATGGCCAAGGGTGAGTCGCCCAGCCAAGAATCCTCCCAGAAACGTGTAGTAGCACCATTTCCAAGGACAACTTTTGTCCTATTGAACAGTAATACTTTGACTTTCATGAGTCCTTTCCAGAAAGGCGAGTCAGTCGGCCTAACTGATACCTGGGATAATGTTCTAGTCTGGAGGTACTTGCTGCGTAGGATTTGCGCCCACATAGCTTCAGTGCCGGAAGCAAGCTTCCACAACCACTTACTAAGGAGGCATCTGTTCTTAACTTCTAGATTCTCAATACCAAGCCCACCTTGGTCTTTGGGTCTACAGATAATATCCCACTTAGCAAGCCGGTATTTTCTTTTGAGCTCATCACCCTGCCAAAAGAAACGTGATCGATAGAAGTCCAGTCTTTTCCTAACCCCCACTGGAACCTCAAAGAAAGCTAAGAGGAACATAGGCATACTCGTGAGCACCGAGTTTTATCAAGATTAACCGGCCTCCGTATGACAGGAGCTTACCCTTCCAGCAACTCGGTTTCTTTTCAAATCGATCCTCGATACACCTCCACTCTCTGTTAGTTAGCCTACGATGATGTATCGGAATGCCAAGGTATGAGAAGGGCAAACTTCCCAACTCGCACCCAAACAATTGCCTATAAGACTCTTGTTCGTCTTTGGCTCTCCCAAAGCAGAACAACTCGCTCTTTTGAAAGTTTATCTTTAACCCCGATAATTGTTCAAAGAGGCATAATAACAGCTTCATATTTCTCGCCTTGGACCAAATCATGCTCCATAAAGACTATTGTATCATCAGCGTATTGAAGGATAGATACACCTCCATCAACCAGATGAGGTACTAAGCCACCCACTTGTCCATTGTCCTTCGCCCTTCCGATCAAAATTGCTAACATGTCCACCACAATGTTAAACAAGATAGGGGACATTGGATCTCCTTGCCTGAGGCCCTTGTGAGTTTGGAAGTAATGACCTATATCGTCATTTACTTTAATTCCGACACTCCCTTTTTGCGTAAAAGATTCCACCTGATGGCGCCAGGCATCATCAAAACCTTTCATACGCAATGCCTGTTGCAGGAATGGCCACTTAACCTTATCATACGCCTTTTCGAAATCCACCTTAAAAATTACCCCATCTAATTTTTTAGAGTGAATTTCATGGAGCATTTCATGCAGGACAAGCACCCCTTCGAGGATGTTTCTGTCTGGCATGAAAGCAGTTTGGGACTGTTGCACCACAGAAAGCGCAATCTGTGAGAGCCTGTTCGTCCCGACCTTGGTGAATATTTTGAAACTAACATTGAGTAGGCAAATCGGCCTGAACTGCTCAATACGCACAGCCTCCGTTTTCTTAGGGAGTAATGTGATAGTTCCAAAATTCAAGTGAAACAATTGAAGCTGTCCCGAGAAAAGATCATTAAACATAGGTAACAGATCCCCCTTAATAATGTGCCAGCACTTTCTATAGAACTCAGCCGGAAACCCATCTGGTCCGGGAGCCTTATTATTTTTCATTTGTGCAATAGCATCAAACACCTCCTTCTCCATAAACGGGGCCAGCAAAATCTCATTATCGGCAACCGACAACTGAGGAACATCGTCAGTCCTAGACTCATCCAAGGACACACAATTAACCTCCGGTGGTCCGAATAACTGTCTATAATACTCAGTGATGTATGTTTTGAGATTATCCTGCCCAATGATAGTACCCTCATCTTGCTCAAGTTGGAATATACGCTTCTTACGGTGCTTGCCATTCGCAATCAGGTGAAAGAATTGAGTATTGGCATCCCCTTGGACTACTTTGCAGACCTTAGCGCGCAACGCCCACTTCAACTCTTCCTCACGGAGAAGTTCTTTCAACCTCTTCTCAGCCTCGTTCTTAACCTGGAGCTCAGTAGGCAGCAGAATCATAGACTCAGCTTTTGTATCTAGGGCCTGTGTAAGAGCAAGGAGTCTATCCTTTTCAATCTTATAAGCCCCACTTAGGTGCTTAGCCCAACCTCTTAAGAAACTTCTTAAGTGCCTAATTTTATTCTGCCAACGTTCAACCGCCGTCCTACCTCCACCACCCTTATCCCATTCCCTGGCAACGAGGTCTAAGAAACCTTCACGTTCGAACCAGGACATCTCGAATGAGAAAGTGTTCTTGTTTCCCGCATAATTGGACTCCCCGGAGTCCACGAACAGTGGTGTGTGATCGGATATGCCCCGTGTTAAAGCTTGTACCGTAACAAGAGGGAATTTCTGCTCCCACTCTACACTGGCCAGAACACGATCAAGCTTTTCATATGTTGGGTTTGGCAGAGCATTAGCCCAGGTAAACTTTCTACCAGAAAGCTCTATCTCCCTCAGATCCAAGCTCTCAATAATGGTATTGAACATAAAGGACCATCTCCCGTCGAAGTTATCATTATTCTTCTCCTCTCTCCTCCGAATGATATTGAAATCACCCCCGACCAGCATTGGAAGCTGTTCGGACCCACAAATTCGAACAAGATCCGCCAGAAATTCCAGACAACTCCTGCGGGCCGCAAGCGGCCGGACGACGCCAGGACGAACCTGCGCCGCCCCGCTCGGAGCGGCCGACTACTCCCCAAGACCGGAGGCGCCGACGGCAAGCTCCACCAGCCCCCAAGGGCGCTCCTTGCAGCCCGGTAGCCCGAGACAAGCTCGAGGGCGAGGTTTGCGCATGGGGCGGCCGCGAGCCGGCGACCGAACCCCACACGCGGGGGGCTGGGTTACCAGCCCGGCAGGACTGCGCAGCGTGACGGGGCACGGAGGCCAGGGGAGGGGAGGCGTCGGCCGGAGGGGGGAAGGGTGGCTCGTCGGCGCAATCAGCCCAGCGGAAGCGCGGAGATGCAGCCGGGACAGGCGAGGGGGACCGCGGAACAGGGGCATCGCCAGGGGTCGTCGGGGCGGGAGGGACCGGTGAGGCGGCGGGGGATGCGGGCGACTAGGCGGCCTCGGAGCACGGGGAGGTGGCGGCGGCGGCCACCAGCGCGAGGAGGGGCGGAGCGCCAGAGCCCGAGAGCGTCGCCATCGACGACCCACTGATGTCTTCATTGGCCATGTCTATCATTTGTGTGTTTTCATGACGTACTCGGCTTACAGGGAACTAACCCGAGGGGCCTGCCGTTGTTGTTTGTTTTTCAAAGAGTACTCGGCTTACACTTGTATAAGTCGTATACCCGGGAAAAAAACATTTGGCTTATAAAAACACACTAATTAAGTAAGGTGTGTTTTCCCGTAGCAGCGTGCCGTGGTAGCTTTTTTGGGTCGTGTTTTCAATCAGCACTTTTCTACTCCCTCTGTCTCATAATGTAAAATGTCTTTTGACACTACACTAGTGTTAAAAAGCATCTTACATTATGAGACGGAGGGAGTGGTTCGTTAGAAATGACATACACACGCTTGTAGAAATAAGAAAGGCCTAGTTTACGCTGCTGATATATGCATTACGTACACGCTCTTCCAGGATCCGGAGAGCGTGCCCGTGCCACATGAGCTAAATTGATCATTCTTCTACAAGTGAGCTAAATCGATTAATTTGTGAATGGGATACACTGTGTAGCACGCAAGACGAGCTTGGACTTCCTGCTGACGGCGATGCCAAACGCCTCAGACATATCGAGCTCCTCCGGTCTCCCGCCGCCGGGGAGCTCCCAGTCGAAGTGGTAGAGAAGGCTGGCGAGCAGCAGCTCCATGTTGGCGAGGCCGAGCGCCACGCCTGGGCACATCCTCCTGCCTGACCCGAAGGGAAGGTACTCGAAGTGGCCTCCCTTGAAGTCCATGGCGGCCGCACTACTCTCCTCGAACCTCTCCGGCTTGAACGCCTCGGCGTCCTCCCAGTAGGCGCCGTACCTGCCCAGGGCCCAGGCCTTCACGAGAACCTTTGTACCCTCGGGGATGTGGTATCCCATCACCTCGCATGGCTCCCGGCACTGCCGCGGCAACAGGAACGGCAATGGCGCGTGCAGCCGCAACGTCTCCCGGATCACCAAGTTGAGGTAGCTCAGCCGCCCACCAGCGAGGTCACCCTCCGCTAGCTTGCTCCGTCCATGGAGTTCCTCTCGCACCTCCTCCTGGGCCTTGTGGAGGACGCGCGGGTTCCTCACCAGCTCCGACATGGCCCATTCCAACGTCGTCGACGAGGTCTCGCTCCCGGCTACGAACATTTCCTGGACCACGGTGATGATGATGTCGGTGGTGAGGGAGAGGGGGCACTGCGCCCCGCCGTCCTTCTGCACCCTCAGCAGCACCACAAGAAGGTCCTCCGTGCTCTCGCCGGCACCGTCGACGCGCTCGCGGATGAAATTGTCCATAATGGCACGCGCTTTGCGGTTGCACCGCTCGGTCTCCCGGAGGGCGCCGCTGAGCCAGCGGGCCAGCGGTGACGATGGGTAGAGGTCAGACAGGTTGAAGCCACCGGCGAGCTTCACAGACTTGTCGAGCACGTGCAGGAACTCGTCTCGCCGCGGGCACCGGCCGCCGACGGCCGACCGCACCACGATGTCATTGACCGTGTGTGTGATCAGCTGGCCGATTTCAACTACAGTGCAGCCGCCGCCATGAGCGCACTCGTCAGTGATGTAGCCGATCAAGGCGGCGACCTCGTCTTCCCGGATGTGGCGGAAGGACAGGACGCGGCGTGCGCTCATGAGCTCGAGCAGGCAGATGCGGCGGAGCTGGCGCCAGAGGTCACCGTAAGGGGAGAAGAGGATGTCTTGGCCGCCACGGCTGAAGATGTCCAACGTTGGCGTGAGGTGGCGGCTGGCGAAGGCGGCATCGTGCGTCTTGAGAACCTCCCTGGCGGCCTCGGCAGAGGAGACGACCAGCGTGGGTACAGCGCCGAAGTGGAGCAGCATGAGCGGGCCGTGCTTGCGAGAGAGCTCCTGCAGGGCACGGTGCGGCAGGTCCCGGTGGCGCGACAGCAGGAAGTGGTGGAGGCTGCCTACGAGCGGCAGCTGCCATGGTCCCGGCGGCAGCCGCTTTCCCGCTGGAGACGAGGTGTAGATTTTAACGACAAGTAAGATGATTAAGGGGACGACGGACCAGAGCAACGGAAGTGCTCCAGGCTCCATTGTTCTTGTGTGTGTCTCTTTACATCGAATGACAACGTCCTGAATTTAAATGGCTCGATCGATGGATCGCAGAGAGCTGTTTTTTATTTTTTTACGGGGTTGCTAAACCTAGACTTAACCAAGTCTTAATCTATGCTATATTCATGTAATCTTTCACGGAGATCCATGCAAATTTTCTTCTTAATTTTTTCATTCTTCTTTTTTAAATGTTCGGTCGCTTGACTAAGACTTGGTTAAGTCTCGGTCTATTAAGATCTAGCCACACCACTAGTCAAATCACGTTCAGAAGTTTGAAACAATCGGATGTCTAGAAGACTGTAAATAATGTCCACCGGAGGCCAAGTCCATGATCTTTCTCATCGTCATCAGCCTGCAATAATGTCCACGGGAGGCCTTTTTGGTTGAGTTTTATCCACGAGAGAGCTCCCGCAGTCCACGGAAAGTATAATATGCCAACTCAAGCTAGCAGCCATGGTGGTCAAAGTGACCGTTTCTCTTACTTGAACTCGTTATTATATGCTTGCCCTGATGTATGACAGCACCTGTGTTCACAACATTTATTTATTGGTTTCCAAAATATTTAGCTGCTT
Organism: Triticum dicoccoides; assembly: GCF_002162155.2. Lineage (NCBI taxonomy): Eukaryota > Viridiplantae > Streptophyta > Magnoliopsida > Poales > Poaceae > Triticum > Triticum dicoccoides. The sequence goes on along the minus strand of NC_041383.1, from coordinate 2,702,986 downwards.
CTCTTATTGTTTTAGTGTTATTGTTCGTATAGCAGCATTAGTAGTGCAAACGCCACCCTCTCCTCCAAGCACGCATATACTCCCTCAATCCTCATATGTAGGGCCTAATGCATGTTTCGAGACTAACATTGACCACGTGTTAGAGCAATAATATATGACATGCAAGTTAGACTCTCACAAAAAATATACCCCATCCGTTACCTAATGCCGTGCCTATAATATTTAGAAAGTCAAATTTAATGAACTTTAACCAATTTATAAAGAAAATTATTTACATTTAGAATATTTAAAGGCAATGTCGAAAAACACATTAGGCCCTATATATATGGAGGGAGTAGCTAATTTTTCCTTTACGAGATCTCAGCTCTTCGAATGATTGGAGAGAGCCCCGCCTCCTCTCGGTTGGTGCCGGGACCGAGAATGATGGGGCAACTTCCTTAAAGAGTCTGCGTCTCCGCGGAGGCAAGCAGAAAAAGAAAGGATGAATCCCTCACCCCCCAGCTATCTAGATTCACAAGTTGATGTGCCTTGTATATAACATTTTTTCAATTTGACCAAAAACAACAGCTAGCACACTTAACTTGCCAATGTGCTGGCTTAAAAATCAATAGCAATTTGAAAAGTCAAAAAATGTCATTGTTGCCGCGAGCAACAAGCAAGGAACAACTCTCGTATTTATATGAATCAGCCAATACGTAGAGTTGACTGCAGAAAATAGCTAGGAATGTATAAGACCAAGCCTTGGTGCCCTTGTTTTAATTTATACTCACTAGTAGAAAGCATGGCATTTGTCCCAGTTGGTGAGGCCCTTTTGTCCCGGTTCATGAACCGGGACTAAAGGGTCATTACTAATGCCTCCCCCCTTTAGTCCCGGTTCTAACACGAACCGGGACAGATGTGCCTCCATGTGGCCACTGCGAGCAGCCTAGGCAAGGGGGCCTTTGGTCCCGGTTGTTGACATGAATCGGGACCAAAAGACTTCCACGTGTCAGCAGCTGGCTGGAGCTGAGGTTTTTCTTTTTCTTTTTTTAAAAAAAGTGGCTGGTTTAGGGGTTTTGGGGGTTAATTTTAGGTTGTTATTAGCTAGCTAATAGAGAAAAGTGTCCTCTCTTATATCTTCGTCCTTGGTTTACCAACGCTACTGCTATGTTCATTTCACCCGCTGATATATAATAACTCATGCATGCTTGCATCATACATCATCATATATAATAACAAGTCCTACTAATCATGCATCATCATACAACTTCTACTCGTTATTAATAACAAGTCATACGATCATCATCCTCATAGTCATCGAATCCAACCCTACATAATTGTTCTTAGCACATGATCATCAGTATCAGGTAGGACCTAAACACCCTTAAGGTAAAATAGCATAAAACAATATAGACCCTGAGTCTCCATTATGAAGAATGGAGATCATTCTGTCTCCAATTCTTGCGCTTCGCCTCCTTTTGCTTGCAAGAAGCTCCTTACGACTGTCCATACATTTTTTCCATTCTTTGATTGTCATGTCTCCACTTCTTTTAGAAATCCGGTATGGACAGTTGAGATTCGTAGGACGACCTGGTTGTATGTTCAAAACATCAAGGCGATCGTGCGTATACATCAGATGAGGCACACAATCATTCGGGATTATCTGTTGAAAAACATAGTAATGACTTCGAAGTTAGCAATGATGTACTAGTTTTAGAAGTATTTAAAAAGATGCAGGGATGTCGTAATAGTAAAAAATCTTACCAGGGTATCTCCATGGTAGTTACCGTAGTTCAACATGTGCACTAGTGGCACATATTGACCATAATGTTGAGGAGTTCGATTGTAGACATTGTAATTCTCAAGATCAGTACAAAATGCGATCAGATGATTTTTCTCCTTATAAGTTAATTCAGAGCCATCGGTGTAGTCGGTTTTGTCTACCATTTTTCGCACATTCTTTGAAGAATGAAAATAAGCTGTCAATGGAAACAAGTTGTCAACTATTTTGAAATAAACAATATAAATTACTTAATAACCATGTTAAGCTCACATGGGGGAAGAATTGGAGGTGTATCCACAAGGACCTAAATGCCCATATTGTCTTGCTGAATTGTAGGATCACCAAGATCCATGGTGACAAGCATACCCTCATCAAACCATACATCTTGCAAAGTGCTTCCCAATTTTTGCAACCAAAATGGGTTACACTCTCAGCATTGTACAAATTTACTTTAAAATCTACACCATGATGGGTCCTTAGGAGAATTTTTTTTGGTTTCCATACTTTCATGTCTTCAAAACCCATCCTCTCCAAGACATAGCGTCTTGCATAGTATGGGATAAGCTAGTCGAATTGGAAAAGATGAAAAATACACGTTAAAATAGTTGAAGTCGTGCTTAATTACGAAAAAAACTATTGTCGTCGTTGTGTACCGTATCAACATCGAAGGTCTCCTCGAGCTTAATGCTGAAACGCCGATCTTCGTCCAGCTCAATGAACCTGTCGCACATACCTCGGTCGTCGTGGCACCAGTCGCACTCCCCCGGGCGGTTTTCGTCGTCCGAGTACGACACTTCCAGCCTAAGTTCATAATTCAAATATTAAACTTGTACAATTAAATATATGTACTAAAAAACCTAAATTAGATCATTATTATTAATCACAGGTTGACTATCGGTGATGGTACGTAGCTCCTCCTTTCATTCCCGAGTGCATTATTACAACAAATTGTCTAGCACACGGGAATGAAGGAGAAGCTATCCCCACGACGGCGTGGATGATGGAGGGGGCTCCTAGATTTCTGCATAGAGTGCTCTTCAATTTTAGCATTCAAAGTAGGAGTACTTTTTCAATATGAGCATTCAATAAGCAAAACCAAATCATAAAATAAAGTAGTATTCAAATTAGCATGCATTCAATTATAACCAAAAGTACATCATCTCTTGTGTTCGTACATCGTCGAATACTCCTCGAATACTATCATACATATAGCATCGCTAATTAATACAGCTAGAACCGTAACGCCCGACGGGTATCGTCGTGGCGGTGGACACCTAAAGATAAGGAACGATCACAGGATCATAGCTCCAGTGAGATCCCTGAAGAACCTGCCAGGTATTGTCGAACTTGCCCTCCAACGCAACCATGTAGCGACGGACGTGCTCGTCCTCCTCGATGACACGGTGACGTACCACCTCTGCGGTGTCCGGAAGCCTCGGCACCGTTACTGGCCCACGCGACCGCCACCAAACAAGGATCGGGTCAACAACGGGCTGCCTCCTCACCAACCTACCTCCCCTAGAAGGTAGCACCTCCCAATACCAGCCTGGCGGAGCCTAGTCCCGAACATGGCCCTGATCAAGCAGGCCTCCACCGCCGAGTCGACGACGACGAGGATGTGGGATAGGCATCGTCGACGTCGATGCGGGAACTACTTCTATATATAGTTAAATAAAGTAGTTTTATTAATTAAATCAACTAGTTCAACTACTAAGCACTTACTATAAATAAATAAAGTAGTACTTACTAAAAATAAACTACTTCTATATATACGAACATACAAACATGCATATTCAACAATAATATCACCAGAAAATTCTATTAACAGAAAAAAAATCTAACAAAATATGAACAAATTACACAATATGAAAAAAAATCTATGAACTACACATCTAACAAAAAAATCTATGAACTACAAAAAAAATCTAACAAAACAATTTGCTCACGGGATGCCCACGGCGTGAGGGGCGCGGCGAGGGCGACGGGCAGGGGATGGCGACGGCGACGGTGACGGGGCGGCGCGGG
>NC_041383.1:2697731-2698729 GCF_002162155.2 Triticum dicoccoides | reverse complement strand
GGGGCGACGATGGCGCGAGGCGGCGACGACGTCGGGGCGGCGCGGGACGACGCGGGGCGACGACGACGGCGAGGCGGAGACGGGCAGCCTGGCGGCGGCGGGCGCGGGGAAGAAGGAACTGAAGCAAATTTTCATGAGTGCTGCTTATATAGGCGAAGCATTGGTGCCGGTTCGTCAGACAAACCGGGACCAATGCCATCTTTAGTCCCGGTTGGTGCCACCAACCGGGACCAAAGGCCTCTTTTCAGCAGCCCAAAGGGCGGGAAGCGACGGCCTTTGGTCCCGGTTAGTGGCGCGAACCGGGACTAAAGGGGGTCATTGGTCCCGATTGGTGCCAAGAACCGGGACTAAAGGGTGGTATTGGTCCCGGTTCGTGCCTCCAACCGGGACCAATGGCCTTGCATAGTGGCGTGGTGGTGGGAGTTTAGTCCCACCTCGCTAGTTGAGAGCGTCGACCACCTGCTTATAAGCACTGCTGCCTCCTCTCTCTCGAACTCCTCTGAACTGCAGGCCTATGGGTATAATCTAACACTGCTTTGCCTATGGGCCTGCTGGGCCTTCTGCGGTCCTGAATCCTGGCCCATGGTAGGGTTTCTAGTCGTATTCAAGCCGTGGGGGCCCAGTAGGAGGCACTTTTTTTGTTTCTTTAGTTATTGTTGCTATTTTTATTTTTTTCTAGTTTTTTTGTTTTGTTTTCTGCATTGTTTATTTTCTTTTGTTTTTTTCTTTATTTTTTAATTGTTTTTGCTTTTAGTTTTAGAAAAATTATAAACTTTCTGTTAGTGCCATTAGTTTTCAAATTTGAAAACACTTTTTTTGTTTCTTTAGTTATTGTTGCTATTTTGATTTTTTTCCAGTTTTTTTGTTTTGTTTTCTACATTATTTATTTTCTTTTGTTTTTTTCTTTATTTTTTAATTCTTTGTGCTTTTAGTTTTAGAAAAATTATAAACTTTCTGTTAGTGCCATTAGTTTTCAAATTTGAGAACACTTTTTTTTG
>NC_041383.1:2696723-2697623 GCF_002162155.2 Triticum dicoccoides | reverse complement strand
TTTTATTTTTTTCCCAGTTTTTTTGTTTTGTTTTCTGCATTATTTATTTTCTTTTGTTTTTTGCTTTATTTTTTAATTCCTTTTGCTTTTAGTGTTAGAAAAATTATAAACTTTCTGTTAGTGCCATTAGTTTTCAAATTTGAAAACACTTTTTTTGTTTTTTTGTTTTCTTTCTTGCTTTATTTATTTTATTTTGTTTCTACTTACAACAAAATACTTATTGTTGCTATTTTTATTTTTTTTCCAATTTTTTTGTTTTGTTTTCTGCATTATTTATTTTCTTTTGTTTTTTTGCTTTATTTTTTAATTCTTTTTTGCTTTTAGTGTTAGAAAAATTATAAACGTGCAGGTTGCTTAGTTGCAGGCCAACGTGCAGGTGAGCACTGCGCTTCTCCCTTCATCGTCTCTACAATCAGGGCTTATAAACCGCTGCGAGTGCCTCTCGCTTGGCGAGGTGGGACTAAAAAACAGCTGCAGAAAGAATCAACTAAAATACTCTTCTACCGGTTCATGCCACGAACCGGTAGTAAAAGGAATCAACTAAAAAGCTTTTATAAACCTCTAGTATTATTGAAACTAAAATTATATAGAATTTTGTTAGAAACTTTAATAGCAAAAAGAATTATCATAAAAGAAAATAAATAAGTAATTAGAATTTAGTTCAAAACATTAAATGCAAAAAGAATTATCATAAAAGAAAATAAATAAGTAATTAGAATTTTGTTACAAACTTTAATAGCAAAAAGAATTATCATAAAATAAAATAAATAAGTAATTAGAATTTAGTTCAAAACATTAAAAGCAAAAAGAATTATCATAAAAGAAAACAAATAAGTAATTAGAATTTTGTTACAAACTTTAATAGCAAAAAGAATTATCATAAAACAAAATAAATAAGTA
>NC_041383.1:2671352-2696711 GCF_002162155.2 Triticum dicoccoides | reverse complement strand
TCACGAACCGGGTCCAATGCCCCCATGGGTGCCGGTTCTGGACTGAACCGGGACTAATGGGCTGACCCGGCCTGGACCTTTGCCCCCTTTTCTACTAGTGACTAATAAATACCCTGCGCGTTGCAGCAGGAAATTGAGAAAAAAATGTCTTGGGCATATAGAAAAGAAAACATATAATGCAACCATGGTTGAAAGTTATATTGGAGCACGATCATTTAGATTAAGCACACAACGTTTCTTCTACAATGGACGCATAACAAAGAAATCTATGTGTCTCATCCATTGAGATTTTGCATGCCACTACTAGGGAAAAGGCTAGCAGTCGTCGGTTTTAGGTGTATTAGTAGCGCGGGGAGGCACGCTACTGATACGACGCTACAGCTAAAGTTTATTAGTAGCGTGTGCCTGCCCGCACTACTGCAATACATGCTTAGCAGTAGCGCTTTTGGTGCATAACGCTACTGGTAGTTACTAGTAGTGCGCCTCTCTATCCGCGCTACTACTATTGTTGGGTATTTTTTTATTTTTGTTTGTATTCATATACCATTATACAAATTTTCATACAATAGCAATTTAGAGATTGTTTTTACATCAGAATGAGTTACTATATCATTGGATGAAAGAACCGTGGATTAGTTTCAAGTGCATGGATCCAAAGTGACCAATGGTCACTTTGGATCCATCCACTTGAAACTAAACCGAGGTTCTTTCATCCAATGACATAATAACTCATCATCATCATCATCATCATCATCATCATCATCATCATCATATCATTAACAACTTATCATCATAATACATCATTGTCATATAACACCTCCTCGTGATCATCATTTTTATCAATGAGGCATCACATAGCAAGTTGGTCAGTAGTCATAATCACAATTCCTCATCATCATCAACTCTAACACATTGTACCACATAATAACACATTGTACCTAGGACCTACTTCTCTCTCATAGGACCTACTACATTCTCTTAGGTAAAATAGCATAAAACAAGATAGGCCCTGACTCTCCATTATGGAGAATGAAGATTATCCTGTCTCCAATTATTTCCTTTCGCACAATTTTGCTTCCAAGAACCTCCCTACGACTAACCATACATTTTTTTTCATTCTTTGATTATCATGTCTTCACTGGTTTTAGAAATCCAATATGGACAGGTGTGATTTGTAGGCCGGATGACCGGGCTGTATGTTCAAAACATCAAGGCGACCATTCTAATACATCAGATGAGGCACACAATCATTGGGGATTTTCTGTCGAAAAACCTAGTAATAACTTCGTAGTTAGCAATGTAGTTCAGTTTTAGAAGAATTTATGCAAAAGATGCATGGATGTCGTAATACTAAAAAATCTTACCATGGCATCTCCATGGATGTTACCGTAGTTCAACACGTGCACTAGTGGCAGGTATTGACCATAATGTGGAGATGTTTGATAATAGATATTGTAATTCTCAAGATCAGTACAAAATGTGACCAGATGATTTTTCTACTGATATGTTAACTCAGATCCATCGGTGTGGTAGGTTCTGTCTACCATCTTTCGCACATTCTTTGAAGAATGAAAATAAGTTGTCAATGGAAATACATGGTCAACTATTTTGAAATAAACAATATAAATTACTTAATAACTATGTGTGACAAACTCACATAGCGGTAGAATTGGAAGCGTATCAACAAGGACCCGAATGTCCAAATTGTCTTCCTCGATGTCAGGATCACCAAGATCCAGGGTGACAAGCATACCCTCTTGAAAATCATACATCTTGCAAAGTGCTTCCCAATCCGGGCAACCAAAATGGGATACGCTCTCAGAATTGTATAGATTTACCTTAAAATCTATACCATGATGGGTCCTTAGGTGAATTTTCTTTGTGTCCATACTCTCATGATCTTCAAAATCCATCCTCTCCAAGACATAGCGTCTTGCATGGCATGGGATAAGCTAGTCGAATTGTAAAAGACAAAAATTACACGTTGAAGTAGTAGAAGTCGAGCTTAATTACAAAAAAAACACTTTGCGTCGTAGCGTACCGTTTCAACATCGAAGGCCTCCTGGAGCTTAATGCTGAAGCGCCGACCTTCTACCAAGTGAGGCCTGTTGCAAAAACCCCGGTTGTCGCCGCACCAGGAGCACTCCGCGAGACTTTCGTCCGACGACATTTCCTATGTTCATAATTCAAAGATTAAACTTCTTAAATTCAATATATGTACTACAAAAACTAAATTAGATCATTATTAATCAGCACGGGTTGACTATCGGTCCGTCGAGTCTTTTTTTGAAAACTCTCAGCTCACGTGGTGTATATATTCGACTGTTGGTGATGGTCGCTCCTCCCTTCGTCTCTAAGTGCATCAAACCAAAATGTCTAGCACACGGGAACGAAGGAGAAGCGACCCCCACGAAAACAGTCGCCATTCTTCTTCTCTCATATATGGTGGACACACTCCCTCACTGATTTTTGACCGTCGGTGATGGTCGTTACTCCTCCTTCCCCTAGTTCTTAACTAAGGTCTAGCACAAGGAGAAGAAGGAGAAACGACCCCCCACGACAACAGTTGGGTTTCTTCCTCTCTCATATATGATGCAGACTTTCTCCCTCACTCATTTTTTGATTGTCATACATGGAGCCTCGATAGACTTAAAGTCCACCCGAAATGCCGTTTAATTATCTTTCTAGAAAATCCAGGCCACTCGATATTTCCTACATATTCTAGCACAAGTTATGCCAAAATTCACGGAAAAATCCGGCATGACCTTTGCTAAAAAAAGAAATATTGAGCGCCTAAAATTTGCCGGTACAGAAATTAATCAACACTCCGGCAAAACATAGGACACTCGGAGGTGTTACCTGCAAACATGGCCACTTGGGCAAGCACATATCCTATTTGCATTCAAACTTGATGGTCATTGCATTCAAACTTGATGGTCTTGCATTTCAATGGTTGAAACTATGAACAAAAACATTTCAAAAAATCTTATAGGACTCATATTGACATGGAGATTTGGCTAGTCTCACCTCAAGGTCGGAGGGGGCCTACAACGGGGATGACGACGGTGACGACATGGAGATTTGGCTGCAAAAACAAAGTAGTATTCAAAATAGTGCTCTCCAATTTGAGCGTTCAAAATAGGAGTAGTTCTCCAATCTGAGCATTCAATAAGAAAAACTAAATCATAAAATAAATTAGTATTCAAATTAGCATGCATTCAATAAGCAAAACTAAATCATCTCTTGCATCTGTACATTGTCGAATATTATCACTAATACATCTCGAATAGTGTCATACATATAACCTCACTAATACAACTAAAACCCTGGCGAACAACGGGTATCAGCCCGGGCGGTGGACACCCAAAGAGAATGAACCATCACAGGATCATAACTCCAGTGAGATCCCTGAAGAACCTGCCAGGTATTGGAGAACCTTCCCTCCTCCAACGCAACCATGTAGCGACGGACGTGCTCGTCCTCCTTGCTGACATGGTGACGTACCACCTACACGGGGTCCTCAATCCTCCGCACCGTCACTGGCCCACGCGACATCCACCAAAGAAGGTTCGGGTCAACGACGGGCTGGCTCCTCACCAAGCTGCGCCCCGGAAGGTAGCACATTGATAACCCACAAGTGTAGGGGATCACAACAGTTTTCGATAAGTAAGAGTGTCGAACCCAACGAGGAGCTAAAGGTAGAATAAATATTCCCTCAAGTTCTATCGACCATCGATACAACTCTACGCAAGCTTGACGTTCGCTTTACCTATAACAAGTATGAAACTAGAAGTACTTTGTAGGTGTGATAGGATAGGTTTGCAAGATAATAAAGAGCACGTAAATAAAAGCTAGGGGCTGTGTAGATAAAGAAGCAATAAAGTAAATATAGCGAGTGTGGAAAAGTGGTGGTAGGAGTTGTGGAATTGTTCCTAAGCAATTGACTATGTTACTAGACCGGTAATCACTATTGCAATTCTATTTGAGGGAGAGGCGTAAGCTAACATACTTTCTCTACTTGGATCATATGCACTTATGATTGGAACTCTAGCAAGCATCTGCAACTAATAAAGATTCATTAAGGTAAAACCCAACCATAGCATTAAAGTATGAAGTCCCCTTTATCCCATACACAAACAACCTACTTACTCGGGTCTGTACTTCTCTCACTCACGCCACCCACCATAAGCAAATCATAAACATATTGCACACCCTACAGCGGGAATCCCTCACGCTTGCGCGACACGGAGGGCACAATAGGACAGCACCAATAATAAAACATGCAACTCAAACCAATCATAGCAATTCATCAATCATCGATAGGAAACCGAAAATCTACTCAGACATCATAGGATGGCAACACATCATTGGATAATAATATGAAGTATAAAGCACCATGTTCAAGTAGAGGGTACAGCGGGTTGCGGGAGAGTGGACCGCTGGATATAGATGGGGGAAGGTGATGGAGATGTTGGTGAAGATGGCGGAGGTGTTGGTGAAGATCGCGGTGATGATGATGGCCCCCGGCAGCGCTCCGGTGCCACCGGAAGCAAGGGGGAGAGAGGCCCCCTTCTTCTTCTTCTTCCTTGACCTCCTCCCTATATGCGAGAAGGGTTTCCCATCTCGTCCTTGGCTCCCATGGCTTGGGAGGGGCGAGAGCCCCTCCGAGATTGGATCTATCTCTCTGTTTCTGCTTCCCTGATTCTACCCCTTCACCGTTTCTTAAATATCCGGAGATCCGTAACTCCGATTGGGGTGAATCTTTCGCCCAGATTTTGCTCATAAAATTAGCTTTCTTGCAGCAAAAGAAGGGCATCAACCGCCTTACGGGTGGCCCACGAGAGTGCCAGGCGCGCCCAGAGGTTGTGGGCGCGCCCCATATCTCTTGGCCACCTCGGACACCGTTTTGCGTTGATTCTTCCTCCGAAAAATCCCAAATATTCCAAAATAATTCTCCGTCCGTTTTTATACCGTTTGGATTCCGTTTGATATTGGTTTTCTGTGAAACATAAAACATGCAACAAACAGGAACTGGCACTGGGCACTGGATCAATTGTTAGTCCCAAAAATAGTATAAAAAGTTGCCAAAAGTATATGAAAGTTGAAGAATATTGGCATGGAACAATAAAAAATTATAGATACGGCGGAGACATATCAGCATCCCCATGCTTAATTCCTGCTCGTCCTCGAGTAGGTAAATGATAAAAAAGATAATTTTTGATGTGGAATGCTACCTAGCATAATCTTGATCAAATATCTAATCATGGCATGAATATTAAGACACGAGTGATTCAAAGAAATAGTCTATCATTTGACATAAAAACGATAATACTTCGAGCGTACCAATAAAGCAATCATGTCTCTTCAAAACAACAAGGTCAAAGCAAGCTTATCCCTACAAAATCATATAGTTTGTCCATGCTTCATTTTTGTCACACAAAAATGCTCCCATCATGCACAACCCCGATGACGAGCCGAGCAATTGGTTCATACTTTTTAACGCGCTTCAGCTTTTTCAACCCTCACGCAATACATGAGCGCAAGCCATGGATATAACACTATAGGTGGAATAGAATAAAATTATGGAGGTTCATATGGAGAAGACAAAAAGGGAGAAAGTCTCACATTGACGCGGCTAATCAACGGGCTATGGAGATGCCCATCAATTGATGTCAATGCGAGGAGTAGGGATTGCCATGCAACGGATGCACTAGAGCTATAAGTGTATGAAAGCTCAAACTGAAAACTAAGCGGGTGTGCATCCAACTTGCTTGCTCATGAAGACCTAGGGCATTTGAGGAAGCCCATCGTTGGAATATACAAGCCAAGTTCTATAATGAAAAATTCCCACTAGTATATGAAAGTGACAACATAAGAGACTCTCTATATGAAGAACATGGTGCTACTTTGAAGCACAAGTGTGGAAAAAGGATAGTAACATTGCCCCTTTTCTTTTTCTTTTTTTTTCTTTTTTTTCTTTTTTTTTCTTTTTGGGTGGGCTACTTTGGCCCCCTTTTTTATTTAGGCTTCTTTAGCCTTTCCTTTTTTTTCTTTTTTTCTTTTTTTTTCTTTTTTATGGGGCAATGCTCTATAATGATGATCATGGCACGTTTATTTACTTACAACTCGATATTACAACTCAATACTAGAAGAAAGATATGACTATATGAATGCTTCCGACGGTGTACCAGGATGTGCAATGATCTAGAATAGCAATGACATCAAAAGACGGACAAGCCATGAAAACATCATGCTAGCTATCTTACGATCATGCAAAGCAATATGACAATAAATGCTCAAGTCATGTATATGATGATGATGAAAGTTGCATGGCAATATATCTCGGAATGGCTATGGAAATGCCATGATAGGTAGGTATTGTGGTTGTTTTGAGGAAGATATAATGAGGCTTATGTGTGATAGAGCGTATCGTATCACCGGGTTTGGATGCACCGGCGAAGTTTGCACCAACTCTCGAGGTGAGAAAGGGCAATGCACGGCAGAAGAGGCTAGTAATGATGGAAAGGTAAAAGTGTGTATAATCCATGGACTCACATTAGTCATAAAGAACTCATATACTTATTGCAAAAGTTTATTAGCCCTCGAAGCAAAGTACTACTATGCATGCCCCTAGGGGGATAGATTGGTTGGAAAAGACCATCGCTCGTCCTCGACTGCCACTCATAAGGAAGACAATCAAAAAAAACACCCCATGCTTCAAATTTGTCACACAACGGTTACCATACGTGCATGCTACGGGACTTGCAAACCTCAACACAAGTGTCTCTACAATCCACAACCACTCACTACCATGACTCTAATATCACCATCTTTATATCGCAAAACTATTGCAAGGAATCAAACATATCATATTCAGCGATCTACAAGTTTATGTAGGATTTTATGACTAACCATGTGATTGACCAATTCTTGTCATCTCTCTAAATAGATATAAGTGAAGCAAGAGAGTTTAATTCTTTCTACTAAAGACATGCCCATGCTCTAACAAATATAAATGAAGCAAAAGAGCATTCTACAAATGGCGGTTTTTCTATGTGAAGAGAAACAGGCAATCCAAACTTCAAACGATATACATGAAGCACATGAAGCATTCTATAAAGCCATACTCAAAAGATTTAAATGAAGTGCAATGAGAATTCTATAAATAAACCAAGGACTATCTCATACCAGCATGGTGCATAAAAGAAAAGTGAAAACTAAATGCAAAAGACGCTCCAAGACTTGCACATAATGCATGAACGAAACGAATCCGAAAACATACCGATACTTATTGAAGAAAGAGGGGATGCCTTCCGGGGCATCCCCAAGCTTAGATGCTTGAGTCTCCTTGAATATTTACTTGGGGTGCCTTGGGCATCCCCAAGCTTGAGCTCTTGCCTCTCTTCCTTTTCCTCATATCGAGACCTCCTCGCTTAGACACTTCATCCACATAAAACTTCAACAGAAAACTCGGTAAGATCCGTTAGTATAATAAAGCAAATCACCACTCTAAGTACTGTTGCAAAACAATTAATATTTTGTTTTCGCATTGTGTCTACTGTAATATAACTTTTTCATGGCTTAATCCACTGATATAAATTGATATATTCATCAAAACAAGCAAACTATGCATCAAAAACAGAATCTGTCAAAAACAGAACAGAATGTAGCAATCTGAACATACACCATACTTCTGGTACCCCAAAAAATCTACCAAAATTAGGAAGCATAAAAAATTTGTACATCAAGATAGTGCAAAAGGAATCAGAACCATTTGACGTTCCAGTTAAAAATTTAAAATCGCGCACTACAGCCAAAGTTTCTGTCCTGCATCGTACAAACCAACAAGCATCGTAAACATCCTAAAGGCAAAACTTGGCAAATTATTTTTATAATACAATGGAATTGTACAAGGGGATAATTATTTTTGATGAAAATTTTCTGTAATCAAGATTCACAAAGTTTCCGTGAGCATGAACAAAGTTCAAGGAGCTCTCCCACTTCAACAATGCTTGTCTCTCTCACTTTCACTTTCCTTTTTGAAAAGTTTTTAGGTTCCCCTCTTTATTTTTTTTGTTTTTAAACTATATAAAAGCACTCAACATAAATAAATGACTCTCTAAAACTTCCGGGTTGTCTCCCTGGTAGCGCTTTCTTTAAAGCCATTAAGCTAGGCATATAGTGCTCAAGTAATGAATCCACCCGGATCCCAAGGTATATCAAAGCCAATTTTAATTAACGATGATTTGTAATTTAGTAGTGAGCACAAAGTAACATATATAAAGCAACAACAAAGTCTAACTCTCTTCCTATGCATCGGCATGTCATAAAAGAACAATTCATGCACACCAAGTAAAGGCCAATGCATAGTATAAGCAGTTTCTTGCAATTCTATCGTGTTGGAAACATAAAGAGGCGGAGATGTAGTTCCTCTCTCATAATAATTGCAAGTAGGAGCAGCAAGCACATGCATATTACATTCATCAAAATTATCATGTGCAATGGTAAAAGGCAACCCATCAATATAATCCTTAGCAAGCCCAAACTTTCCCGATATAGTGTAGTTGGGAGAATTCAAAAAGATAATAGGACTATCATGCGTGGGTGCAATAGCAAAAATTTCATGTTTAACATAAGGAACTATAGCAAGTTCATCTCCATAAGCATAATTCATATTGGCATCTTGGCCACAAGCATAGCAAGCATCATCAAAAAGGGATATTTCAAGAGAATCAACGGGATCATAGAAATCATCATAGAAATCATCCTTCGGTAAGCACGAAGGGGAATTAAACAATGTATGAGTTGAAGAGTTACTCTCATAGAAGGTGGGCAAGGGTGATCAATCCGCTCTTCCTCCTTTTGGTCTTCGCTCTCCTCATCATCTTTTTAATCCAATGAGCTCATAGTTTCATCACTTTCTTCTTCCATAGCTTCCTACAAAATATTAGTCATTTCTTGGACAGCCGGGTAGGCCTCAATATATAGTTTAACATAGGCATTAGAAGCATAATTATCATAGCAATATTCAAGTATGGAAAAAAATTCAGATTTGTAGAGAGTAGCATCATACTTTTCAATCAAAGAAGCAATTTCATAAGCACCCTTAAAAGCAACAAATTCTTCAATTTGTTGAACATCATAGTAATTATAAACACCCTTAGCATATGAAGATACGATTCCATTATCACTAAACAAGCATTGGTAGGGAAGGTGTTTCTTAGGGTTTTCAGAACAACAAGTAACATCATATACTTCACATAAAGTCCAAGCATAGAATTGCAAACGTTGAATTTGATCCCATAATAGATTCTCTTTTTCAGATATACGGCGTCGCACATAACAAGCATGCTCATCTAAATATTTGCCCTCAACTAAGCTAGTTGGGGTTTCAGCACGAGCACAAAGGGGTCGAAGATGATCCAAGTAAAAAGCTTCAGGAGTGTGATAGATTTTGAGTGCTTTTTCAACCATTAGTGTAGTACGTACAACTAATTTTTTTGGTATTTTGCGTTTTCTACCCATAACTAAAGATAGAAAAAACTAAGAACATCAAATAAAAATTACTTAGTGATAAAGCAAACAAGCACACACGAGAATATTCACCCCAGGCTATGACTCCCCAGCAACGGCGCCAGAAAAAGGTCTTGATAACCCACAAGTGTAGGGGATCACAGTTTTCGATAAGTAAGAGTGTCGGACCCAACGAGGAGCTAAAGGTAGAATAAATATTCCCTCAAGTTCTATCGACCACCGATACAACTCTACGCACGCTTGACGTTCTCTTTACCTAGAAAAAGTATGAAACTAGAAATTCTTTGTAGGTGTGATAGGATAGGTTTGCAAGATAATAAAGAGCACGTAAATAAAATCTAGGGGCTGTGTAGATAAAGAAGCAATAAAGTAAATATAGCAAGTGTGGAAAAGTGGTGGTAGGAGTTGTGGAATTGTCCCTAAGCAATTTACTATGTTACTAGACCGGTAATCACTATTGCAATTCTATTTGAGGGAGAGGCGTAAGCTAACATACTTTCTCTACTTGGATCATATGCACTTATGATTGGAACTCTAGCAAGCATCTGCAACTACTAAAGATTCATTAAGGTAAAACCCTACCATAGCATTAAAGTATCAAGTCGCGTTTATCCCATACGCAAACAATCTACTTACTCGGGTCTGTGCTTTTGTCACTCACGCCACCCACCATAAGCAAATCATAAACATATTGCAAACCCTACAGCGGGAATCCCTCACGCTTGCGCGACACGCAGGGCACAATAGGACAGCACCAATAATAAAACATGCAACTCAAACCAATCATAGCAATTCATCAATCACTGATAGGACAACGAAAATCTACTCAGACATCATAGGATGGCAACACATCATTGGATAATAATATGAAGCATAAAGCACCATGTTCAAGTAGAGGGTACATCGGGTTGCGGGAGAGTGGACCGCTGGATATAGATGGGGGAAGGTGATGGAGATGTTGGTGAAGATGGCGGAGGTGTTGGTGAAGATCGCGGTGATGATGATGGCCCCCGGCAGCGCTCCGGTGCCACCGGAAGCAAGGGGGAGAGAGGCCCCCTTCTTCTTCTTCTTCCTTGACCTCCTCCCTAGATGCGAGAAGGGTTTCCCCTCTGGTCCTTGGCTCCCATGGCTGGGAGGGGCGAGAGCCCCTCCGAGATTGGATCTATCTCTCTGTTTCTGCGTTCCCTGATTCTACCCCTTCACTGTTTCTTAAATTTCTGGAGATCCGTAACTCCGATTGGGGTGAATCTTTCGCCCAGATATTTCTCATAAAATTAGCTCTCTTGCAGCAAAATAAGGGCATCAACCACCTTACGGGTGGCCCACGAGAGTGCCAGGCACGCCCAGGGGGTGTGGGCGCGCCCCCTGTCTCGTGGCCACCTCGGACACCGTTTCGCGTTGATTCTTCCTCCGGAAAATCCCAAATATTCCAAAATAATTCTCCGTCCATTTTTATACCGTTTGGATTCCGTTTGATATTGGTTTTCTGCGGAACATAAAACATGCAACAAACAGAAACTGGCACTAGGCACTGGATCAATATGTTAGTCCCAAAAATAGTATAAAAAGTTGCCAAAAGTATATGAAAGTTGAAGAATATTGGCATGGAACAATCAAAATTATAAATACGACGGAGGCGTATCGCACATCCCAGTGCCAACCCGGCGGAGCCCAGTCCCGAACATGGCCCCTCTGATCAAGCAGGCCTCCTCAGCCTAGTCGACGACGAGGATGCCGGATAGGCATCGTCGACGCCGACGCGGGAATAATTGCTTTAACTAAAAAAGTAAACTAGTTCTATTAATTTCATACTAGAAAGAAAATAGTTGTATTAATTCAACTAGTTCAGTTAAGCACTTACTATAAATAAAAATAAACTAGTTCTTACTAAAAATAAACTAGTTCAACTAGTTCTATCAATTTCCTTACTAAAAATAAACTAGTTCTATTAATTTTCTTACTAATTCTATTAAACACTTACTAAAAAACAATAAAAAACTAGTTAGATGAACTCTAAAATTTAACACTAACTAATTTGATGAACTCTAAAATTTTATGAAGCCTAACTAATTTGATGGACTCTAAAATTTAACCCTAACTAATTTGATGAACTCTAAAATTTAATCCTAACTAATTTGATGAACTCTAAAACTAATTCTATTTAACAAGTACTGTCCTAATTAGTATCTAATTTGATGAATCCTAACTAATTAGATGAACTCTAAAATTTAACCCTAAGAACCCTAGCTAGGCAGAGGTAGGGGAGGAGGAGGAGGAGGAGGGCGTGCTCACCTCGGGCGTCGGTGGAGTTAGGGAGAGGGGCACGCGGCGTCGAGGTCGGGGACGGGGTCGGGGCGGCGGGCGCACGGCGGAGGGCGGCGATGTAGGGGGGCGTCGAGGTCGGGGTCGGGGGCGGCATCGAGGTCGGGGTCGGGGGCGGCGTCAACGGCGTGCGGAGGGCGATGGGAGAGCGCACGGCGGCTGGGCGGCGACAGCAGACGCGCGCGTTGCATTTTGGGGAAGTGGCCGTCAGAAAGAAGAACCACGCGGGGTTACGTCAAAAGTAGGAGTAGCGCATTCCAGGGTAAGCGCTACTGCTACATTAGTTATAGCTAAGTTAGCTGTAGCGCCAGATAGAAACAAGCGCTACTGCTAACTTAGCTATAGCGCCTGTCCAGAAAGCCCGCTGCTGCTAGGCATTTTTCCTTTATTTTTATTTTTCATTTATTTTCATTCACATTTTCTTTTTTTCTTCCCCTTTTTTCCATTTCTTTCATTTTCATTTACTTTTCTATATGTTTTCCATTTTATTTTACTTTCCTTAGCAGTAGCGTTTTCTGCGCAAAACACGCTGCTACAACAATCTTAGCAGCAACGCGCTTTCCGTAGTCATGCTACTACTATTGGTAGCTTAGCAAAAACAGTAAGGGGAATTGTCGTAGTAGCGCTTCTACCGTTAGACGCGCTACTGCTACGAACTTAGCTGCATCGCGTTTAGATTACATGCGCTAGTGGTAAACTGTAGTAGCGCTTTAGCCCGTGCTATTGGTAAGTTTATGTGTATAAGATTTTCCCTAGTAGTGTGCGTTGGCAGTGAAATATTGTTCCTGAGTTAAGAACCTTTTTATGCCACATTTCCCCCATTTTCTCCGGTCAGTATAAATGTCATAGAAAAATCTTGAAAATAACAAAATAGCTAGACCTAGTCATGCTAACCTCAACCTGTAGGTGCTCCTAAAATGAGAGATACAATTGGTAGGATGGATACTTGAATGCCACAGATACATTATCTAAAGCATTCAAGCAAGAATCGGTAACCAGATTCCACTGTGGTGAATATGAGAGGGAGGTTGTCAAAGTTTGATATATCAAGCAAAAATTAGAAAATAACCAGCATAGTATTTGTAAAACGCTTCCTCATATTTCTTTCGGCTGCTGCTATTGTCTCCTTTAGTTTTTGTTATGGTTGTTGCATATATCTACAACAACAACAACAACAACAACAACAACAACAACAACAACAACAACAACAACAACAACAACAACAACAACAACAAAGCCTTTAGTCTCAAACAAATTGGGGTAGGCTAGAGGTGAAACCCATAATATCTCGTGACCAACTCATGGCTCTCGCACCTGGATAGCAAGCTTCCACGCACCCCTGTGCATAGCTAGTTCTTTGGTGGTACTCCAATCCTTTAGGTCTCTCTTAATGGACTCTTCCCATGTCAAATTCGGTCTATCCCGGCCTTTCTTGACATTTTCCGCACGCTTTAGCCGTCCGTTATGCATTGGAGCTTCTGGAGGCTTGCACTGAATATGCCCAAACCATCTCAGACGATGTTGGACAAGGTTCTCTTCAATTGGTGCTACCCAAACTCCATCTCATATATCATCATTTCAGACTCGATCCTTCCTCGCGTGGCCACACATCCATCTCAACATACGCATCTCCGCCACACCTAACTGTTGACCATGTTGCCTTTTAGTCGGCCAACACTCAGCACCATACAACTTTGCTGGTCGAACCGCCGTCCTGTAGAACTTGCCTTTTAGCTTTTGTGGCACTCTCTTGTCACAGAGAATGCCAGAAGCTCGGCGCCACTTCATCCATCCGGCTTTGATTCAATGGTTCACATTTTGATCAATACCCCCATCCTCCTGCAACATTGACCCCAAATATCCAAGGTGTCTTTCTGAGGTACCACTTGCCCATCAAGGCTAACCTCCTCCTCCTCACACCTAGTAGTAATGAAACCACACATCATGTATTCGTTCTGTTCTACTAAGCCTAAACCCTTTCGATTCCAAGGTTTGTCTCCATAACTCTAACTTTGTTGCATATATCTGTTTGGAAAAAAAATGATGAAACAACATTAATACTGCTAAAACCCATAGAAAATACTTGAGTAAACTAAACCATTCCATAAATCTGATTGAGCCTTTCATTGTCTAGTTAACATAAAGTTATCGGATAGACATAGAGTGGATCTGATTGAATCATTAATTTGCCTCATCATTAGAAATTTACTCGATAGATATAGAGCGAGTTAATCTTAACACAGAAGGCACCAAATATTCTTACCTTCTCATACGTCTTTAATTTGGTACTCCATCTGTACGTAAATTCTTGTCCTAGAGATGGTTGTATCTAGACTTATTTTAGTTATAGATACATCAATTTTATCCATTTCTAAGACAAGTATTTCCGGACGGAGGAAGTAGATAGTAGAAATATTTCATCTAGCATCTTTGAAGCAACCTAGGTATCTTGAATCAACAATGGTCATAAATTTGTAGTTATGAAGAATAATGATCACTTGCTAAATAGATGAAATCAAAATATGCATGTATAGTCATACTTACGTGAGTGCAGGTATTCTCAGATACCGAATAAGACTGTTTGATGCCCTTGCTCAGGTGACATTCATACATAGCATGTTCTGGGATTGGACAAACTGAGGCCGTGGAGGGAGAAAGAAGTGGTGTGTGTGTGGCCTCCAACTTTGATGATGACTTTGTCTCTTGACGAATCAGTGACATGGATACAAATCATCAGGTGTTAAAATTGAAAATAAAGAAAGGAAATATGTAGAATCATGTATAGCTTGTACCTTCTATTGATGTGGAGGTCGTTAGGCACCCACTGATGCATACGGAGATTGTATTGAAAAGTTTCTTGTTCATATTTTTCTAACCCAGTGTCAGTTCCCCTCCACAGAAGTTTTCGACACAACCGGCCATATGCACGCCAAAGCCAGCCGTCCAGCCGGCTGCATCCGGATGGACGTCGGTGCACATGTGTTTGAGACGACGATCTATACGCTCATGGCACGGGCATGTCAAGTACCACATCCTGGATAAGCTGATATTCTGCATGGCGCGCTACCACGGTGTCCTCGGCTGCATTCACATGGCTTGCGTCAGCAAGCTCGACATGAACAGGATCCGCCTGGTCATGTCGGTGCTGAAAGGGCGGGTACCGGCAGACCTCCTGGCCCTTGATGCCGTGCTCGACGGATGGTGCCGCGTCATGCATGGCCACGTAGCCACCGTTGAAGTGTACAAATGGATAATCAAGGAGCACCGGCAGGTCCGCCTAGCACATTTGCGATGTGATCTGCGATGGGGAGATTGAGCATACATCTAGCACCTTCTTGGGCTTTTGCTTGCTAATGGAACGCGCAGAATTAGGAATGATAAATGCTGCTATTTCATGTGTATTTCCGGATGCTGTTTCAAGGAGATGAATGCGTGCGTGGATCGTGCTGTGGCAAGATTCAAACCAAAGCAGGAGTAAGGTGTTACCTCTTTGGCAACTTTCAAACCAAAGCAGGAGTAGGGTGTTACCTTTACCACGAGGGTCTGAACCTGGGTAAACGTTGTGTATGTGATCCCCTCTTGTACTTCTCGTCTTGTGTATCACCCTATCGGGATTACTAATCCGGTTTTCAGTATGGTCATTAACAATAAATTTTCCAATATATCAACAGAATTTCTCTCTGCTAACAAGCCACCTACAGGCTACAAAACTGGAACAACTGAATTACTACTAATTGAAGAAGCTTACATAGGTAACATTGAATGAGCTAGGTACTGTTAATGATGTGATCATAATCTTGTTCTTTAACATATTAATATTCAAGTTCTTTTTGCGGGGTGATTAATATTCAAGTTATGTGCATACTAATTGTCTAATTTATCTGATCTAGTTCTGATCGTGTTTTGGCAGCCAAGACAGGTATATATAGGGGAAGCACACATGTTCCAGATGACCCAAACTTGCACATACATGTTCCCGGTGAAATAAAGCAAACTCCAAGCTAAACTTTTACATGGCCTATATCGTGGCGTTGCACAGGATGTAAACAAACTTGCACCGAAATAAGTAATGCACTATCTATTCATCTGACAAACTATTGCCACCAAGAATCTCTTAGTTTTCTAATCGTTATGTTAAAATCAAACTGTATGGAATCCTGCATCTCTCTTTGTCACCACCGGATCGAAAAAGATGGTGAAATGATTAAAATAATACTCGAATTGATGGAATAGATTTTTTTTGCGGGTCATGGAATAGTTGCTTTCCCTGCCTGGGAAATATTCAATTTCGCTTATAAGCTAATATTCTTGTTGGATTAGTTGAACTTTACAAGCCTTCTATGTTTTTTCCAACAAAATTATGTGGCAGATAATAGCATCTCAATAATTAAACAAGCCCACAAGATATTGATAAAAATCACTTGATTTTATGGAATAGTTGATTTCCCTACCTGGGACATTCAATTTCTCTTCTGTATCAATATTTTATGTAAGAGGGCTAGCGAGGAGACAATTGGTCGAATCGCTTGTTGTATTGCTGAGCCTCACGGGCTAGTATATAACAATAAATAGATTACAAGACTTAAAGGGTAGGAAGCCTCTACTAGAGATAAGTTAGGAAGAGTATATCAGAAATTACATGGTTTTTCAAAAGAAATATGTCGGCAGATAATAGCATCTCAATAATTAAACGAGCCCGCAAGATTATTTGTATATAGGAAATATATATGTCGGCAGATAATGGTGTTACAGTAATCATGCACGTCACACGGTGGACACTGGCACGACACAGAGTGGCGTAGCAAGATTCAGCACAGTGCCATAGCGGTCGTTGAGATCAATATCCTCGAATGCCATGCCATCAGGTAGTCTCCATTCTGTTTTGTGCACAAGTGAGGCTAGTAGCAGAGGCACTGCAGGGCATAGTCCATTCCAGGGCACACCCTCCGGCGGGCTCCGAATGACCTATAGGTATAGTCGTCCTTGACCTGAAAGTGCACGGCATCGCCTGCACCTGCAGCCAAGAACCTTTCAGGCATGAACTTGTCAGATTGAGGCCATACAGTAGGGTCCCTTCCGATTGCCCACAAGTTGACCACGACGCCCATTCCGATTGGGACAGGGAAGCCACCTAGTGACACTCCATCGACGGCCACCTCCCTTGGTATCAATGGTACTGCTGGGTGCAGCCGCAGCGTCTCCTTCACCACGGCATGGAGATAGGGAAGGTTGTCGAGGTCGCTCTCCTTCACGAAGTCACTGGACCCAACTACAAGGCACGCTCCGAGCTCATTGCGCACCTTCTTCATCTTCTCTGGGTGGCGCAGTAGCTGCGCCATAGCCCACTGCACGGTCACCGTGCTCGTGTCACTTGCGGCGATGAACATATCCTGTACAGAAATAAAACAATGAACATTCCACATACACACAATATTTGCAAGCAAAACAAGTACTCAATGAACATACGTACAGTTAGGAACGTGATGATTTCTTGGCGCGTGAGCTTGGACATGGCTTGGCGCGCGAGGAGAATGTCCAACACGTCATTGGTGTTCTCATTGCCAATGCCAGTTCTAGCTAACCGGCACTGAACAATCTCTTGGTCAAAGAAGTTGAACAGTTTGGCGAGATGTATAGAGATGCGGCGGCGAGAGCCGAGGAGGTGGTAAATTGGTGAGAGGAATGGAAAGGCGCTGAACAATCTCCTTAGGTATTCCACCTTAAAAGTATAATTAACAAGCATGGTGGAGATTTCAGCTTCCGGTATCTTTCTTTTATTGGTAACAATATCTTTCATATACTTAGCATAAGGCTTCATTTTAAGCATATCAGTAAAACGCATACGCAAAAGATAGGTCTAATCATTTCAGCAAAGCGCTCAAAATCCTCATCATCCTTCTTCTTGGACGGTTTAGGAGGAAAAGACATGGGTTTCTGAACCCATGGTTGTCTTTTTTTACCGTGCTTCCTAGCAACGAAGTCTCTCTTATCATAACGTTGATTCTTTGATTGTGGGTTATCAAGATCAATAGCAGGTTCAATTTCTACATCATTATTATTGCTAGGTTGAGCATCAACATGAACATCACCATTAACATTATCATTAGGTTCATGTTCATTACCAGATTGTCTTTCAACATCAGAAATAGAAATATCATTAGGATTCTCAGGTGTGTCAACAACAGGTTCACAAGAAACATACAAAGTACTACCATTTTTCTTCTTCTTTTTAGAAGGACTAGGTGCATGGACATTATTTCTCTGAGAATCTTGCTCAATTCTCTTAGGGTGGCCCTCAGGATACAAAGGTTCCTGAGTCATTCTACCACCTCTAGTCACAACTCTAACAACATTATCATTTTTCTTATCATTTAATTCATTGAACAAATATTTTTGAGCCTTAAGCACTTGTTCTACTTGAGTGATAACCATAGAAGCATGTTTATTAATAAGTTTAAGTTCACCTTTAACTCTAGACATATAATCACTCAAGTGTTCAATCATGTAAGCATTGCGGTTCAATTATCTACCAACATAAGAATTGAAGTTTTCTTGTTTAACAATAAAATTATCAAACTCATCCAAGCATTGACTAGCAGACTTATAACAAGGAATATCACCTTCATCAAATCTATAGAGAGAATTTACCTTTACTACCTGTGTCGGGTTATCAAGACCATGTATTTCTTCAATAGGCGGTAAATTCTTAACATCTTCAGCTTTAATGCCCTTTTCTTTCATAGATTAGTTTGCCTCTTGCATATCTTCAGGACTGAGAAATAGAACACCCCTTTTCTTCGGAGTTGGCTTAGCAGTTGGTTCAGGAAGTGTCCAATTGTTTTCATTGGTCAACATATTATTCAATAACAATTTAGCTTGATCAATAGTTCTTTCCCTGAAAACACAACCATCACAACTATCCAGGTGGCCTCTGGAAGCATCGGTTAGTCCATTATAAAAGATATCAAGTATTTCATCTTTCTTGAGAGGATGATCAGGCAAAGCATTAAGTAATCGGAGAAGCCTCCCCCAAGCTTGTGGGAGGCTCTCTTCTTCAATTGCACAAAATTATATATTTCCATTAAAGCAGCTTGTTTCTTATGAGCGGGGAAATATTTAGCAGAGAAGTAATACATCATATCCTGGGGACTACGCACACAACCAGGATCAAGAGAATTAAACCAAGTTTTAGCATCACCCTTTAATGAGAACAGAAATAATGTAAGGATATAATAGTAATGAGTTCTCTCATCATTACTGAACAGGGTGGCTATATCATTTAACTTAGTAAGATGTGCCACAACAGTTTCAGATTCATAGTCATAAAAAGGATCAGATTCAACCAAAGTAATTATCTCAGGGTCGACAGAGAAATCATAATCCTTATCATTAATAAAGATAGGTGAAGTAGCAAAAGCAGGGTCATGTTTTATTCTTGCATTCAGAAACTTTTCTTTTAGATTGACTAATAATTTCTTAAGACCAGATCTATCATTGCAAGCAAGAAAATCTCTAGCAGTTTCTTCATCCATAACATAACCCTCAGGAACAACAGGCAATTCATATCTAGGGGGATAATCTTCATCATCACTTTCATCAATATTATCAGTTTCAATAATTTCATTCTCTCTAGCCCTAGCAAGTTGTTCATCAAGAAATTCACCCAATGGCACAATATTATCAAACATCGATATAGTTTCATCATAAGTATCACGCATAGCAGAAGTGGCATCATCAATAACATGCGACATATCAGAATTAATAGCAGAAGCATGTTTATGTGTCGCAAGTTTACTCAAAACAGATGGTGAATCAAGTGCAGAGCTAGATGGCAGTTCCTTACCTCCCCTCGTAGTTGAGGGAAAAATCTTAGTTCTTTCATCTTTCAAGTTCCTCATAGTGATCAGAAGATATAAATCCCAAGTGACTCAAAGAATAGAGCTATGCTCCGCGGCAACGGCACCAGAAAATAGTCTTGATAACCCACAAGTATGGGGGATCGCAACCGTTTTTGAGGGTAGAGTATTGAACGCAAATTTATTGATTCAATACAAGGGGAGCCAAAGAATATTCTCAAGTATTAGCAATTGAGTTGCCAATTCAACCACACTTGGAAAACTTAATATCTACAGCAAAGTATTTACACTAGTGCAGAACCGGGCAATAGCATCGGTTCGTATGTCCCTTTAGTGCCGGTTCCGTAACCGGCACTAAAGTGTGGGCACTAAAGCCCCCCCCCCTTTAGTACCGGTTCAGCACGAACCGGTGCTAAAGGGAAACCACGTGGCACGAGCCAGCTTCGGCGGCCGGGAGCCCTTTAGTACCGGTTGGTAACACCAACCGGTACTAAATGTTTGTGGGTTTTTGTTTTAGTTTTTATTTTTCAATTAAATTTGTGTTATCAATTTAATTTAGGATTGTTTTACATTATAATGAGTTGTAGTCGTCATCATCATCATCATCATCATCGCATATTAATAAATAAATAAAGTTTAGCGCGCTAAAAATCATCGTAGTCGTTATTAATTACCACTATTTAATCATCATAGTCATTACCGCTAGCTATCTAATCATCACCAACACTGGCTAGCTTAAAGAAGAAACATTCACTTTGTAACAGAAGCAAATATATCATCGAGTTCAACATAATCATCACTACCAACATCGAAGTTCAGGACAATACGGACATGCATGAGATGACAAATACTAATTAAGAGCATGAACTAGCTACTCCTGCTGCTCCCTCTCAGGTAGAATAGCATAGAACATGTATAGCTCTCCTGATTCATCATACTGGAGCATGCAGATGAATCTGTCTCCTAATCTGGGTTGCGCTTCTCCTTGCTGCCCCCTAGTACTTCTCTGCGATCGTTAACAATTTTGCTCCAATCTTTCACTATTAAGCATTCTTCGCTTTCAGAAAACCTGAATGCACTCATGTGCAATGTAGGA
Organism: Triticum dicoccoides; assembly: GCF_002162155.2. Classification (NCBI taxonomy): domain Eukaryota; kingdom Viridiplantae; phylum Streptophyta; class Magnoliopsida; order Poales; family Poaceae; genus Triticum; species Triticum dicoccoides. The sequence continues at coordinate 2,675,903 of NC_041383.1, read as the reverse complement.
AATCTTGGTCGTAAGCTAACCATTGACATGCGACCTTTTGTCTCGATTCACTGAGGCACAACTGTCATCGGAAGTCCCTGTTGAAGAACATCGTATAGTAATTAATATACTAAGCAATGAAAGTTTAGCTTCAAAAATAATGTATGCAAAAGATGCACTAATTAAGGACAAATAGTTAAAATCTTACCATCTTTCGATTATAGATGTGACCGTAGTTCAATACAATCACCATTGATCGCACGTTTTGAGTACTAACATTTCTAAGCCATGAAACATAATGACTTATCTCCTCGCAGTTTAGTTGAGCCCCGGGGAAGTAGTAGGTCCTGTCTACCAAGCACCGGACATGTGTGCTTGAACCGAAATAAGCTGACAATACAAATTAGTTGTCAACTATTTTTGAATAAACTGTATCAAAGACATAAACTATATCAAAGACATAAACATATGCATGCATGCTGGTTGAGAAAAACTCACATAATGGTAGAACTGGAGGCGTTTGCACATCGACCCAGATGTCTATATTACCTTCAATATCATCTTCCGGACGAATATCAAAGGTGATAACCATATCAGGCTCAAATGCATAAGCCTTGCATAGTGCTTGCCAAGTTTTGCATTCAAAATGGGTGTATGTGTCTCCATTATATAATTTGACATTGAAAGTATACCCATGCTCCGTCTTCAAGTAAACTCTCTTTACCTCCATATCATCTATAGCACTAAAACCTATCTTATCCAAGACAAAAATTCTTGCATGACAGGGGATGCGCTAGTAGAATAGTGAAAATTTAAAATTATAAGTTGAAGCAAATGAAGCATAAGTCATGCTTTAAAATTATAAGTTGAAGCAAATGAAGCATAAGTTTTGCATTCAAATAATAATTGCCGTTGTGACTTACTGTATCCACTTCGAATGTCTCATTCAGCTTGATGTTGAAGCGCCTACCATCAACAAGGAAATTTCTGTCGCACAGGCCGCGCTGGTCTTCACAGTGTTCGCACATAATGAAATCTTTTTCGTCGTCAGATAATATTTCCTATATGTTCATATAGGTGAAACATTAAACAATTATTACTATCTAACATTAATTAATATCTAGCCAATTCAAATATATATCTAACTATATTCATCTAACATTCGACATTAATCTAACATTTATATAAACTCAAAATATATAAAAACATTAAATAAACAGAAAAACTCATTAACAAATAATATTTTAATTAGATCATCAAATCTCAGATACGGCAATTTTCTTATTAAAAATAAACTAGTTATATTAATTATTCAACTAGTTCAAATCTCAAATACCTAAATAAACTAGTTCGACAATTTTCTTACTAAAAATAAACTAGTTATATTAATTATTCAACTAGTTCAAATCTCACATACCTAGCTAATTAATATCTAATTAAATTTTCTAAAAAACAGAAAACAGAAAATAAGTAAAAAAATGTGTGTGTGTATGTGTGTGTGTGTGTATGTGTGTATGTGTGTGTGTGTGTATGTGTGTGTGTATGTATGTGTATATATGTGTGTGTATGTGTGTATATATGTGTGTGTCTGTGTACGTATACGTACACTGCAGTGCGCGGCCTCGTACGCCGCCGCTCCGTACGTACGACCGGGGGCGCCGGTGTATGGGGCGGGGGCGGCGGCGTACGTACGGGCCGGGTGCCCGCGCGGCGCGGGTATACGCGAGAGCTAGCGCGAGAGATCGAGTACATACGGGCCGGACCGCGGCGCGACGATGACGGACGGCGGGCGACGACGGGCGGCGGGCGACGGGCGGCGGGCGATGGGCGATGGGCGGACGACCGGCGACGGGCGACGGGCGCGGCGGCCGGCGACGACGGGACTCGAGTGGCGCGCGGCGTCGCGAGAGGTTGGAGATGTGAAGAAGTGGGGAGATGTAACTGAAATTTTCGTAAGTGTTGTATATATAAGAGAGGCCTTTAGTACCGGTTGGAGCCACCAACCGGTACTAAACGCCAACTTTGGCCAGGCCAGGAGGCGGGAAGAGCAGGCCTTTAGTACCGGTTGGTGGCTCCAACCGGTACTAAAGGGTGGTCTTTAGTACCGGTTGGAGCCACCAACCGGTACTAAAGGCCTCGCGCTGCCTCCCCAAAGTTTACTCCCACCTCGCCGGGTGAAGGGCAGCCGCACTGGTTTATAAACCCAGCCGCGGCTACCTCTTTGAACTCCTCTATATAGCAGGCTTGTGGGCCTAAATTCTACGCACTGCCCTGTGAGTCTACTGGGCCTTTAAGGCCTGTAACTGCACGCGCGTGGCCTAGCAGGCCCACAGGGCAGCGCCCCAATTTTTTTATAGTTTTTTTCTTTTCTGCTTTATTTTCTTCTATTTATTTCTGCGTAGTTTTTTGTATTTTCTTTTCTGTAATATTTATTTTCTTCTATTTATTTGTGAGTAGTCTTTCATCTAGTATGCCAAAATTCAACATTTTCAGAGTTCATTTTGTAGTGCTTTTCAATTTCACGGTCATTTTGTAAACGATTGAAAAATAGGAAATATAATTTTTTTTATTTTCTGCTTTATTTTTTCTTCTATTTATTTCTGAGTAGTTTTTTCTTTTCTGCTATATTTATTTTCTTCTATTTATTTCTGAGTAGTTTTTTTATATAGTTTTTTTCTTTTCAGCTATAGTTTTTCTTCTTTTCTGCTATTTTTCTTTTCTGCTATTTTTTCTTTTCTGCAAAACTTGATGGTCAAAGTCTGGAGTTATAACCAAAGTTTAAAAAAAAGAAATGCCGACGTGCAATTAGTTTTTGCCATAACAGAAGAAGTCCGGAGTTGTAATAAGTTATTAAAAATAAAAAAGAGGTGCAATGCTCGTTAATTTGCTTCAAGCCTTTCGGAATAGTGTAAACTGCACTGCGCATAGCTCCGTGCAGTCTACCATATTCCTGAAGGCTTGAAGCTAAGCAACGTGAGCATTGAGCCTCTTCTTCATCGTCTCTGCACTCAGGGCTTATAAACCGCTCCTAGTCCCTCTCTCTTCGCGAGGTGGGACTAAAAAACAGCTTACTAAGAAACTGTAGTACTGGTTCATCCATGAACCGGTACTAAAGGTGCTCGTGGGGCCCCAGCCTTACTGACACAACCGGTACTAAAGAGCTCCTCCCGCCTAGCAGTTGGAACCGGTACTAAAGAGCTCCTCCCGCCTAGCAGTTGGAACCGGTACTTAAGAGCTCCTCCCACCTAGCAGTTGAATGGTGCATACTGAATGCACAAAAAGACTGGAGTTGTAATAATTAAGTTTAAAAAATGAAATTCCTTTGTAACAGATGAGTTTAATTTCGTCATAAACCCGAATACTTCGAAAGAGATTGTCCAGTTTGTAAACGAAGTGCATCCAGTTTTTGCCTTACCCCTCTCTACTTTTTTGAACATGATATGTGGGTGAAATGATGATACCATGCCAAGTTTCAACTTTTTCAAAGCTCATTTGTAGTGCTTTTCAATTTGCAGGTCATTTGTTGATGCCGTCACTTTGAATGGTGCATACTTAACGCAAAAAATATAAGAGCATTTAGATCATGATCTTATATTTCTTTACAGTCTAAATTGTCAATATGATCTTATAACATCAAAAATACTTTGATCATTAATGTTCTTTGTGTGTACAATCTGAATTGTCAATATGAGTCATCAACGATTTATAAACCGATGAAGACTCATATTGCGGCCACAAATTCTACACATAGAGTTCAATGAAGACCAAGTGCTTGTGATAGTTTGAGAAATAACATACTTAAGGTGGTAAAAGGCTTGTTAGGGGAGCGAGGTGGGACTAAAAACAGCTTGCCATAACCTCATTAGTACCGGTTCGTGGTACGAACCGGCACTAAATGGTGATGGTGGGGCCATAGCCTGACCACAGGCTGACACAGGCTCTTTAGTACCGGTTCGTGGCATGAACCGGTACTAAAGGTTCACCACGAACCGGTGCTATTGATCACCGCCACGAACCGGCACTAATGTACACATTAGTGACGGCTGAAATTCAAACCGGCACTATTGTGCTTCACATTTGACCCTTTTTCTACTAGTGTTAGTAGCAAAGTAATATGGAAGTAACAGTAGCAGTTTTGTAGTAATTGTAACAGTGGCAATGGTAAAGTAACTAAGCAAAGAGCAATATGTGAAAAGCTCGTAGGCATTGGATCAGTGATGGATAATTATGTCGGATGCAATTCCTCATGCAATAGTTCTAACATAGGGTGACACAGAACTAGCTCCAATTCATCAATGGAATGCAGGCATGTATTCCGAATATAGTCATACGCGCTTATGGAAAAGAACTTGCATGACATCTTTTGTCCTACCCTCCCATGGCAGCGGGGTCCTATTGGAAACTAAGGGATATTAAGGCCTCCTTTTAATAGAGTACCGGACCAAAGCATTAACACTTAGTGAATACATGAACTCCTCAAACTATGGTCATCACCGGGAGTGGTCCCGATTATTGTCACTTCGGGTTTGCCGGATCATAACACGTAGTAGGTGACTATAGACTTGTAAGATA
>NC_041383.1:2597740-2606668 GCF_002162155.2 Triticum dicoccoides | reverse complement strand
GAGATAGGATCCATGTATGAAAACGAAGTATGGACTTTGACAGACTTGCCCGATGATCGGCGAGTGATAGAAAACAAATGGATCTTTAAGAAGAAGACGGATGCAGATGGTAATGTTACCATCTATAAAGCTGGACTTGTCGCTAAGGGTTATCGACAAGTTCAAGGGGTTTACTACGATGAGACTTTCTCTCCCGTAGCAAAGCTAAAGTCCGACCGAATCATGTTAGCAGTTGCCGCATACTATGATTATGAGATATGGAAAATGGACGTCAAAACGGCATTCCTTAACGGTCATCTTAAGGAAGAACTGTATATGATGCAGCCAGATGGTTTTGTCGATCCTAAGAATGCTAACAAGGTGTGCAAGCTCCAACGCTCAATCTATGGGCTGGTGCAAGCGTCTCGGAGTTGGAACATTCAATTTGATGAGATGATCAAAGCGTTTGAGTTTACACAGACTTATGGAGTAGCCTGTGTTTACAAGAAAGTGGGTGGGAGCTCTGTAGCATTTCTCATATTATATGTGGATGACATACGTTTGATGGGAAATGATATAGAACTTTTGGACAGCATTAAGGCCTACTTGAATAAGTGTTTTTCAATGAAGGACGTTGGAGAAGCTGCTTACATATTAGGCATCAAGATCTATAGAGATAGATCAAGACGCCTCATAGGTCTTTCACAAAGCACATACCTTGATAAGATATTGAAGAAGTTCAATATGGATCAGTCCAAGAAGGGGTTCTTGCCTGTTTTTGCAAGGTGTGAAATTGAGCTCGGCTCAATGTCCGACCACGGCAGAAGATAAAGAAGATATGAGTGTCATCCCCTATGCCTCAGCCATAGGGTCTATTATGTATGCCATGCTGTGTACCAGACCTGATGTAAACCTTGCCGTAAGGTTGGCAGGAAGGTACCAAAGTAATCCCGGCAAGGAACACTGGAGAGCGGTCAAGAATATCCTGAAGTACCTGAAGAGGACTAAGGATATGTTTCTCGTTTATGGAGGTGGCGAAGAGCTCGTCGTAAACGGTTATGTCGACGCTAGCTTCGACACAGATCTGGATGACTCTAAGTCACAAACCGGATACATGTTTATTTTGAATGGTGGGGCAGTAAGCTAGTGCAGTTGCAAGCAAAGCGTCGTGGCGGGATCTACATCTGAAGCAGAGTACATGGCAGCCTCGGAGGCAGCGCATGAAGCAATCTGGATGAAGGAGTTCATCACCGACCTAGGAGTCATACCCAATGCGTCGGGGCCGATCACTCTCTTCTGTTACAACACTGGAGCTATTGCACTTGCCAAGGAGCCCAGGTTTCACAAGAAGACCAGGCACATCAAGCGTCGCTTCAACTCCATTCGTGAAAATGTTCAAGATGGAGACATAGATATTTGTAAAGTACATACGGACCTGAATGTAGCAGATCCATTGACTAAACCTCTCCCTAGAGCAAAACATGATCAACACCAGAACTCTATGGGTGTTCGATTCATCACAATGTAACTAGATCATTGACTCTAGTGCAAGTGAGAGACTGTTGGAAATATGCCCTAGAGGCAATAATAAAATGGTTATTATTATATTTCTTTGTTCATGATAATTGTCTATTGTTCATGCTATAATTGTGTTATCCGGAAATCATAATACATGTGTGAATACATAGGCCACAACATGTCCCTAGTGAGCCTCTAGTTGACTAGCTCGTTGATCAACAGATAGTCATGGCTTCCTGACTATGGACATTGGATGTCATTGATAACGGGATCACATCATTAGGAGAATGATGTGATGGACAAGACCCAATCCTAAGCATAGCACAAGATCATGTAGTTCGTTTTGCTAGAGCTTTTCCAAATGTCAAGTATCATTTCCTTAGACCATGAGATTGTGCAACTCCCGGATACCGTAGGAGTGCTTTGGGTGTACCAAACGTCACAAAATAACTGGGTGACTATAAAGGTGCACTACGGGTATCTCCGAAAGTGTCTGTTGGGTTGGCACGAATCGAGACTGGGATTTGTCACTCCGTATGACGGAGAGGTATCTCTGGGCCCACTCGGTAATGCATCATAATAATGAGCTCAATGTGACCAAGTGTCTGGTCACGGGATAATGCATTGCGGTACGAGTAAAGTGACTTGCCGGTAACGAGATTAAACGAGGTATTGGGATACCGACGATCGAATCTCGGGCAAGTAACATACCGATTGACAAAGGTAATTGTATACAAGATTGATTGAATCCCCGACATCGTGGTTCATCCGATGAGATCATCGAGGAGCATATGGGAGCCAACATGGGTATCCAGATCCCACTGTTGGTTATTGACCGGAGAGGCGTCTCGGTCATGTCTGCATGTCTCCCGAGCCCGTAGGGTCTACACACTTAAGGTTCGGTGACGCTAGGGTTGTAGAGAGATGAGTATGAAGTAACCCGAAAGTTGTTCGGAGTCCCGGATGAGATCGCGGACGTCACGAGGAGTTCCTGAATGTCCGGAGTTAAAGAATTATATATAGGAAGTCAAGTTTCGGCCATCGGGAAAGTTTCGGGGGTCACCGGTATTGTACCGGGACCACCGGAAAGGTCCCGAGGGTCCACCGGGTGGGGCAACCTATCCCGGAGGGCCCCATGAGCTGAAGTAGGAGGGGAACCAGCCCCTGGTGGGCTGGTGCGCCCCCCCTGGCCCCCCCTGCGCCTAGGGTTGGAAACCCTAGGGGTGGGGGCGCCTCCACTTGGCTTGGCGGGCAAGCCAACCCCCTTGGCCGCCGCCCCCCCTTGGAGATTGCATCTCCTAGGGCCGGCGCCCCCCTAGGGGCCCTATATAAAGAGGGGGGAGGGAGGGCAGCCGGACCCATGCTCTTGGCGCCTCCCTCTCCCCACGCACCACCTCTCCCTCTCGCTGAAGCTTGGCGAAGCCCTGCTGAGATCGCTGCTGCATCCACCGCCACGCCGTCGTGCTGCTGGATCTCATCAACCTCTCCTTCCCCCTTGCTGGATCAAGAAGGAGGAGACGTCTTCCCAACCGTACGTGTGTTAAACGCGAAGGTGCTTCCCGTTCAGCACTAGGATCATCGGTGATTTGGATCACGATGAGTACGACTACCTCAACCCCGTTCTCTTGAACGCTTCCGCTCGCGATCTACAAGGGTATGTAGATGCACTCCTCTCTCTCGTTGCTAGATGAACTCATAGATTGATCTCGGTGAAGCGTAGAAAAATTTTATTTTCTACTTTAGTGATCTAAACACTTTTATATTTCTTTACAAAGGTACTTCCTCCGTTCCTAAATATAAGACCTTTTAGAGATTCACTCATTTTGCTCCGTATGTAGTCTATGATGGAATCCTCAAAAGGCTTTATATTTAGGAACGGAGGGAGTAGTAAAACGAAGGCTTGCAGTCCACAAGAATTCAAAAAGAGGAGGAAATAGGGGAACAATTAAAATGCTCCTTTTGGCAGGGGGATACTTTGCTCATTGTGGAAGTAATTGTGGGGGTCGATCTCAGCCTTGGCCTTGGTGAGCCTCTGGTAGTTACCCTTGAAGTATTTCGGCCCCCAGTTGGGACCCAGATCCAGGTCCCTGCAGTTGAAGTAGGCTCCCCTTGACATGGAATTAGAGCTCACGTACGGTGACATGAAGGCGTACATGTCCCTCACCCACTTGCTCTGCACGTTTGCCGAGTCGTCTCCCGAATCCACGGGCAGCCAGTAGTTGTACAATTGCATGCTATACAACACCCCGGCGCGGTGTGGGAACGGCGTTGCGTCGTCCTTCACGTTGCTCATCCGCCCGCCATAGGGGACCAGGATGATCTGCGCATTTGGCTGCCCAACCTGCTTGTTGAAGATCTTGGCCCACACCTCCCGCCGAATGGGCCGCCGGACGTAGTCCGTGGTCGCCTTGAAGCCATGGCTGGAGTCGATCTCGGAGGTGGTCCGCTTCGGGAGGTCCTCCACGGTGCAGTTGTTTACCTAGGCCATGGACTCGATCGAGCTGATCTCCTTGCAGTCGGAGCGCCTCAAATTCAGTCTCTCTTTCTGGCTCATCACCAGAGGCAGGAGCGTGTCGCATGTGCCGAGGAACACTGCTCGAAAGACGGCCATGTCGTTCTGGACAAGCGCCCTGATGTACAGTTCGTCCGGCAGGGCCGGCGCCACCTTCTGCCACTTGGTGACCGCGTGCACGGCGGCTCCCTGGCTGTTGGACGCCGAGACCTTGAACACCGATACCGTCGCCGGGACGGTCACGAGCCTCACCTGCCACTTCAGCACGACGCCGAAGCTCCCGCCGCCGCCGCCTCTGATGGCCCAGAAGACGTCGTCCCCCATGGTGGTCTTGTTCAGGAGCGTGCCATTGACGTCCACCAACTCTGCATCGATAATGTTATCAATGGCTAGCCCGTGCTTGCGCATCATCTTGCCGAAGCCACCGCCGCTAAAATGGCCTCCGACGCCGACGGTCGGGCACACGCCGGCTGGGAATCCCAGAAGGCTGCTCGCCTTCGATATGGCATAGTAGAGCTCGCCGAGCGTCGCGCAGGACTCCACCCACGCTGTCGACGTCTGGTTGTCGACCACCACGGCGCGTAGCTCCGATATGTCGAGCATGGCGAAGCCCTCGGTGTGCACGGACCGGTACGACAGGCCCTCATAGTCGTGCCCGCCGCTGCGCACGCGGATGGGCACCCCGTTTAGGCTGCCGCAGCGCACGGCGACCTGCACGTGGTGAGCATTCGCCGGCATCACGACATAGAGCGGCCTCTCGGTGGTGTTTGCCAGGAACTTTGGGTTCCTCATGTATTTGTGGAGCTGCGTGTTGAACAAATCCTCGCCCTGCTCGAACACCGAGATGTTAGCCTTGGTGGAAGCCAGCGGGCGACGCTTGCGAAGAAGAAGAGATCATGGAGCAGCTGCAGAACAAGAAGGTTAAGGTGAGCAGCAGTGGCGCCGCTAAGTTGAAGCGCTTGCCCATGGCCATCGTTGCTACTACTCCTCGCTCACCGTCCCCAAATAGATGGCCTATATAAAAGGCACCAATATTATTTAATGACATTAAATAGATACTAAAAAAATCAATGCTTACTAAGTTTACCCGGATATCTATTTAATATTAAGAAAATGTATGGGAGGGCATCAATTAAATAGATATTTAGATATAGCAATCCCAATGCATATCTAAACAATCCTCAGGTAATGTCTTTTATGCGAGAAAGTTTATGAGATATCTTAATTTGGTGCCAATATCCACATTTAGATTAACATATTGTTGATTTTAAGCAAGATACTGATTGCACGTCTATATTAGGTAAGACATCAATGGCATATTAGGCAGGATATTAGTTGCATGTTGATAATTCGTATTCCCTCCGTCCAGATATATAGAGCCTAACACGTATTTGGAGGTTGGCTTTGACCATGAGTTAGAGCAAAAATATAATGACATGCATGTTACATAAAACATACCGTCAAATTCGTATGCGAAACTAATTTCTGTTGGCAATAAGAGCCACGGCCAGAGCGTGCTGGCTGCGTGTGCACGCCAGGCGCGTCGGGCGCAGACCGGGTCCGTGGCTCAGGGGGTGTGTGTGTGAGCATGCGTGAGTTAAGATGGTGTGTGCGTGCATGAACGCACCCAGCGGGTGTACGTGGTGTAGACCAGGAGGTTACCGGATCGCGATGTGGGCGTGATTGCTGCGTGCTCGACGCGAGCTGCGCGCGTGCGTGCGCGAGGTGGCCGCGAGCGGAGCGGGCCGATCGGTGCGCTAGTAGGGGTGGGAGCATGTGGGTCATGCCTAGCGCAGGCCCGGCTACATAAGCCTAGGGTCGGTCATTCTAACAGTGTGGTCTAGGGCATCGAGTTCGTGCTCGTGGAAAGAAAAGCCATCTGTGCGGCAGGGCGTTTGTGCGCCCACAATCCCTGTGTCCACCTCATCTCCCTTCTTCTTCCTCCTTGGGCTGTTGCAGTGAGAAGTGAGCTGCGAGAGAGAGAGAGAGAGAGAGAGAGAGAGAGAGAGAGAGAGAGAGAGAGAGGACGAGCTAGGGCAGGCTAGGGTTTCGGGCAGAAACAACAATTGGCATCAGAGCTTCAGGTTCGAGAGCCCGCCGGTGGCTATGGCGATCGTGCCACACGGCGCAGGCACGGGCGGATCGGTGTCAATGGCGATGCCGATGCTCTCGCCGAACAAATACACGGTGTGGGCGATCAAGGCGCAGGCGATCGTCGATGCCCACACGCTGTGGGAGGCGGTGGCGTCGGTGGGCGACGCGGCGGTGAACGACAAGAAGTGCAAGACCATGTGCCATATGATCCTGTCAGGGCTGCCGGACGACGTGTTGCTACTGGTGGAGGCGAAGCTCACCGCCAGCAAGGTATGGGACTCTCTGAAAGTGAGGTACATCGGCGCGGAGCAGGTGCGGGCGGCAATGCGGGCAACGCTGCGCGGGGAGCAGGATCGCCTCAAGATCACGGACGGTGAGGCGCTGCACGCGTACGCCGGGAGGCTGGCTGGGATGACGGCGCAGTTCACGAACCTCGGCGAGATGCTGGGCGACACGGAGATCATGAAGAAGCTTATGGATACGGTGCCCGATCGTCTCTTCCCTGTCGTCACCAGCATCGAGCAATTCTGCGACCTTGACGAGATGACGTTTGACTAGGCGCTCGGGCAACTGCGCGCATTCGACGAGCGGGTTCGGCGTCGTGGACAAGACAACGGCGAGTGCGGGGGTGAGCAGCTGCTCATGACAGCGGTGCAGTAGGCAGCGCGGGATCGGCGACATGGTGGCGCGCGGGACGACAGCGACGTGCAGAGCATGGCATCGGGGAATAGCGGCAGCAGGCGCGGCCGCTGCTGTAAGTGCGGAGAGCGCATACACTTCAAGAGGGACTGCCCTCAGCTGCGGAGGGAGCCGGCGGCGGAGCGGGCATTGCTGGCGGACGCCAGCGTCGAAGGCGGCAGACTCCTCTGAGCCGTGTCTTAGGGGGTGAGTGTTGGCAATAAAAGCAACAGCCAGAGCGTGGTTGCTGCATGTGCGCGCCAAGCGTAGACCGGACCGCGCCGGGTGGGCGTGATCGTTGCGTGCTCGCCACGAGCTGCGCGCGTGCGTGTGCGAGGTGGCCGTGAGCGGAGCGGGCCGATCGGGGAGCTAGCAGGGGTGGGAGCATGTGGGTCATTCCCAGCGCAGGCCCGACTCAGTGTGGTCTAGGGCATCGAGTTCGTGCTTGAGGAAAGAAAAGCCGTCTGTGTAGTGGGGCGTTCGTGCACCAGCAATCCCTGTGTCCACCTCATCTGCCTTCTTCTCCTCCTCGGTCCGTTGCAGTGAGAAGTGAGATGCGAGAGAGAGCACGAGCTAGGGCAGGCTAGGGTTTCGGGCAGCAACAACAATTGGTGAGCAGCTGCTCATGATGGTGGCGCAGTGGGCAGCGCAAGATCGGTGACACGATGGCGCGTGGGATGATGACGACATGCGGAGCATGGCGTCGGAGAACGGCGGCAACAGGAGCGGCCGCTGCTACAAGTGCGGCGAGCGCAGACACTTCAAGAGGGACTGCCCTCAGCTGCAGAGGGGAGCCGGCGGCAGAGCGGGCGCAGCTGACGGACGACAGAGTCCTCTGAGTCGTGTCTCAGGGGGTGAGTGTTGGCAATAAGAGCCACGACCAGAGCATGGTGGCTACGTGTGCACGCCAGGCATGTCGGGCGCAGACTGGACTGCGCCGGGTCCTCGGCTCAAGGGGTGTGTGCGTGCGTGCGTGAGTTAGGCTGGTGTGTGCGTGCACGAACACACCCAGTGGCGTGCGTGGTGTAGACTCAGGTCACATGTATGCACGGATGGGCCAAGAGAATTTCAGAATTTTACTTGGGATTTGGGCCAATGACCCACTAGCAAATTCCAACAAAATCAACTATAAAATCGAGCCATTGATTCAATTAATGATTTAGTCACACACTTAATTAGGGACACAGATAATTAATAGTAGGTAATATTTCAACTGTATCTTAACTATTAGGCTGCCCGTAATGGTAGTATCAGAGGTAGTATCATGCATGCCAACTAGGCAATTTTGATGAGGTGTCATAGCATTAAATGAAGAAATAGAGGGTGGAGTATCATATCATGATACCGTATCATAATAAATGCTATGCTACTTTGTGTCATTCATGGCAATAAATAGAGTATTACATGATACTAAAATACTCCCTCCGTTCCTTAACATAAGGTGTATTATTTTTTCAAAAAGTCAAACTTCTCTAAGTTTGACCAAGTTTATAGACAAAAATATCAATATCTAGAATACCAAATCATTATCACTAGATTCATCATGGACTATATTTTTACATTTTATATATTTAGTATTATAAATCTTTATATGTTTTGCTGTAAAGTTGGTCAAACATAGACAACAGTTGACTTTTTGAAAAACTAATACACCTTATATTTAGGAACAGAGGGAGTATGATACTATGCATTAGGGAGGTAGTATCATATGCATGATATTAGTATATGATACTCCCCATTACAACCAGCCTTAAAAAGAGAGATGGAGATTGTACGCGGTATGTCCAACTCCCCATCCCTTGGTCATCCCAACGAGAAACCCATCCACTCCCACCTCCCCGCATGCACAAAAAAATCCACCTCCCTTGCCTCACATTAAAAGAAATGGAAAGAAAATAGAAACCAAGCATCGAACCGATTTGAAAATCAAGGGAAATTAAATGTTCAGACAAATAATTACGCATGCAATTAATTAAGTTTTTTCTACCGTGTCTCCTCTTAAGGCGAGTTGGAGACCGCATGTGGTACGTCCACCCCACACTCCTTGATCCCTCATACGAAAGCATCCGTCCCCACCTTCCCACACGCACAAGAAAACCCGCCTCCCTTGCCTCACACAATAAAAAAACCAAAAAAGGACCGACCTC
>NC_041383.1:2582475-2596602 GCF_002162155.2 Triticum dicoccoides | reverse complement strand
GAAATGAAAAACTCAAGAGAAACTATGATCTCATGATAAGATGGCGGCCACCAGTCAGCACCCATAGGAGCGCTCCTATAATATGTCGTAAGTCACACACAATTTTTGATTAGTACTAGCATGCATGCTAATGAAGGTCACATGCTCTACCTAACCTATAATACTTGGTCCATCATTCTTTTGCCTATGGTTCATGATTTCTTTTCAGTTATGCAATTTAGAAAATAAGTATGTTATTGTCCAAGTATACCATATCAGTATAGGTTATGGAGGATGGTAAAGTGATTATTAGTTCAAAAGCATAAGTCAAGCTTGATATGTTTTAATCTGTAGTTACTTAACCTCTTCTACAAAGTACTAATGTATTTTGTGATTATCAAGATTCAGTTGCATGATGTTTTCATTGACTAATTCCATACTTTGTAGGTTTGTCGTAAGCAAGGCTGCCACATAGTTGCGAAAGATGATGTCTATTGATTCCAACATGCGCCAACTATCAAGGTTGTAGGGCCTATCGGAGAAGACATTCACAAGAGGAGAGTGGGCGTGTATTATTGATTTGCATTCGCAGATCTTGCATTCTATCCGAAAGAAATCAACATACCAGTTATGTCATCTCATTAGTAATTGACTTCCTATAGACCTTTTTTTTCGCAATTACATGTTACCCGCATACATTCATGAATTGTACAAACTCCCAGATTTTGGTTAATATTAATATTGTTCCTTTAGAAAAATGGACATGTGTGTCAATACACAGTTCCACAAAGTATGAAAGCAATCATTCTTGATAACAAGGTCATGCATGTCTAATTAGTTAATTTTATTTTGTAGCTCAAATTTTTATTCATGATATACCAACGACAAAAATAACAAAGTGTGCATTTTAAAAAGGCAATAGATGTAACAGACTAGATTAAGAGTTCAATCCAGAGATGAGCCCTAAAGTATATGCATTGTAGCCCGTAGCAATGCACGGGTGTTCTACTAGTTAAAGTTGTTGTGCGCCAAGTCTAGTGCCGAGCTACCACATGCTATATGTGGTTAGAAACATTGAGCAAAAAATGGATTACATAGATAATTTTTAATTGGCTACAATTTTTCTAGAGAAACAAAATCCAATATCCAAAAAATATAATGCTCATATGTTGAAAGTTTTCTTTCGATTAAACTTATATATGTATGAAGTATAAAATACACCCAAAATATATAAGAAAATTTATTATTCATCTGTTGTGGCTAGCTAGCCAGACAAAACAGGCTTGACGAAGAGGCTCTTAATAGTTTTGTGAAGATGCTTGCTGTCTGTGTACACATCGTTCCTGTTATCATAGAACAATGATGTGCTAAGGGCCAAGCCGATAATACGCTTCAGCGCGGGGAGCAATGCATGGTTTTCAAAGCGAGCTTTGTTCAGAGTTCTCCATTCATCTTCAATCAGTTCATATATCCTTGCGATGGCAACCTCGCCTGTGACGCCATACTCATGGATGTAACACTCCACGGAGCTTGCCGCATCCCCCTTGCACTTTCGGTTCTATATATATATATAAAGAATGTTTAGAGTAGGCATTCCAATTGGTAGTAGAAGAG
This sequence comes from Triticum dicoccoides, assembly GCF_002162155.2. NCBI lineage: Eukaryota > Viridiplantae > Streptophyta > Magnoliopsida > Poales > Poaceae > Triticum > Triticum dicoccoides. Next base: position 2,595,009 of record NC_041383.1, on the reverse strand, counting down.
CTATTTAAGTTCTTCTATACAGAATTACATGCCATCCACAACACATATTAAGTAAATTTGACTGATAATTGAACCGATAAAAATAACTGCATGGACACAAAATTGTCATAACGAAAATACAATTTTGTACAACAATATGGTAGTATGACTTTTTCTCTAATATTACTGAATTTTACTTGTTTAAATGCGAGTGAAACTTTGATTTCGTTGTACATGTGAGTCTTAATTAGTTACATTTTCAAATACTACATACCTCATATGCTGCAATGTCGTTCATGAAACGCACAATCTTTCCTGCTGCTATGACGACATTAGGGACACCGGCTACCCACTCAACTGCTCTTTTCATTATGGTATCATCCATGCTAGCCATCATACTCAAGCAAACGGTTGGCGCACCTATAGTTAAGCTAGTCACATTCACCTGATTTTTAAAGCTTGGCTTATGCTTCGTGTGACACCATTCCGCTTCTTGGAGATAACCAGTCACATGATTTTGAATCTGCACCCAACAAGCAAAAAAAAAGTTATGTACTGTGCCATCATCTCTAAATAGTTATAGCACACTACCTGATTACCCCCTCCATGCAACCATCAGTAAGTCATGCATGTAATCATAATTATATGTATTGCATTAATCTATCCATGCAATCATGCCACCTCAGCAATTCATGCAAGTTAGTATAAGTTAAATTTTTTTGCATCAATTTTTGTATAGTCATGGCTAATATAGGTGTTGGATGCTTGGATAAAATATATGTAGTTCATGCTTCACGTTTTTGTTAAAAAAGTGTCATACCGCTAACTTCAATCCAAATATTGTTCCTCCTTTTATATATCATTTTGTCACATGCTTCATATGTTTTTTTCTAGCATCAATTATATTTTTTAACAAGGTATCACAACAAAGTGCGGGCTATCATCTAGTTTATTATGATGCCGATACAAAACAGTAGCAAACAAAAGGATCAACCACATAAAAGTAATCAACCATGATATATAGTCTATTCCCCTATTGTTGAAGATACAAATAACATAAGCCATTTGATAGTTATTTAGTAACTGGCAATGTGTCCGTGCGTCGCAGCGGATCCAAAGTAGAATAATACATGTCTACAAACTTGAAAGAAACCACTCTTGTTTTCATATACATATATCACTAAAAATATATTGTGTTTCACTCAAAATATATTCCTCGGGATGTTTTAATGAGGTGAGGGAGGGATGTGGTTGGTTTCAAGATAATAAGGGGTTTTCTGTGAATTGGAGTAGAGAAGTGGGATATTGTTGCAAATTAAAAGGGCCAAAACTTACCTCATGGTCGTCAGATGCTTATCTAATGGTTAGAAATGATGGATGGCAGACACACCGTCGTCACCAACCGAGTCTTATATAGAAGTAGAGATATAAGGCAGAAAACATATATGTAGTTACCGCTTTCTTGAGGTAGGCAGTATCATAATTCACATTGACTGGCATTTCAACCTCAATATTTTCGAAGGTCCTCAACAGCTCGATATATAACTTCTTTAGGTACTCGGGTAGAAGAGAAACGCGTATCTTATCCCATCTATACGGTCATTCCACAAGAGAGGTTAGAAATGACACATTAGGTGTTCCACTAGTTGTATATTAATTCTCACTCAAAACAAGAAGTGGATAGTGACAAGCATGTGTAAGTTTATACATTAACAATTTGAGCATTGTCGAAATTGTAGTAAGTGCGAGCGACAATGATTGTGGGAAACCGAACAACTACATGTGTTATGGTACAACAATGACTTTCACAGTATTCTTACAACATGACGATGTCCGCTGGGTGGCTAATACTTATATTTTCTTTTAGCTCAATTTAGGTAAAAATGTTATTGGATGCATAGCTAGTAGTGTTTTTTAGATGAAAAAAAAGGAGATGCTTTGGAACTTTGCAATCGTTGATGGATTGATGGAAGTTTCAAAGGAAAAGCTATTCAAACCTTTGTATGGCTTCATGTAGCTTTCGACATTCCTCTATGGTGGCGCGGATATCATACGTGTCATCTAAAGTGGTAATTAGTACAATCATCTTGGTGGTGATACTTCGCTGGAGCTCAAAGCCTTTCTCATAGTACAACACATAGGCCCAAGTGTAGCTTTCCACCAAACGGTCGCGAATAAAGCTTAGATCGATGAATCCCGAAAAATGTTTCCGCCACCTGTGAATTGTATTTAGTGGAGTATTTTCAAAAATTACATGGATACTGTATGTTGTTAAATAGAAAAAGGTAGCTGTATTGAATAATCCATGAGACATATGGAGAAAATTATGTTCAGATGCATTTGCATGATACAACATTACATCCTATGTGTCATTATATGTGTGCTCATCCCAGCCTGTCCACAAAGGAAAGAAACACTAAATTAGTCTGACAAAAGAGCTAATGATAGATGATTGTGTGCATACTACCACCGAAACTCTTTTTAGTAATTTACATAGGGGTAGATGTAAAAAAACATAAAATTATAAACTACACATTTGATTTCCTGAATGGACACATATATTGAAATGGATAATTAGGAAGCTAGAAAGGTGTAAAGTTTTCGTCTTATTTTCTTAGTGGAAATAAATAGAGAGAAAATAACCTACTCTGTAATATCTTTGAGCTCCTTCAAGTGGACATGTTGTAGAAGGTTAAAATCTAATTTTGCTAGCTCCAACAAAATTTGGTTATGCCCTTCCTCTTCTTCATACTCTGAAATATATTGTAGCGCTTCCACCCTCTTACACCGCCCTTGGAAGTGCTCTATGAATGGCGCATTTGACTTGCTTAGCTAGGGGGGCTTGCAGACTACCATTAACCGATACAAGATGTTGCCTTGCAAAACACATGGCTTCTTCCAGTTTTGGCTCACCATGAATGAGAAGATGAGTTGCATTGTATAAACATAGTATTCCTTTTGGATCATTAGTTATATCCTTTCTAAAGCTCCCATCTTCACCCTTGTATTTGTTGAAAACATCTGCGAGATCAGTAAATTAACATTTATTAATTAGTACAATCTAGAGCACATGCTGTCAACTTTTTTCAGTGGTATAGCCAGTCGACTTAATCTGTGGCATTGTTTCAGGAACGCACAATCCAGTCCACAGAAACTTGACCATCAGGATAGAGCTTTGTTGAACTTTCAAAAACATAAGACACCAGTATTTGGTTAAATATTTAATTGAATGCATGAAAATAATAAGTGTAAATTCATGTTTGATAATATAACAACTCTATTGTTTTTCCAATAACTCTTTGTATAGAAGTTAATGGTTAAATTTGGAACTCTATAAGTGTCCAAAATGTCACGTCCTTCAATATGAAAAGAGCATTAGTCCAAGATTGATAACTCAACTAACTAGCCACTAAATAATTAGGCATCCTCTATCATTTGCGGGCATTATTTATTTATTTTTGACATTTTCTAGATTTGTGAAAGATGGAGCAGGTAGTTAGATACCTGGAGATACCCAATGCCCATTCTCTCTAAGTAAACGGAACCGAAGAGCGACCTCATGGAGGCTGGATGAGCTACTAAAGTCACTCTCTAGGATTTCGTTTAAAGAGTCATGGATCTGCTCCTCAAAGTGGTGATCTATTCCAAGATGTTGGAGTGTATCCACCAAGAACATTCGCGCCGTCATGCCGTTGCAAGTCTTAAATAACAGGCTGACATCCCCCTTCAGTTTTTCGGCTCGCGCCATCATCCATTCCTCCGACCTCTGCCATTCATATATATGTATATATATGTAAGCATCCATTGACTAATGAATGGAAAAGAATTGTAAGCGAAGAAAGAAGATTGCGTGCGTAGTACGTGCTTATGAGAAGTTCTAAACCCAACTACATATATTTTTATATTACCTTGGGTGGGGGTGGCTCGTATGCGATGAAAAAGTCACCCCATGACGAGGGCTCAAAGCCTAGCTGCTCCTTCGTCTCCGGGGTGGCAGCAGCATGAGACGAAGACGCCATGAGAGGTAGCTAGTTAGAGAGCTTAATTTTACTTTTGGAAGCTCCTGAATGCATGCGTGGCCTATAAATAGAAGTCGAACGAATTGTTTGGTCGTGGGTCTGTGAAAAATTAAGCCTATCATGAATATTAAATTAAAAGGTCTAGCGTTTTTTGGACTACACGAACATCGTGGAACACGTGAGAGAGCGAAAGCCTCGTGGGTGTCAATTGTCTGCCTCCCAAGATTCCCCTCGTGGGACGCGTGAGAGAGCGAAAGCCTGCTGGGTGTCAGTCGTCTTCGTCCCTAGTTTCCACTTGTGGAATGCGTGAGAGACCGAAATCCCTGCTGGGTGACAGCCATTCTGTACGTCTCTTACCCGTTCACTGCTCCATCTTGTCCTCACGTACGAGCTGCATGGCCCAGGCTCCTTTGGGAGGAATCTACAGCCACAGCACATTACTTAATCAGGCACCTCAAATGTATGTGGATGTGTCGGTCAGAGTTACCTATTACTCCCTCAGTTCCCAAATATTTTTCTTTCTACAGATTTCAACAAATGACTACATAGAAAGCAAAATGAGTGAATCCACATTCTAAAAATATGTATACATACATGTTATAGTCCATTTGAAATGTCTAGAAAGACAAATATTTGGGAATAGAGGGAGTATATAACTACCTATTCTGCATCCATCACACCACAGGACTATACCGCTCCTGTGCGCCGCCGCCGCTCTCCTCTTCGCAGCCGCCGGAGACGACGCTAGGGCAAAGCCCCCTCGGCTCGGCGGGGGTGGCCTTCTCCTTGCACACCATAGGATCAAGATCGATGCAGCGGATCCCATCTTTGTCTCCTCCGCAATGATGGCTGATAACGACGGCTAGGGTGTGGCAGCGGCCTCCATTCTACAACCGCTCAACCTCCGGTTCGACTTCAGATCGTGGTGATGCTCCTACTCTTGTTCTGCATCACGCGGGCGCCCTGGGCGGCGACCCTGGGCTTGGCGGTGGTGGTCATCTCCCGCGTCAGAGGTGGTTGCCACCCACCGACCCTGGCCTAAGGCTGAGTGGTCGGATCTCGAGATCCGTCATCTAGTCCCGGCTGCGAGTCGGGGAGACATAGTTACCGGTGAAAATCAAGCCGACGGTGGGAGATGGCGGCGCTTTGCCTCGTGACCTTGATGATAGCATCGTCGTGTAACTATTGTCGACCCACTCGTGTTGCTCCGGGGGAAACCCTAGGATCTGATGATGGGGTCATGTACCTAGGGTAGGGTCACAGACCTGATCTAAGTACCCTGCCCAAAGACACCCTTAGAAGAGGTCACCTTCCAGTCGACCAACGAGGGACTCACTCGACTGACTTGAATGACTCGACCACGAAGACTCACTCGACCACCAGAAGGTCAAGAGGCACTCTGCACTGCAACGGCCTGTAATTAAGTAGACTTTATGATAGTAAAGACACTTTATGTGGGGCGTTACCAGTAACACCCCGGACTTAACTCACCTTAAACCCTCTCCTACGTGGGCTGGCTGGGGTCCTGGCGCACTCTATATAAGCCACCCCCCTCCACAGGTAGAGAGGTTTGGCACCTTGTAACTCATATACACATAATCCACTCGACCGCCTCTGGGCTCCGAGACGTAGGGCTTTTACTTCTTCCGAGAAGGGCCTGAACTCGTACATCCCTTGTGTTTACAACCTCTCCATAGCTAGAACCTTGCCTCTCCATACCTACCCCCCACTCTACTGTCAGACTTAGAACCACGACAGTTGGCGCCCACCGTGGGGCAGGTGTTTTAGCGATTTTGTGGGGAAGTTGCGATTCTTCCGAGTACTTTCATCATGGTGACTGCTGGAGTTTTGGTCGAGGGTCGAGAGATCCGTCTCGGTGCTCTCACCTTCAACGCCGACGACTCCGCCTGGCTCCAGGAGGCTCCACTCGACGTTGATGCGCTCCCCGTCCGCGGTGCGACGCATTTTCGCGCATGTTTCCGCGGCGTTCTGCTGCGGCAACCGTCGACCCCGTATCGGTCGACATCCCCATCGACCACCTTCCCGGTCTTCCGCCAGCGCAAGCGCTCGGGCCGGTCGAGGATTCAGCGGTGGGTGAGGCACGCGGTGGCTCGCCAGATGGCCACCACCCAAGTTGCAGCAATCGAGCCCGACGAATCTCTCTACGGCCTGTTCGATCTGTCGACTGGCTCCGTAGAGACCGCATCCGAGTGCGATAGCAGTGATCCAGCGGCGGAAATCCTGATGGTCGACGGGCCCCGCAGTCCCCCTGGCTTCGCCTGTGATGGTGGAGCAGGCGACGGAGGCGACCCCGCACGAGATCACGAAGAGTACCAGCCCGAGCCACTCGACTCTCTACAAAGAGAAGAACTTCGCCGCAGGAACGTGGATGTCCTGCGTACTCCCATCGCAGGAGAAACCCCCGAGGCTCGCGCCTTGGAGGAGGCACGTTTGGCCAATTTGGCCGAACGCACTCGACTGGAGAATCTTCAGCGAGCACTCGACGAGCGTGCGCGGCAACGAGTTCCCGACACCAGTCGACGTCAACTCTTCCCGCCGACTCAGGTATATCGAACCCCAATCCAGAATTTAGCAGCTGCGACCCGTATAGCAGAGTCCATCCAGCCCTCTCAGTCGGAAGCTGGCAGAGGCTTGATGCAGATCAGGGATCTGCTCCGGGCAGCAGGAGATCAGAATTCGGCCGTGTCGCAGTCGCGCAACAGAATTCACAGTCGATCCGTCGCTGCGAATACGGTTCAGTCGGCTCACAGCCCCAGATCGCCTCCGCGGCGTGAAGGGCGCGAGAATCGACGAGACCAACATGGTGACCGACTCGACCGAGATGATAGGCGTCGAGTACCCAATTCCCCTCCGAGAGATGGGTCTTACGCTCCTCGGCAGCAAGATGACAGACGTCAGCTCAGTGCGGGGCGAAGAGTTCCAGTCGACCCCAGAGAACCAGGCTTCGACGGGCGATCCATTATCGTGCAAGGTTTGGTCGACCGGGACAGAGCCCATCGAGGTGGACTCGACAGAGATGCGCCCACAAGCAGTCGAGTGCATGTTTCTGGTCCTGAATGTTTCAGCAGAGCTATCAGAGCCGCAGTTATCCCTCCCAATTTCAGGTTGGCAACAAGAGTCAGCAAGTTCACTGGTGAGTCTAAGCCTGAAACTTGGCTTGAGGACTACCGAGTGGCAGTTCAGATTGGTGGTGGGAACGACGAGGTGGCCATGAAGCATTTGCCCCTCATGATGGAAGGTTCTGCCAGGGCATGGTCGACTCAATTACCTCCTAGCAGCATTTACACTTGGGAAGATCTGTCCCGAGTGTTCATCAGAACGTTTGAAGGAACTTGCAAGCGACCAGCTGGTCTGACAGAGTTGCAAGTCTGCGTGCAGAAGACCAATGAGACTCTCAGAGAGTATATTCAGAGATGGATCACTTTGCACCATACTGTGGAGAATGTGTCTGATCATCAGGCAGTCTGCGCCTTTAAAGATGGCGTCAAGAACAGAGAATTGAGTTTGAAGTTTGGTCGAACCGGTGACATGACCTTGAGTCGGATGATGGAGATTGCTACCAAGTACGCCAACGGCGAAGAAGAAGACCGACTCCGAAGCGGCAAGCACAAGCCGAGTCAGTCGGAAAAAGGAAACACCAGTCGGAAACAGAAGCGGAAGGCTGAACCGGCAGCTCCTGGAGAGGCTCTGGCTGTGACTCAGGGAAAGTTTAAAGGGAAACCAAAAGGATCCTGGAACCCTAAGAAGGTAAAGGATAAAGAAGGGAACGACGTAATGGATATGCCATGTCACATCCACACGAAGAAAGACGAAGAGGGGAATATCATCTACCCGAAGCACACCACTCGCCAATGTCGACTCCTGATCCAGCAGTTTCAGGGAAAACAGTCTAATAACAAGGAGAAGGAGTCGGACAAGGCCGAAGACAAGGAGGACAGTGAGGAAGGATATCCGCATATCAACTCTACTCTAATGATCTTTGCAGATGTGGAGAGCAAGAGTCGATTGAAAGTAATTAACCGTGAGGTGAACATGGTTGCCCCAGCAAAAGCAAATTATCTGAAATGGTCCCAAACACCCATCACCTTCGACCAATCTGATCACCCGACTCATATTGCCACCCCTGGGAGGCAAGCTTTGGTGGTCGATCCAGTTGTTGAAGGCACTCGACTGACAAAAGTGCTTATGGACGGTGGTAGTGGGTTGAATTTGCTATATGTAGACACACTGAAAGGAATGGGCATTCCGATGTCCCGACTGAGCACCAGTAACATGAGCTTTCATGGAGTTATACCAGGAAAGAAAGCCGAGTCACTCGGCCAAATAGCTCTGGACGTGGTGTTTGGCGATTCGAAACATTTTCGCAAAGAGAAGTTGACGTTCGAGGTCGTGGATTTTCAGAGTGCATATCATGCCATTTTGGGGAGACCAGCTTATGCACGATTCATGGCTCGACCATGTTACGTGTACCTCAAACTGAAGATGCCCGGTCCCAAAGGAGTGATCACTGTCACCGGTGATCGGAAAAAGGCAGAAGAGTGCTTCCAAAAAGGCTCAAAGATTGCTGATTCCCAGGTGACAGCGGTCGAGTTCGAAGAATACAAGCAAAACGCAGATCCGAGTGACTTGCTGCGATCCAAGAAACCTGCCACAGAGTCTGCATTTCAGTCGTCCGGTGAGACGAAGCCTGTTCACATTCACCCGACCGACCCCGATGCAGCTCCAACCCACATCTCCACAACACTCGACCCGAAATAGGAAGAAGCGCTCATCCAGTTCCTCCGTGAGAACTGGGACATTTTTGCATGGAAGCCCGCTGACATGCCAGGTGTTCCCAGGGGACTGGCTGAGCATCGCCTAAGAGTCGACTCATCTGCAAAACCAGTCAAAGAGCATCTTCAGCGGTCCGCGGTCCAGAAGAGAAAAGCCATTGGTGAGGAAGTGGCTCGACTGTTGGCGGCAGGATTTATCCGAGAGATATACCACTCCGAGTGGCTCGCTAATGTCGTCATGGTTCCTAAGAAGGACAAATCACTCCGAATGTGCATTGATTTCAAGCACATCAACCGGGCCTGCCCGAAAGATCATTTTCCTCTCCCTCGCATAGATCAAATTGTTGACTCGACCGCGGGATGCGAGAGACTGTCTTTTCTAGACACCTACTCCGGGTACCACCAGATCCGTCTGTACGGACCCGACGAGGTAAAAACAGCTTTCATCACTCCATTCGGGTGCTTCTGCTATATCACCATGCCATTCGGCCTCAAGAATGCCAGAGCCACATTTATGCGAATGATTCAGAAGTGTCTACTCACTCAAATCAGTCGGAATGTGGAAGCGTATATGGATGACATCGTCGTCAAGTCACGAAAAGGTTCCGACCTGCTCGCTGACCTCGCCGAAACATTTGCCAACCTCAGAAGGTATGATATCAGGCTCAATCCATCAAAGTGCACATTTGGAGTTCCTGGTGGCAAGTTACTCGGTTTTCTCGTTTCCGAACGAGGAATCGACGCTAATCCAGAGAAGATTGGCACTATTCTCTGAATGAAACACCCTGTGCGAGTGCACGATGTCCAGAAGCTTACTGGATGCTTGGCCGCATTAAGTCGATTCATCTCACGACTCGGTGAAAAGGCATTGCCTCTTTACCGACTGATGAAGAAGGCAGACAAGTTCGAGTGGACTCCAGAAGCTGATGCAGCGTTTGCCGAGCTAAAAGCTCTGCTCTCCACCCAGCCGGTGCTTGCTGCTCCAATCAGCAAAGAGCCTTTGTTGCTCTATATCGCAGCCACAGGACAAGTCGTCAGTACTGTGCTTACGGTCAAGCGGGAAGAAGAAGGAAAAGCTCTCAAAGTTCAGCTCCCAGTGTATTATTTGTCTGAAGTCTTGACTCCATCCAAGCAGAGATATCCTCATTATCAGAAGCTTGTGTATGGAATATACATGACCACAAAGAAGGTTGCTCATTATTTCTCTGATCACTCCATCACAGTCGTCAGCGACGCTCCACTATCAGAGATTTTGCACAATAGAGATGCAACTGGTCGAGTGGCTAAATGGGCGATTGAACTTCTTCCCCTTGATATCAAGTTTGAGGCAAAGAAAGCCATTAAGTCCCAGGCAATAGCAGATTTCCTCGCCGAGTGGATTGAACAGCAGCAGCCGATTGAAGTTCACTCGGAGCATTGGACCATGTTCTTTGATGGCTCTAAGATGTTGAATGGTTCCGGTGCTGGGGTTGTCCTGGTTTCCCCCAGAGGAGATAAGCTCATATATGTGCTCCAGATTCACTTTGATTCCTCCAACAATGAGGCAGAATATGAGGCCCTCTTATATGGGTTGCGCATGGCCTCACTCGGCGTCCGTCGCCTGATGGTCTATGGCGACTCGGATTTAGTGGTCAACCAAGTGATGAAGGAGTGGGATGTGAGAAGCCCAGCCATGACTGGATACTGCAGTGCAGTGAGGAAGCTGGAAAAGAAGTTCGAGGGGTTGGAGCTCCATCATATACCCCGACTGAAAAATCAAGCAGCTGATGATCTAGCAAAGATAGGTTCCAAGAGAGAAGCCATTCCGAGCGGTGTGTTCTTGGAGCATATACACACTCCGTCAGTCAAAGAAGATCCTTTCACCGAAGAAGCTCCACAGCCCAAGAGTGCCACAGATCCGACTGAGGTTGAAGTCCCAGCAGTAGTCGACTTGGTTATGGAGATCTTGGTGGTCATTCCCGATTGGACAATTCCATATATCGCATATATCCTGAGAAAAGAGCTCCCGGAGGATGAGGAAGAGGCTCGACAGATCGTCTGTCGATCTAAGGCCTTTACCGTAATCAAAGGACAGTTATACAGAGAAAGCGCGACTGGAGTTGGTCAGAAGTGCATAACGCCAGAAGAAGGTCGAATCATCCTTAATGATATTCACTCGGGGACCTGCGGTCATCATGCGTCCTCTCGGACTATCGTGGCCAAAGCATGCCGAGCCGGATTTTACTGGCCAAAGGCGAATGAGATGGCAAAGGAGATAATAGATAAGTGCGAGGGATGTCAGTTTTACTCGAATATGTCGCACAAGCCTGCATCAGCCCTGAAGACCATTCCACTCGTCTGGCCTTTCGCAGTATGGGGGTTGGACATGGTCGGTCCTTTGAGAACATGGCGAAGTGGCTTCACGCATGTGCTGGTGGCGGTCGACAAGTTCACCAAGTGGATTGAGGCTAAACCAATCAAGAACCTTGACGCCGGTACTGCTGTTAGCTTCATCAGGGAACTAATATTCAGATATGAGTCCCTCACAGCATCATTACGGATAATGGGTCGAACTTTGACTCGGAGGAATTCAGAGATTTCTGTAACTCTCAAGGCACTCGAGTCGACTACGCTTCAGTCGCCCATCCGCAGTCGAATGGACAAGCAGAGCGAGCCAATGGCCTGATTCTCAAGGGATTGAAACCCCGACTGATGCGTGATCTCAAGCATGCAGCTGGAGCTTGGGTCGACGAACTTCCCTCAGTGCTTTGGGGACTGCGGACCACACCTAATCGGTCGACCGGAAGAACTCCATTCTTCTTGGTCTACGGAGCTGAAGCAGTGTTGCCGAGTGATCTTCTCCACAATGCTCCTCGAGTTGAAATCTACAACGAAGCAGAAGCTGAACAAGCGCGGCAGGACGCAGTCGACCTTTTAGAGGAAGAAAGGGAGATGGCTCTGATCCGGTCGATCATCTACCAACATGATTTGCGTCGTTTCCACGCCAGAAATGTGAGAGGTCGAGCCTTCCAGGAAGGAGATTTGGTTCTCCGAGTGGATCAGCACAAACCACACAAGCTTGCTCCTTCTTGGGAAGGTCCCTTCATCGTCACCAAGGTTCTCCACAACGGGGCGTACCGTCTTTACAACGTCGAGCATAATATCGACGAGCCCCGAGCTTGGAACGCGGAACTACTCCGCCCATTTTACACTTAAGGTTTATCACTCGGATGAGTTGCAATAAAGTACTTCTGTAGTTCATGGACCTCAAAATAATAGTGTCATAGTTCCTCCATAATTTTTGTCACTTTTTATTTTTGTCCAATAAAATTCCCCCTCAGTGGGTGACTTAGCCGCGAATCCGTTCCGCCTAAGTTTGTCAAAAATCCTACCGAGTGGTGAGCCAGACTCCCACTCGGAGGCTTAGCTGCGAATCCGTTTCGCCTAAGTTATCTAAAATCCTACCGAGTGGTAAGCCAGACTTCCACTCGGGGGCTTAGCTGCAGTCCAAGTACTCGCCTAAGTTATCAAAAATCCTACCGAGTGAAGAGCAAACCTCTCACTCGGAGCCTTAGCTGCAGTCCAAGAACTCGCCTAAGTTATCAAAAATCCTACCGAGTGAAGAGCAAACCTCTCACTCGGAGGCTTAGCTGCAGTCCAAGAACTCGCCTAAGTTATCAAAAATCCTACCGAGTGAAGAGCAAACCTCTCACTCGGAGGCTTAGCTGCAGTCCAAGTACTCGCCTAAGTTATCAAAAAACCTA
>NC_041383.1:2581838-2582363 GCF_002162155.2 Triticum dicoccoides | reverse complement strand
TATCAAAAATCCTACCGAGTGAAGAGCAAACCTCTCACTCGGAGGCTTAGCTGCAGTCCAAGTACTCGCCTAAGTTATCAAAAATCCTACCGAGTGAAGAGCAAACATCTCACTCGGGGGCTTAGCTGCAGCCCTGTGCTCACCTAAGTTATCGAAATCCTACCGAGTGAAGAGCAAACCTCTCACTCGGGGGCTTAGCTGCAGCCCAGTGCTCGCGTAAGATATAAAAATCGTACCGAGTGGTAAGCTGGACTTCCACTCGGAGGCTTAGCTGCTGTCCAAGTACTCGCCTAAGTTATCGAAATCCTACCGAGTGAAGAGCAAACCTCTCACTCGGGGGCTTAGCTGCAGCCCAGTGCTCGCCTAAGATATAAAAATCCTACCGAGTGGTAAGCCGGACTTCCACTCGGAGGCTTAGCTGCAGTCCAAGTACTCGCCTAAGTTATCGAAATCCTACCGAGTGAAGAGCAAACCTCTCACTCGGGGCTTAGCTGCAGCCCAGTGCTCGCCTAAGATATAAAAACC
>NC_041383.1:2575221-2581482 GCF_002162155.2 Triticum dicoccoides | reverse complement strand
CTAAGTTATCGAAATCCTACCGAGTGAAGAGCAAACCTCTCACTCGGGGGCTTAGCTGCAGCCCGGTGCTCGCCTAAGATATAAAAATCCTACCGAGTGGTAAGCCGGACTTCCACTCGGAGGCTTAGCTGCAGTCCAAGTACTCGCCTAAGTTATCGAAATCCTACCGAGTGAAGAGCAAACCTCTCACTCGGGGCTTAGCTGCAGCCCAGTGCTCGCCTAAGATATAAAAACCCGACCGAGTGAAGAGCAAACCTCTCACTCGGAGGCTTAGCTGCAGCCCAGTGCTCGCCTAAGTTATCAGAAATCCTACCGAGTGAAAAGTAAACCTCTCACTCGGGGGCTTAGCTGTAGCCCAGCGCTCACCCAAGTGGACTAAGGAATAAGTCGATTGCAGTAAGTGCCCTGCTTTGAACCTGCAAAAGACATTTCGAGCCAAAAGCAATCACATTCAAACACCACTCGGCATACCAAAAGGAACCGAAAGTGCTCAGGCACTAGACCCGTTAAGGTTTATCGGTTACAACTCCACTCGGCATACCGAGGCAAATTTAAAGCGTCGAGCTTAGAAGAGGTTTTTTACCCCTCCTGTGGAGGGCTGGAAGGTGCAACAAACTCATCAAGATCAATTCCATCTGCGATCCGAGTGGCAGCCGCAAGGAAAGTTTCCATAAAGGACCTAAAGTCGTGTTTCTTGGTGTTGGCCACCCGCAAGATCAGATTTTGAAACAAACAAAGGGAAAAGCAGTCGTCAAGGTCTCACCAAACATACCTTCGGTCTCCTCCTTTGCCTTCGTCAGTTTCTCCTGAACCAGCTTCAAGTTCAGCTCGAGCTGAGTGTGCTTGTTTTCCAGCTCAGAGTAGCGAGCCACAAGATCACACGAGTTCTACGAAGAACCAATCGACTAGATGTCAAATATAATTCACTTCCGAGTGAAAAAGGAAAAATCACACGTTTCTAAGACTACAGCCGAATACAAGCATTCGACCGTAGTCTCGGGGACTACACCCAGTGGGTGCACTCAGCGTGCCCCAACTAATCCTATTGAAGATAGAGTCGACCAGTCGACCTCAAAAAAAAGAGAAATGTATTCTTTAAGACTGTAATCGACTGCAAGCAGTCGACCACAGTCTCGGGGACTACAGCCAGTGGGTGCACTCAGCGTGCCCCCACCGGTTTGTGAAATCCATTCGGCATAGTCAAATGACGGAAAGCCTGAAATTATAAAACCTAAGGCCGACTGCCAGCAGTCGACCTTAGCCTTGGGGACTACACCCAGTGGGTGCACTCAGCGTGCCCCCACTAATCCTATTGAAGACAGAGTCGACCAGTCGACCCGTTTTGCGATATCCAGTCGCCATAGTCGAATGACGCAAAGACTGAAATTATAAAGCCTAAGGCCGACTGCCAGCAGTCGACCTTAGCCTTGGGGACTACACCCAACGGGTGCACTCAGCGTGCCCCCGCTAACACGGAGTTTGAATCGACACACCCAGTGGGTGATTACTATAAATTCGAGAAAGAAAAGTTTTTGATAGCATATCCTAACAGAACAGGCGGTGGTCGACTGACCTGAACATTGCTTTGAAGGGCGGAACTGGCGTCGTAAGCTGCCTGGCTCGCATCCCGGATGGTCCTTAACTGCTCCATCATGATCCCTGCCTGGCGTATCGCCTCCTTCGCGGCGCCAGCTTGGTCCTCTGGGACGTGGTGCGTCGTGAAGAGGGAGGGCTGCTGAGCACTCGTCAGTGGATCTGCGAAGGACACAGTGTGTCGAGTGGTGTTCTCTTCCTCCGCAATCAGAGTCTCAGGCGCCGTCACATCCTGGGGCACCCTGCTGGCGGACGCTTTCCTACTCCTTCTGCGCTTCAGCGGTTCCTCATCCTCATCATCATCAGGGAGAGTGATAACAACATTGGGTGGAGCTACAGAGAAGAATCAGGATGAGAGATCATGAGTCAGTCGACTAAAAACGGCGTTAAGAATATAGTACCTGGTTTTGAGGTTGCTGCGTCCTCCATCTCATGGTCATCAGCCCGGGCTGAGGTCTCAGTAGTAGCAGCACTGCAACTCCAAAGAATCGGTCGACTAACTTCAGCGTCAACCAGAGATAAAGTTCACACAAAATAAGAAGACTTAAGCAGCATGATTACCCTGATATGGTGGGGATGGACACCTTCATCTTCGGCAGGAGCTTGGTCGGCTTTGACGGAGCCGCCCTGGGCTGCTTCGGCGCCTTTTCAGTCGGCGCCGGAGAGGTGGTCCGAGGGCGCTTGGTCGACTGTGCAACGGTCGCAACGCCCTTGCCACGTTCAGTCGAAGGGTCGTGGACAAGCTTCGACCGCCTTTCTGAGCGCGGTGGTACGATCTCCTCATCCTCTTCTTCCTCGTCTTCAGCGTCATCTTCATCACCGTCATCGTCGTCATCGTCATCATCATCCTCAGCAATTCCCGAGTCCCACTCCTCCTCCTCCTGGCTCTCGCCCCCACTCGCCTCACCCTCCTCAGTCGGAGCCTGTGCTCCATTGGGCATCGAGTACAACTCGGTGAGGGCTTGATAGACATCAAGACAAGGATCAATCGACCAATTGGCAGAATAAACAGAAATGAATATGACAAGAACACAGTGGAGAGCAGAGCAGGCATACCTTGTTTGGATCACTGTGGTGGTCAAGTGGAGGAATCCTTCTGGCTCCGCGTGGGTTATCCTTGTTTCCGGTAACGGCGGCCATCCATCTTTCCAGAGTGACATCGTCGACTGCTTCTGGATGGACCCGAGTCTCGTCCTCAGTCCCACAGTACAACCACATGCAGTGGCTCCGGAACTGAAGGGGCTGGATACGACGCCTAAGGAAAACCTCCAGGAGATCCATGCCCGTCACTCCCTCCCGAACCAACTGTACTACGCGCTCCATCAACATCTTCACGTCAGCTTTCTCCTCTGGAATCAACTTCAGAGAGGAGGGCTTGTTCACTCGGTCCATGGTAAACTGAGGGAGTCCACTCGACTGCCCCGGCGTCGACTGATCCTGGCAGTAGAACCAGGTCGACTGCCAGCCTCTGACTGACTCGGGAAAAGTCATGGCTGGGAAGGTCCTCTTATTCCTCACCTGGATCCCCAGGCCCCCACACATTTGGACGACTCGGGTTCTTTCGTCGCCTGGGCTCGCCTTCTTCACGGTCTGAGAGCGACACGTGAATATATGCTTGAACAAGCCCCAGTGCGGTCGACAGCCCAGAAAACCCTCACACATGGACACGAACGCGGCAAGATAGGCGATAGAATTTGGGGTAAAGTGGTGGAGCTGCGCTCCAAAGAAGTTCAAGAAACCACGGAAGAAAATACTCGGCGGAAAAGAAAATCCACGATCGACATGGGTAGCCAGGAGCACGCACTCACCCTCTTCTGGCTGGGGCTGCCACTCCTTCCCCGGAAGCCTTGCAGCTCCATGAGGGATCAGGCCCTCGTTGGCCATGTCGAGGAGATCTTTCTCCGTGATGGTCGACTGGATCCAATCTCCTTGGACCCATCCCTTCGGCAGGCGGGATCTAGACGAAGATCCGCCGCGGATGCTGGATCTCCCCTTCACCTTCTCCGTCACCGACGCCTTCTTCGCGCGTTCCAGCGCCGCCATCTTCTCCTTGGCCATGGTTGCCGGTGAGACGCACGAGGAGAGGTTGGGCGGAGGCGAGAGCGAGCGCGTTGGGCAGAGACGAAGGGAGCAGAGAAAGAGAATGCTGAGGCACTGTACAAAAAACCCTCGCCGGATGCATTTATAAGGTCCCTTCCGAGTGGATGACAGGTGGGCCCGATCGATCTAATCATATCCAGGAACAGTTATGCAGGTGGGATACGTGGCGAAGAAAGCGGCGCGGGGATCGAGGCGTCTATGTCCCGTCCCATCCGAACGCCGCGGTCCGCTCTGCTTCGCGCGCTTCCCCAAATTTCGCATCCCGCGGAATCCGCGAACGGCAGACCGGTCTGTCAGACGCGGGATTTCCTGCGATCCGTCGCTCGGAAATCGTCAAAGCCCGAAAGATCACTCGACGAAAGAAGAGAATGGATCGAGTCGACTGAAGACAAGTTGGTCAGTATCAACGAAGAGATTCTTTGGTCCAGAACAACGCACGACCAGTGTGCAAAAGTTAATCGGAAACAACATCAACTCCTTCCTCACTCGAAGCCTCAATCCATTCGGGGGCTAATGATGGGGCCTAGGGTAGGGTCACAGACCTGATCTAAGTACCCTGCCCAAAGACACCCTTAGAAGAGGTCACCTTCCAGTCGACCAACGAGGGACTCACTCGACTGACTTGAAGGACTCGACCACGAAGACTCACTCGACCACCAGAAGGTCAAGAGGCACTCTGCACTGCAACGGCCTGTAATTAAGTAGACTTTATGATAGTAAAGACACTTTCTGTGGACTTAACTCACCTTAAACCCTCTCCTACGTGGGCTGGCTGGGGTCCTGGCGCACTCTATATAAGCCACCCCCCTCCACAGGTAGAGAAGTTGGGCACCTTGTAACTCATATACACATAATCCACTCGACCGCCTCTGGGCTCCGAGACGTAGGGCTTTTACTTCTTCCGAGAAGGGCCTGAACTCGTACATCCCTTGTGTTTACAACCTCTCCATAGCTAGAACCTTGCCTCTCCATACCTACCCCCCACTCTACTGTCAGACTTAGAACCACGACATCTGATCTTCCAAATCGGACGATGGCGGCACTACAGTGTTGTTTCTCTCTTGGGAGCATTGTTTGTGGAGCAGCGTTGGCAGACAGAGGTAGGAGGTGGAGCGGCTACATCTTGCACGGAGTTTCAGTGGAGATGTCATGCAATGCCTGCCCGATAGGTGCTAATGCTGTTTCATGCCTGTTCGGCAGGCGCACAACATATCTTACAGAGACTTCAAGCTGTGTCGGTGGGTGGCACTTCGCGGCATGGTGCTGCAGTGTCGGCGGCGACCGCAACATGCTCAGCAGTTTATGCGCAGTGAGGTGGTGCCGTTGGGCGCTGTGGTGGCATCGACGGATGTCCGTACTGGCAAGGATGATGCCAATCTCTTTCATTAAGATGGGTCAGTGGTTCGATGATGATGGCGGCTCCTAAAACGTATGCATGTGGTGTACACTTTAGGTTTGCTGCATCAGCTGTAGGTTTCGGTATGTTATGTGAATGGATCGGCGAACACACCGGTTTTAGATATGGAAAGTGAGAGCACTCAACATTGTCGAGTTTGTAGGTGTGAGTAGTAGCTTTGTAGCTCTGACGATCCCCCTCCGCTACGGGGATGAAAGCGTCGAGTTCATCCACGCTGTGGCGCCTGGGGTCCACGTATCCGACATCTCCGACCCGCTCTGGGTCATCCCACGCGTGATCTCCTCTTTATTCCTTCTCAACGGGATGCTCAGCACGGACGCGGCCCTTGACCCCAGCCGGCCGCTCCTTGCCGTGCAAGTCACTGAGCTCGCCGACGGCGCCTTCCTCGCCATGTCGACCGCTCAGCCACGCAGCCGCGGATGGCACCACATTGTGGGACCTCTTCAACACATGGTCGGAGATGAGCCGAAGCGATGACGACAACATATTGACAGCGGCGCCATTGCCTCCATTGGACAAGTGGTTCCATGAAGGCTGCCCGGTGCAGGAATGCTCGATCCATTTCTCCCCGGAGAGCATAAATAAGCTCAAGGCTAAAGCGAATGCCGACACGACCACGACCACCATCTCCTCGTTGCAGGCCCTGCTGGCGCACCTATGGCGAGCGGTGTGCCGTGCCCGGGGGCTGGCGCCAGACCGGAAGGCGAGGCTTTTCCTCCCCGTCAGATGCAGGACACGGGTCGAGTGAAGGGTATTCCCGGGGAACAAGTTGGACGGGTTAATCACGGTTTTCGAGGACGGCGGAGGAGCAGGAGCTGATGAACCCCTCGATCTAACTAGGAGCGCAGAGATGGTGGTGATGGCGGCGGAAGTGTGCCTCCTAATGCCCTCGCCTGTTACGGTGCTTTCTTCCTTCAAATGTCGTGTCTGTGTGTTGTAGTAATAATCCTTGTTAGTTAGGAAGAATGAGATTGCACGAATCGATAATCATTGATCGTGTGCATGGTGCACATATATAGGTAAAGGGTGGACCGACCTCTACTTGTCTCCCAAGATGTTCAAATATACGGGAGAGAGAGAGAGAGATAGATACAAAGGTATAAATACAGACCCAAGTCCTATACATATGCAGTGGACAACGTATGCTCAAC
>NC_041383.1:2569782-2575026 GCF_002162155.2 Triticum dicoccoides | reverse complement strand
GCCGGAGACACAGAGACTGGACCGAAACTCCTCAAAGACTAGGGTCGGTAGTCCCTTAGTCATGACATCGGCAAACTACTAAGTGGTAGGAACATGGAAAATACGAACCTTCCCGAGAGCCACCTGCTCGCGAACGAAGTGAATGTCAAGCTCAATATGCTTCGTACAGCGATGGTGACGGGGTTGGCAGAGAGATAGACGTGGAGACATTGTCACAGTAGACGATCGTGGCCTTGGGGACCACACATAGAAACTCCTGGAGGAGCTGACGGAGCCAAGAGCACTCAGCAATGGCTTTAGCCACTGCCTGATACTCCGCCTCGGCACTCGAGCGAGAGACCATGGGATGCCGCTTGGACGACCACGGCGAGGGACCGAGGTAGACACAATAGCCTGACATAGAGCGACGTGTGTCCGGGTAGCCTGCTCAGTCAGTGTCGGAGTAGGCGACCATGTCGAGGGAGGAGGATGCCGTCAGGGTGAGTCCCAGGCTCATAGTGACGCGTCTGTACCGAAGAATACGCTTCACCAGAGTCCAGTGGGAATCACACGGGAGTGCATGTGGAGGCACACCTGCTGGACTGCATACTGCAAGTCAGGCCGAGTGAGGGTGAGATACTGCAAGGCACCGACGATGGGGTGGTAGAACGCCGCATCCGGCGCAAGGGAACCCTCCAAAGCAGAAACCTTCGCTTTGGTGTCAACAGGCGTAGGAGCGGTCTTGCGATTAAGCATACCCGTGCACTCGAGAAGCTCATGAGCGTACTTCTGCTGATGCAGAAAGAACCCGTCGGCATGACGAACGACCTCAATGCCAAAGAAGCAGTGCAGTGCTCGCGGATCCTCGAGGGCAAACTCATCACGAAGACGAGCCGTGAGCTGCTGAAGGAGCCCAGGCGAGGATGCCGTCAGGATAATGTCGTCCACACAGAGCAGCAGGTACTCAGTAGCAGTGCCCTGATGGTAGACGAAAAGAGAGGCGTCGGAGCGGGTTGTGCGAAACCCAAGCTGCTGCAACAACCCGGCTATACG
Organism: Triticum dicoccoides; assembly: GCF_002162155.2. NCBI lineage: Eukaryota > Viridiplantae > Streptophyta > Magnoliopsida > Poales > Poaceae > Triticum > Triticum dicoccoides. The sequence continues at coordinate 2,573,994 of NC_041383.1, read as the reverse complement.
CTGGTACCACGCTCGGGGGGCCTGCTTCAGTCCATAAAAAGACCGAGAGAGCAAGCACACATGGTTGGGATGCTCGGCGTGGACGAAGCCATTCGGCTGCTCACAGAAGACCCGTTCCGTGAGGTGGCCGTGTAGAAAGGCGTTGGAGACATCCAACTGATGCACAAGCTAGGCACGGGAGACCGCCAGCTGAAGCACTGTGCGAATCGTGCCCGGTTTAACAACCGGGGCGTAGGTGTCGGTGAAGTCCACGCCGGCGCGCTGGCGGAAGCCGCGCACCAACCAACGAGCCTTGTAGCGCTTGAGAGAACCGTCAGGGTTGGTCTTGTGACGAAACACCCATTTTCCACTGATGACATTGGTGTGAGGGGGTCGCGGAACAAGATGCCACATGCGGTTGAACTCCTTGCGCATTGCGGCGAGAAAATGTGAATCACGGAGGGCGGCGCATGCAGACCAGGGGATGGGCGACGGTGGAGAGGATGATGTCGACACCGCGCACGTATACTCATTAGCGGTGTAGTGCATGCTCGGCCGGTGGATACCGGCACGAGACCGCGATATCATGCCGGCGGGAGGCGGGTTGGCGGCGGCAGGAGCAGCGGACGTGGGTGGCGATGAGTCCGTCGCTCCCGGCGTCGCAGCTGGGCCAGCCGGGGCGGTGGAACCGGCCGGGGCTGGGCAGGCCGCGGCACCCGTCGGGGTGGGAGCCAAAGAGCCACCCGAGGCCACGGGGGGCCACGCTGGGACCCAGCCCAAGGGGCCCGCAGCAGGGGCCGTGGCAGAGGGGCCCGCAACGGGGGCCAAGGGGCCCTGGGCCACGGCAGAGGGGCCCGCCGCGGGAGGGCACGCCGAGGCCGCGCCGGGAGGGGCCGCAGGGAGCCACGCCGGGGCCACAGGGGGCTGCGCCGGGGGCTGCACCAGAGCCGCGTCCGAAACACCATCAAAGAGCGTTGAATCCTCTGCAGAAGGCGGTACCTGGTAAAAAGGAAATACCCGCTCATCAAAGTACATGTGTCGGGAGGTGTACACACGGTGGGAGATGGGGTCGTAGCACCAGTAACCTTTGGTGTTAGGGGGAGAGCCTAGGACGATACATGCTATGGAGCGAGGGGCGAGTTTGTGAGGTGTAGTGGAGGCGGTGCTAGGGTAACACAGACAACCGAAGATACGGAGACCATTGTAGGATGGAGGGGAACTGAAGAGAAGTTGGTGCGGAGTGTAGTTTCAGCGGGGACGACATGGCCTAATGTTAACTAGGAGAGTGGCGGTGGCGAGAGCGTCGGGCCAAAACCGAGGTTGCACGTTGGAACGGAACAACAATGTGCAGACGCAATCGTTAAGAGTGTGGAGGATCCGCTCGGCGCGGCCGTTCTGCTGGGATGTGTAGGGGCACGTGAGAGGAAAAGTGGTGCCGTGAGACGCGAGAAGATGGTGAGTGGCAGCGTTGTCAAACTCTTTTCCGTTGTCAGTCTGGAGGGCGAGAATAGGGCGCCCAAACTGGATGGTGATGTAGGAGTTTTTTCACAAGCACATGTAGCTACTTCTAAGTCACAATCACGTGAACTGATGATGAGGAAACAACAATTTGAAGTTTGAACAGCTCAAGAAACATACCTCAAATGTACTTGTACGAGTGCATTTCCTTTTTGAGCAATCAAACAGGAAATTCTCAACTCTCCATCTACTTATTGCTGCGGTACAAGAATCAAACGTCGGGTTTCTCGTTCTCGCCAACATGTCCAGCAAGGACGTGGACTACGGTGCCATCCGGTGCATGCATCTTCATGAAGATGAGGGGCGGCAAGATCAAGCCCAACCTTTGTCTTCTTCTGCAGCAGCAGCGTCCTGCGTGAGGCACTTGGCAAGACCACCACCTGTAGGAGAAACCATCGCCATGGCTTCCTGTCATGTCCGGTAGGTTTGGCGGATGTATACTCCCTGAGGAATGCAATGTGGGTGAAAATAAAACAGACAAAAAATGATCAGTCTAGTGCGCAAGCAATATAGTGCACAAGATGAATGCAGAAAAGATTAGAGTAGAGTAGAGTAGCTCTTATTAAAGCAGGTTAGCTAGCATAACGGCGGTCTGCATTTTACTTAAGCTGTCCTCTCTCTATATGTAATGCACAAAGCACAAAGATCACTGCTGCCTTCATTCTGACCCAAGAACCACTCAGTCACTCACTGCCTGGGCACAACAACACAGCTAGGGATGCCCAACAAATCCTCCCTCCTACATTGTTGGTGGTTAATCATCAACTATCTACAAAACTCGAGCTTCTAGGTTGAGACTCCAATCAACGCCCATGAAAAACAGCACAAAACCCATCTAATTTGTGGACCAACATCACACATGACAAAGTAGACCAACGTCCAAATCCTTCATACTACTACTCCTACTACCGACGAATCAAAACAATTAAACACTACGGACGGCCGACACTCCTGCTGGTCTCAAGTCGTGGCACCATTGAGTATACAAAACTACCAGGTATACAAAACTTCCAGGTATACAAAACTTCATACTGGGCCAACCACGGCTACTTTCTCGGTCCTTGAGTTGTTGATCTACAATGGAAAGCAACATCAGATTTGAGACTAGCTACCAGCACTACATGATGTTTGACTGAAATACATAATACACTAGTTACCCAAGTTTCACATGTAAATAGTTGAGCAGCAAGTAAATCCTTGGCGTTGATCACCATCTTGATTCACTGTTCAATGATCAGAACAAATCGATTTACTTGTATTCGGTAGTGATGGGCACATAAAAATAGAAAATCACAAAACTGATGGAGCGCTGAAAACTATGTGTCTATTATATTCACTATAGGAGACGACGGTGACTCTGCAAACTTTGAACAGTGACTGAAAACTTTGAACGACGGTGTGAAGTTTGAACAGATGAAAAAACATACCTGATTCAGGAGTCTAAGGCTAAAAACTTTGCCTGAAATCTTAAAAGTGCACGCCCACTTTTTCGTAGGAACGGGCGGCCGGGCTGGTTACTTACATGTGTGTCTTTTTTTGTCAGCTAGTGAATGTTTTTTGTTAGCATTAAATGCGTACGGACTAGTCCTGAAAACAGATTCACGCACATTTATTTTGGCCACTTCAATTTTTAAAAAGTCGTATCTTTTAAACCACACGTCGGAATTCAGATCCGTCTTCACCGTTGGATTCATCGCGACGAGATCTTCGAAACTAGATCCCGCATGGATATGTTTCGACGAAATTTTTCAAACCCAGTTTTTTGGAGCTGCATCCTCAGTAGTTGTCGTTGCACACATAGTAGTCCTCGTTGGCACATACATGGCCACATAGTTGCATAATCTGGTCCGCATAGTCGCATATGAATTATCATAGCTTGTAATGTAGTCTAGTTGCACACACATTGCTGTTTAGTTGGCTTGTAACGTAGTCTAGTTGCGCACACATTGATGTTTAGTTGGCAGGAAGACTAGTTGCACACACATATGCTTAGTTGGCTTGTAATATAGTCTAGTTGCACACACATTGATGTTTAGTTGGCAGGACACTAGTTGCACACGCATTAATATTTAGTTGGCAGGACTAGTTACACACACATATACTCAGTTGGCACGGCAATGTAGTCTAGTTGCATAATGCAGTACTATAGTTGCACCATATAGCACCAAAGTTGGCATAAAAAAAATTCGTCGAAACATACCCATATGGGATCTAGTTTCGAAGATCTCGTCGCGATGAACCCAAAGGTGAAAACGGATCTGAATTCCAACGTGTGGTTTAAAAGATATGACTTTTTAAAGATTTAAGAGACGAAAATAAATGTGTTTCACGGACCAGTCTGTACGCATTTGCTATACGCATTTAATGCTAATAAAAACATCCATTAACTAACAGAAAAGGACACACAATAGATAATTGCTATTTATAAATTATTAGAGGACCAAAACTTGCAATTTTGGGCCGGCCGCTCGCAAAGTATAGTGAGCAGCCGGCCGCTCGCTAGACCGGTCCAAAACTTTGACCCCTTTCATGCCAAAATCAACGGTGGCATTGGCACTAGCATGCACAACACACCATGCAATGTTCGGCAGACAGCAAGATAAAACGCAAGCAGCAGCAAGCATGCATGGATCATCCCAGGCAGTCTGATGGTGCATGCACGTGCTCTTATCATTGGTCCACGAGGTGCTTCATGAGTCGTAGTAGAGTCCATGG
>NC_041383.1:2564627-2569610 GCF_002162155.2 Triticum dicoccoides | reverse complement strand
GGAGAGATCCGTCCACGGATTGTGATCTTCATCACAATGGTATTGGGACAAGTCCTTGATGTTGAAGAAGTTGGTGTCGCACATCATATATGCCTTCACATGACCTCGTTGTCTCATGATGGTACTGCCTTGTGAATCCTTCAAAATAAAAGAACATGAAAAACACTTGGAAAAACAAATGAGATTAGTGCAAATGCAACACCGATCATTCGTGTGGTGAAATACCCAACAAGTGTTTTCATTATTCTTATCATAAGAAAGGACAAGGGAATGTGGCATGGTATGTAAGGGTATGATGCAATAACAACCAAATACAATAGGCTCAATCAAACAAGCATGCATCACAAGTTAGGTGTCCGAGTCTCCAAGATCAATAATCATAGCATGGTTGCACTCGGGGCATGTGAATATGATAGAGGCAACTAATGGAGACGTGTGACAATGTTCAAGACATGTGAATGGCATGAACATATATGTCATCAACCCAAGAAAGCGAGTAAAAATGGAGCATGGGTGATGCGACAAAGCAAGCAATCATGTCAAGCAAGCTAGTATTGCGAAGATGCAGCATACTAGAGGTAATCATGACAATTATGTCATAGGAGCAAATAGGGGGCATGAATAATGCACATGACATACCACAAACATGAAAGCAAGATATGAGCAAAATATCATCAATGTATTGGTGAGAGGTCGTATGTAAATAGCAATGGGACATCATGACTCTCCCAACACAACAAGCTTCAATAGCATGAGCACAAAGGAATCATGGCAATAGCTACTAAGATCTCCACCAAGCATGCAAATACACATAGTAGTAGTAGAATGGTTGATCATATGTAAGTGCAAGTAAGGGTCAAAATTGCATGGCAAAGGCATAGGAATAAGCATATCATGCAAAGTGAACATGACAATATGGGTAAAGGATAAATAAAGGACAATGACCCATAACCATGTGAGGGCCATGTAAAAGGAATGCGTGAAGTTTGGTGACACATCTCACGGATTCCCAAGGAATCGTTGCTCTCTAGAGCTCGTCTCGTCAACTCATGGTCTTGCGAGGTTGACGAATAAGTATCGGTACCTACACAAAATAGACACAAGCCAAAGAAAGTGTGTGTGTGGTAAATGTACACATCATCCATCATGATGTGTATGTCACTAGTAGAAAAAGGGCCTATTGTCCCGGTTCATAAGGGCCTTTAGTCCCGGTTCTGGAACAGGGACTAAAAGGTCGTTACTAAAGCCTCCCCCTTTAGTCCCGGTTCTTACACGAACCGGAACTAAAGGCCGTCCACGTGGCCGCTGCCTGGAGGTCCACCTTTAGTCCCGGTTGGTAACACCAACCGGTACTAAAGAAAATTTTATGATTTTTTTTAATTTTTTTTGAATTTTTTTCTTGATTTTCAAATTTCTGAATTATTTTAACCTCTAATCTCTAATCACCCCTCATCACTGCTCAATTTAACCTCTAATCTCTAATCACCCCTCATCATTTCAAATCATCTAACTTTCCGGACGGTCACCCATAATCTCACTACTCCAACCTGAGCACGCTTAACTTCCGGGTTCTATTCTCCTTCGTTTTCAAGTCTGTACTTGTTATTTTCCTGACAATAGTAAGATGTCAATCCTATTAACCCTCAGGAATTTAGCTTGAGCATGAAGTCACACATTTCATTGTTTGAGTTCAAAATTATTGTTCTAAAAAATAATTATTATTTAGTAACACTAATATTTCTTGAATAAGTAGTTTGACCACAGTTTGACCAGATTTGACCAAAATTCAAAAAAACTGAAATACTTATTTAGTAACACTAATATTTCTTGAATAAGTAGTTTGACCATTGTTTGACCACAGTTTGACCACAGTTTTACCAGATTTGACCAAAATTCAAAAAAAACCAAAATAATTATTTAGTAACACTAATATTCTTGAATAATTATTTAGTAACACTAATACTTCTTGAATAAGTAGTTTGACCATAGCTTGACCAGATTTAACAAAAAAAAACTGAAATTTGAGCATAACTCTTTTTCCTTTTAGAATTTGATGATTCTAAAAATTTGCAAACAGGCCGTAATATAGCCGTTTTGATATATTATACGTTTTTCGTGCTGAACATTTTGATATATTATATGTTTTTTCTGACATAGTATGCAAAAGTTATAGCCGTTTTACATTTTCCCTACACTTTTGGCAAAACATGTCCAAATTTAAGTTTTTAAATTTTCCTAACTAGTAGATGTAGTAACATAACTACATCTCGAAGGATTTTAATTTTTGAAGTTTTTATCATTTTCTTCTGCTTTTTACAAAACTGAAAAGGCGATCTACAAGGGGGGGGTAGAGTTTGAAAATGGGACCTTTGGTACCGGTTCGTTCCACGAACCGGTACTAATGCCTCAAACCCCATTAGTACCGGTTGGTGGCTCGAACCGGGACTAAAGGTCTAACCTTTAGTACCAGTTGGTGCCACGAACCGGTACTAATGGGCATCGCACACTTTAGTCCCGGTTCGTGGAACCAACCGGGACTAAAGGTCCCATTTGAACCGGGACTAATGCCTTTACGATGCCCTAGCCGCTCGAACCGGGACTAATGCTCACATTAGTCCTGGTTCATAATGCAACCGGGATTAATGCTCTTTTCTGGCCGAACCAAAGCCATGTTTTCTACTAGTGTGTGCATGTGTGAGTTAGCACAAGATAAGAAATGCTCAAAGAAATTTGTTGCATGGTATAAGAACATGTCATCCATCATGAATGAATAGTTGTTATGTATAACATGATGTGGATGCAAATTGAGCATACAATTATATGGCACATCAATAGCATTGCCATTCTTTGGGAGCATACGGTGCAAATAATTATGAAAATCATGCAATGGATTGGATGAATCCAAATCTCCTAAAATGTATGAGGAATTATGGGGGTCTCCTCATGAGTAATATCAGGAGCATAATATGGAGAAGTGGAACAACGTCCAAAACAATGCATATCCGGAGCTAGGTGCTCATGGCATGGCATATGAGTTAAATGATGGAGAGGTAGCATGTCAATATCATCACGAGAAAAACAAATGCCAATAACCATGGACTTGTCATCTATGCCATAAGTGTGAATTGGGTTTATTTTAATGGCATACGCATAGTCACCACGATGAGATTGCAAATGTGACATATTGTTGATCTCATGCATAGCAAATGACAAGTTAAGCGGATTATCAAACATGATGTGACCAAGAGAATTATCACAAGAAATCCTATGCAACATGGCATCACAACTAATATACTCCACATGGCAATCATCAAACTCACCATAAATGGGTAAATCATCGCATGAGGAAGTCGCACCAGCATGAAGCGTGTCAATAGGAGGATCAACATCATGCAAACAATCAATGTCAACAATGTCCACTAGTGGGACTAGAGCATCACCATCACCTATGTTACCTTTGTCATTCCACTCATGTGGGGTATGTGAGGTGGGAAAGACCAAATGGCGGTCAGCATCTTTATCTTGATGGAACCATGTGGGGGCCGCATCATATTCCACCATGGCCATCGTCTTGTCCATGGGAAAGACGAAGTCGTCGCGGATCGGCGCTTCATCATATATGTGACCTAGCACCAAATTGGAAGACACAATAGAGGTAGAGGTTAAGTTGTTAGAAATCAAAATGGCCTCACATGCACTATCAACTACACCTCACTCTCTCTATGTGGTGGTGGCTCACTCACTCCCTCAAGGTAGGTGCACTCAATGTAACATATGGTGAAGTCACTCAAATCACTCAAGTGGTGGTGGTGGTGGCTCTCCTCACGTGGGAAATGGGGCAACTCATCATATGTGGGGCTAGTGGTGAACTCGCTCTTACTCTCAATATGGTGGCAAAAGTCACTCAAGTTATCGTACGTCGCCGTAGTCGAAGGGAAAATCCCATGCTCAACCATCTCGTCACCATAGTCGTGGATAAAGGCCTTCATGAGTTGGCACATCATCACTCTCGCATACAAAGATGGAAGCATCATCCTTGCTGGTCACCTTGTCGTTCACCTCCAAAGCTTGTCCTCGAATGGCTACGTAGTCGTAGTCATCGCCACACCATCTTGAAAAAGAGTCCAAGTAGACTCGGCATCATCAATGTGACAAAGAGGGATGATGGTGAACTTGAACATGGGAGCATCGTCTTGGAGCTCGTCGGCCTTGGACATCGTGGTGGTACTAGCCTCATGCTCGCCGTCTTGGAGCTTGGTCTTTGAGAAGTGTGCTTCGGGTGGAGAAGCCTTGGTCTTCCTGAGTTATTGTTCCGCCTTGAGAGCACCAATGTAGTTGTCATCGAGGGACTTGTAGTTCTTGCAGAAGATAATGTTGGAGATGTCATTGTTCACTCCCATCATGAAGTGGAACTTCATCCAAATGGGGTCGTTGTTAGGGAACGTAGTAATTCAAAAAAATTCCTACGATCACGCAAGATCTATCTAGAAGATGCATAGCAATGAGAGGGGAGAGTATGTCCACGTACTCCCGTAGACTGAAAGCGGAAGCGTTTATTAATGCGGTTGATGTAGTCGAACATCTTCGCGATCCAACCGATCCATGTAACGAACGTACGGCACCTCCGCGTTCAGCACACTTTCAGCTTGATGACGTCCCTCGTGCTCTTGATCTAGTTGACGACAAGGGAGAGTTCCGTCAGCACAACGGCGTGGCAACGGTGATGATGAAGTTACCGGCGCAGGGCTTCTCCTAAGCACTATGACGATATGACCGAGGTGTGTAACTGTGCAGGAGGGCACCACACACCATTAAGAGAAAAATTGATGTGCTTTGGGGTGCCCCTTGCCCCGTATATAAAGGAGGAGAGGGGGAGGCCGTCCGCCCCCTACTAGGCGCGCCAGGAGACGGGAATCCTACTAGGACTCAAGTCCTAGTAGGATTCCACCCGGAGGAGAAGGGGGAAGGAAGGGAGAGGGGGGC
>NC_041383.1:2508486-2564212 GCF_002162155.2 Triticum dicoccoides | reverse complement strand
CGGTACTCCGGAAAATACCCGAATCGTTCCGGTGTACGAATATAATCTTCCAATATATCAATCTTTATGTCTCGACCATTTCTAGATTCCTCGTCATGTCCGTGAACTCATCCGGGACTCTGAACAAACTTCGGTCATGAAAACACATAACTCATAATACAAATCGTCATCGAACGTTAAGCGTGCGGACCCTACGGGTTCGAGAACTATGTAGACATGACCGAGACATATCTCCGATCAATAAACAATAGCGGAACCTGGATGCTCATATTGGCTCCTACATATTCTACGAAGATCTTTATCAGTCAAACCACATAACAACATACGTTGTTCCCTTTGTTATCGGTATGTTACTTGCCCGAGATTCGATCGTCGGTATCCTCATACCTAGTTCAATCTTGTTACCGGCGAGTCTTTTTACTCGTTCCGTAATGCTTCATCCCGCAACTAACTCATTAGTCACATTGCTTGCAAGGCTTATAGTGATGAGCATTACCGAGAGGGCCCAGAGATACCTCTCCGATACACAGAGTGACAAATCATAATCTCGATCTATGCCAACCCAACAAACACCTTCGATCACACCTGTAGAGCATCTTTATATTCATCCAGTTACGTTGTGACGTTTGATAGCAGACAAGGTGTTCCTCCGGTATTCGGGAGTTGCATAATCTCATAGTCAGAGTGAAAGGACATGCGGTGCCCCCATGTGTGGTTTTGGTAATTGATGACATTCTCTATGGACTAATGGTTGCATTGAGTTATATTTGAAGGATTTGTCCATAGGCATTTCTTGAAGTCCATGTGTTGGTTTCAAGGAGTTTATGTGTTGACCAAGGTGCTATTAAGGAATTATCCAAAGATTGGTCATGTGAGTGTTGAGCTTATTGCAAGCATGTCTTGAAGAAGAAGATTGTCTGATCATTCATGTTTACCTTCAAGACATCATCCAAACGAATAGAGTTGGAATCAAGACTAAGTCAAGAGTGAATCAAGTTGATCAACTCACAAAGCGTAGAAGATGTACCGAGAGGGTTCAAGTGATCCCATGGTATGGTAAGCATTATCCATTGCACTTTGTGTACTAACCCATGGTCTATGTGAGACTCAATGTGGGGTTAGGTACGTGTCCATGGGCTTGCGTCAAGAGGAAGATATCATACAACCCATGGAAAGGATGACATCAAGTGGTGATCGTCATCAAGATTGCCGTGTGCAAGTTCAAGTGGAGCATCACGAAGAGATCAAGTGCTTGAAGCTTGCCATCCATTGTGGTGTCAATGGACTTTTGAAGATGTGCCGAAGAGTGGCACACCCATAGTGGAGTATGGGGGAGCAATCATCTAGTCTCCATCGACCCAACACAATCAAGAAAGTGGTCCATCTTGAGGAGGACAAGATCGTCATCATCTAGCTCAAGTGGATCATGTGCAAGGCAAAGGTTTGCCCTTGATAGGTTTTCTATTTTACCGGTCTCATGGTGGTAGTTGGGAGACCGGGTTATAGGATCGATAGCCGTACTATCAAGGGGGGCTCTCAAGTGAGTAGCTTGATCGTATCGTTCGTCGAGAGCTCAAACCATTGCATACTTGCATCATGTTTCTTGGTTCTTGTTTGGTTCTATTTTTGAGTCTTAGAGCTTATGGTCATCTTTATGACAAGCTTGAGTTCATCGAAAACGGAGTTTGCATGCGGCTTCTATGATGTTTTCGGTGTTGGAGGTTTTACTGGTCTTTTCCGAGGAAGGGTTCTCACCATTTTCTTTTGGGCCTTTTCTAATTTTCTTTTTATTGGTATTTCTCTCAAGATTGTGTTAGCCCTTGTCCCTAGCTTTCCAACAAACTTGGTTTCTCGAATTCGGAGTCCGAATGCAGAAGTTATGGTAGTTTTGGTGTTCTGAAAAGGCTGCAGCGGTACTACCGCGGGTAGGAGCGGAAGTAATTTTTTACTACCGCCCTTGGGAGCGGTACTACTGCTCTTGGGAGCGGTACTACTGCTTGGAGCAGTACTACCGCGGCTACTTCCGTGGCTACTTCCGCTCGGGACCAAAAACTCGTCACAAGTCCAGCGGTGGTAGGCACGGATGTAATTTTTTAGTACCGCTCGCAAGTAGTAGTACCGCTTCCCTTAGCAGTAGTACCGCTACCCCTTGCGGTAGTACCGTGATGTCAAGCGGTACTACCGCTCGGTGCGGGCTGTGAGCATAACGGTTGGATTTTTGCCCACCTATAAAAGGGGGTCTTCTTCCCCATTGAACCTCATCCTTTGAGCTCGTGTTCTTCCCCCATTGTTGACCTTCTTCGAGCTTGCTAACTCTCAATCCCTCCATGGATTCTTGCTAGTTTTTGAGGGAAAAGAGAGAGGATATCTAGATCCACATTTCCACCAATCACTTTCTCCTCTATGTAAGGGGAACCCCTTGGATCTAGATCTTGGAGTTCTTGGTGTTCTCCTTCTTGTTCTTCCTCTCATTTTATTCCCTAGCATTAGTTGCTTCGGTGGGATTTGAGAGAGAAGGACTTGGGCACTCCGTGTGCCCTTGCCATTGCATTTGTTGCATAGGTTTGAGTTCTCCACGGTGATACGTGGAAGTTACAAGTTGAGAAGCTTATTACTCTTGGGTGCTTGGTGCCCTTGAGCTTGTTCCTCTTGGGTGCTTAGGCGCCCTAGACGGTTGGTGGTGTTCGGAGCTCAATCATTGTGGTGTAAAGCTCCGGGCAAGCGTCGGGGTCTCCAATTAGGTTGTGGAGATCGCCCCGAGCAATTTGACGGGTACCGGTGACCGCCCCCAAGGGTTGCCAAAGTGTACGGGTTCGGTGACCGCCCCCAAGGGTTGCCATTTGTACGGGTTCAGTGACCGCCCTCAAGGGTCCCTTAGTGGAATCACGGCATCTTGCATTGTGCGAGGGCGTGAGGAGATTACGGTGGCCCTAGTGGCTTCTTGGGGAGCATTGTGCCTCCACACCGCTCCAAACGGAGATTAGCATCCGCAAGGGTGTGAACTTTGGGATACATCATCGTCTCCGCGTGCCTCGGTTATCTCTTACCCGAGCCCTTTACTTATGCACTTTACTTTGTGATAGCCATATTGTTTCTTGTCATATATCTTGCTATCACCTTAAGTAGTTTTTCTTTCTTAGCATAAGTTGTTGGTGCACATAGGTGAGCCTAGTTGTTGTAGGTTTTGTGCTTGACAAATTAACCGCTAGGTTTATTCCGCATTTGTTCCAGCCTCAACCGTAATTATTTTAAAGCGCCTATTCACCCCCCCCCCTCTAGGCGACATCCACGATCTTTCAATTGGTATCAGAGCCTCGTCTTTCTTTGTTGGGCTTAACCGCCTAGAGAGTAAAGATGTCGACTAGGGTATTAGGATTCTCTGACACTCTTAGTTTCGATGGCACAAATTTTGATGTTTGGGTAATTCGCATGCTTAATTTCTTTAGGGTCATGGACCCAAATTTGGAGCGAATTGTAGATATGGGTTTTTCTCCTCCAAAGGATCCCCAAAGATTATCTTTACAGGAAGGGAAAAACTCTTATCTCAATGCTCAAGCTTCTAATGTGCTTTTCGATGCTTTGAGCAATGTAGTTATATTTCAACTCATGCCGTTCCAGGATGCTCATGAGTTGTGGATGAAGCTTCAAGATAAATATGGTATGTCCAAGATTTGTAGGGATGATTGTTCTCCCTCCACCTCTGGCCGTATAGTCTTCTCAACTTCTTCTACTTCACCTACATGTGGTTTGCCACAAGGTAATAATATGGTGAGTAGTGTCAGTCATTGCAATGATGATAGTGTGCTTTTTGTGGATGATTCTTCATCACTATATTATTGCAATGCTCCGTCTTTGGGCCTTAGCACTTCGAGCACTCCAAATGTTTCACTTGCTTGTGTTGATAGTCCTTGCATATCATGTAGAAATTGCTTGACTAAATCTCATGATGATATGCTTGCTATATCTTGTTGCCATGATAAAAATGCATGTATTTCCTCGAGTTGTTGTGCTAACAATGTAGATGAAACCCAACACTCCATGGAACAAGATGTGGTCTTGAATGGTGCTTCAAGGGATCCTATATCATCATCTACTGTATTTTGCCTTATGGCCAAGGCTTCAAAGGTATCTCCCACTTTGAATCCCAATATATCTTGTGATGATATTGATGATGGCAAGAGTGATGATGATGTTGATTATGATGAAGAGAGTGATGATGTTGCCTCCTTAAAAATTAAGGGGGAAATGATTTTAAAAGCTCTTCTTAAGAATAAAATTGCTCGTTCCAACTTCGTGGAAATCATGTCTATTGCTATTGAGGGCAAGAAATATATTGATGAATTGGAATCTCGTCTTGAGGAGCATGAGGTCACCATTGATAAAATGGAAGGTCATGAGCGTGATTACGCTAATGAGATTGCGGACCTCTCTCAAGCTCTTGAACTTGAACAAACCACCAAGGAATCTCTTGAGGAGACTTTTGCTCTAGAATTATCTAGAGTGAGGGAATCTCGTGATAGAGCTCTTGAGGTGGCCAATGATTTTGAAACTAAAAATGAGGAGCTTGAAGTTGTGCATGCTAAACTCCTTGAGGACTTTGAGCACCTCGAAAATGGCTCAAGGGTCATTAAGAGTGAGCTCATCAAACTCACCAAGTCTCATGCTCAACTTAAAGCTTCATATTCAAAAGAGCTTGCCAAGTTGTCTTCTCCTCTTGTTGCTAATGATGATGCTTGTGCTACTAACTCTATCTCTTGTGAAGCATCCATATTGAAGGAGAATGTTGAGCTAAGGGCTCAACTTGAGTTGTTATCTAGCAATTATGGGATGTTGGAAGAAAATCATGTAAGGCTCACAAGCTCTCATGATGATCTTCTAGTATCCCATAATGTTCTAAAGATAGCTCATGAGGCCATGCTTGCTAAGGTAACATCTAGTGAGCCTCATGTGGATACTAGCACTACTTCTAGTCAAAATGCTATATTGATATGTGCTAGTCCTTGTAATTCATCTACTCACAATGTTGGTACATCTTGTGATGAATTGCTTTCCTTGCCTTGTTGCTCTAACAATGAAGCTTACTCTTCCTCTAGTACTTGTATTGAGACTAACCATGTAGAGGAAATCAAAGAGCTCAAGGCCCAAGTCACTTCTTTGAAGAAAGACTTGGAAAAGAGTCATGAAGGGAAATCCACACTCAACAATATCTTGAGTGTGCAAAAATCCCCCAATGACAAAGGTGGACTTGGATTCAACTCCAATAAGAAGAAGAAGTCCAAGATGAACAAAAATAAGGGCCAAGAACAAGTCAAGAAATCGGCCAAGATTGTTTGCTTCAAGTGCAAAGTAGAAGGGCATCATGTTAGATCTTGCCCATTGAAGAAGAAGGCCATTAGTGTCAAGCAACAAGGGAAGAGGGCACAAGTTCAATCTCGTGCTCAACCTCAAGTTGAAGAAAGGCCACTTCCCAAGAAGACTCAAGTTAATGCTTCTCTTGTTGAGAAATCAAGTGAGAATAAAGTGAAGAGTAGACGTTGCTACTTATGTCGTGAGAAAGGCCACGTCGCTTATTCATGCACTAGTGGTAACTTATCCAACCCAATTATTATTGATGATGTCTATTCTCTTGGGAAGGATAAGGTTGGCAATGTGTTTGCCAAGTTTGTTGGTACTCAAAGTGGTGTCAAGAAAAGAACCATTTGGGTGGCCAAGCCTATTGTGACTAACCTCTTAGGACCCAACTTGGTTGGGGACCAACTAGCTCAAACTTGATCAATAGGTGTTGTTGGAGGTCATTGGAGACTTGGCTACATTATGAAGATTTAAGGGGTCCTCATCATTCATATTGTGTCAAGCCAAGTCATTCAGATTATCTTTCTATCATATATCCAATGTTCCTCCTTGCGGTAACTCATGCTTAAATTGCTTACATTAAAAGTTACTTGTCCCTTAGCATGTTGTTGTTTTGTATCTTGCATGTGCTTGTATATGTTGTGCTTCCAAATTGCTTATCTTGAGAAATCAAGTATGTGCATGTTGGTTTGCACATCATGTACATGTGTGTTGTGTGTTGAGCCTTTTTGCATCTTGTTTATTTCTTAGTTGGCTCTTGTGAGAGATTAATGGAATATCACATTATGGGGGAGTGATGTGCTTTGTGCACCTCAATCCTATAAATGTGTGTACATGAGTAATACCATCTAGTATTGATATTTCAAGATTATCTAGTCTCTAGGTGGTATATCTCTCATGAGAAATTCAAATTCTAAATTTTCCATTAATTATCTCTTGTTGGATCCTTTTAATTGCCTCTTGTCTATCTTTAATTGGTTTCACATTATGGGGGAGTAATATGCTATGTGTGTATTACTAGCCTAGAAAATGTGTACATTTGAGATATTGTCACCTAGAATTGACATTGTAAATTATCTTGTTCCTAGGTGGCATGCTAGCTCTACAAGTTGCAATTTGCTTGTGTTTGGTGTGAAGATGATGTCGGATATCCTTGCTATCTACCACCGGGAATTATTTCCATTTACTTCTTGTCTTTTGACAATTGGTACTCACTTTTGTGGTAGAATTTATTGATCATCTTTACATTGGCTTTTGTTTTTTTTCCTTTTCTCTTGCCAAGGTTTGTGTCAACTCCCGTTGTCTTCCCTACCACTTGTGGATCTTGTTTTTTTTCTCGTCCTTGTCTAGTGTTTTCTAGATATAGTGAAAGTGGTGATCCCACCTTGTGCATTTTGTATTCAAATGCAAATTCTCTATAATGCACTAGTCTTGGGGGAGCTATCCTATTCTCTATAGAACACTC
Source organism: Triticum dicoccoides (assembly GCF_002162155.2). Lineage (NCBI taxonomy): Eukaryota > Viridiplantae > Streptophyta > Magnoliopsida > Poales > Poaceae > Triticum > Triticum dicoccoides. The sequence goes on along the minus strand of NC_041383.1, from coordinate 2,557,395 downwards.
TTCTTGCGATCCTTATCAAGTGTGTGTTGGTGGAAGGCAAGCCGTTTTCGTTTTGGTACTTTGTGCTATCATGAAACTTTGTAGAGAGCTTGGTTTGTTTGGAACCATCCTCTCTTTTGGGAGTCTGATATCTTTTATTTTGAGTGTATCAATGGATATCTCATTCTTTGATGTATCTTTTATGGATATCCTCCAAGTGATGTTTTATTCATTTGGTATCCTTTTCACTTGGTATTTCTTTGTCTTTTGGTTTTGGGTTTTGAAGTCTTGAGCATGCATGTTTTCTTCATGTATTTTATTTGTCACGCTTTCTTTCTTTGACTCAATATATGGGAGAAACTCCACCTAGTCTCAATTTGGATGAGATGTGCATGATATTCATTTTCATATCTATATGCACATATTTATGTGGAGTTTGTCCTATGTATTGGTGTTTCTAACTATTTGGTCCCGATGAGTTTGGGTACCGTTTAGTTTGTGTTGTTCTTATAGGAACATTAGGAGATGCATTGGATGCTCGGCTCACTCACAAGGAAGGTGTTGTCACCATGTGCATATTGCAGTCAAGCTAGGATGATCAATGAACTACTATCTACCTTCAATTGGTATCTACTACATCCTTCCAATGGTATCTCGGTAACAAGTATCATCATCTACTACATGTACACATTACTTGCATCAACCTTGTGTAGGTTGTATCATGGCATGTATTTCATTCTTTCTTGTGATACTTGTCTCCTTTCTCAAAGCATCTCAACGATGATCTCATGTTGCTAGTTGTGATGTCTTTGATGTTCATGGGTAGGAATTCATTTATATACAATAAGACCATATCTAGCCAAGTGCTATGCTTTCAAGCAAATATCTTATTGGTATATTTATGAATTCCTTGTGGATATCTTGTTCCTTCATGTTGTAACTATTTCGGGTGTACATCCCTCTTTGTAGATATATATCATCATGATTTTGTCTACCTAGAACCTTATACACTTGAGAGAAATTACATCTCTAGTTGACATCCTTTCTTTCACGTCCACCTTGTCTTTCTTATGTTAATTCTTTGGTGGCTCCGTGAAAGCTTTTGCCTTGAGTGCGTGTCCTCTATCGTTGCATCTTGATGCACTCTTGTGTGGTGAAGATTATTTTCCTCTTGCTCATCCTTACGAGGCTTTTGCCATCTTAATTGGTACCCCTCGTCTTGATGAGCCTCTCATCGTCTATCTTCACCACGGGTTGTCACAAGCATGGGTTCTCTATTTTCTTTTAGTAAGCTTGTGAACCCATTTGCTAGTTGTGTGTGAGAATGAAAGGCTTTGCACCGTGTATCTCATTCATTCAAGACTATGTTGATGCTTATGCTCATCCGTATATTAGTCTTCTCATGTGCTTTGCCATGACTCACACACATCATTTTGGTTGAGCCTATTCTTAAGTTGCCTATTTTACAATGTTGCTCAACCATGTGCTTGTTGCAAGCGCTAGCCTTAGTTTCCTATATGCTCTCTTGCACTGGTTGTTAGTTTCTGTTGACTTTGGGGGAGCTATGATCCTATTTTGTGCACTTTGTATCCAAATACAAAAATTCTTGATGTGCACAAATCATGGGGAGCTTCTCTAGTTTCTTTAGAACAATCCTCTTCTCATATCATAATATCTTTTTCATGTGGCTCGTAGGATCTTTGGTCTAGTGGTTCAGTTGATATCTTTTGATAGCTTGCTTCAATTGGTATCTTTTGATTGCTTGATTGCTTGTTTCTCTCTTTGTTATGTCTTTGTGGCATATCATTCTTTTGCAATCTTGGTGCCTCAATATAGTTGGTCTTCCTCCAAGTATTACCTTTGGATATGTGTATGGCATTCCACTCTCTTGTTGAGAAATACACAACTTTTGGAGGAACACCTTTTATATTGGTCTTCTTAGCTTTTCGCCCATTTTGGCAATCGATGCCAATGGGGGAGAAGTTTCAGAGAGTTTTATGGAGAAGTCTTTAGAGTTTTCTCCTTGCTTCGGTTTTGTTCCTAAGCATTTGCATCTCATGCGCATGCATTATTGGTTGTTGCATTGCATGGTGATGCATAATTCCTTATATAAACTCTCTTGAAAGTGATTGTCATGAATTACCAAAATGGGGGAGATTGAAAGGACATGCGGTGCCCCCATGTGTGGTTTTGGTAATTGATGACATTCTCTATGGACTAATGGTTGCATTGAGTTATATTTGAAGGATTTGTCCATAGGCATTTCTTGAAGTCCATGTGTTGGTTTCAAGGAGTTTATGTGTTGACCAAGGTGCTATGAAGGAATTATCCAAAGATTGGTCATGTGAGTGTTGAGCTTATTGCAAGCATGTCTTGAAGAATAAGATTGTGTGATCATTCATGTTTACCTTCAAGACATCATCCAAACGAATATAGTTGGGAAGATTCAAGGTTGATCAAGACTAAGTCAAGAGTGAATCAAGTTGATCAACTCACAAAGCGTAGAAGATGTACCGAGAGGGATCAAGTGATCCCATGGTATGGTAAGCATTATCCATTGCACTTTGTTTACTAACTCATGGTCTATATGAGAGTCTATGTGGGGTTAGGTACGTGTCCATGGTCTTGCGTCAAGAGGAAGATATCATACAACCCATGGAAAGGATGACATCAAGTGGTGATCGTCATCAAGATTGCCGTGTGCAAGTTCAAGTGGAGCATCACGAAGAGATCAAGTGCTTGAAGCTTGCCATCCATTGTGGTGTCAATGGACTTGTGAAGATGTGCCGAAGAGTGGCTCACCCATAGTGGAGTATGGGGGAGCAATCATCTAGTCTCCATCGACCCAACACAATCAAGAAAGGTGGTCCATCTTGAGGAGGACAAGATCGTCATCATCTAGCTCAAGTGGATCATGTGCAAGGCAAAGGTTTGCCCTTGATAGGTTTTCTATTTTACTGGTCTCATGGTGGAAGTTGGGAGACCGGGTTATAGGATCGATAGCCGTACTATCAAGGGGGGCTCCCAAGTGAGTAGCTTGATCGTATCGTCCGTCGAGAGCTCAAACCATTGCATACTTGCATCATGTTTCTTGGTTCTTGTTTGGTTCTATTTGTGAGTCTTAGAGCTTATGGTCATCTTTATGACAAGCTTGAGTTCATCGAAAACGGAGTTTGCATGCGGCTTCTATGATGTTTTCGGTGTTGGAGGTTTTACCGGTCTTTTCCGAGGAAGGGTTCTCACCATTTTCTTTTGGGCCTTTTCTAATTTTCTTTTTATTGGTATTTCTCTCAAGATTGTGTTAGCCCTTGTCCCTAGCTTTCCAACAAACTTGGTTTCGTCGAATTCGGAGTCCGAATGCAGAAGTTATGGTAGTTTTGGTGTTCTCAAAAGGCTGCAGCGGTACTACCGCGGGTAGGAGCGGAAGTAATTTTTTACTACCGCCCTTGGGAGTGGTACTACCGCTCTTGGGAGCGGTACTACCGCTTGGAGCAGTGCTACCGCAGCTACTTCCGTGGCTACTTCCGCTCGGGACCAAAAACTCGTCACAAGTCCAGCGGTGGTAGGCACGGATATAATTTTTTAGTACCGCTCGCAAGCAGTAGTACCGCTTCCCTTAGTAGTAGTACCGCTACCCCTTGCGGTAGTACCGTGATGTCAAGCGGTACTACCGCTCGGTGCGGGCTGTGAGCATAACGGTTGGATTTTTGCCCACCTATAGAAGGGGGTCTTCTTCCCCATTGAACCTCATCCTTTGAGCTCGTGTTCTTCCCCCATTGTTGACCTTCTTCGAGCTTGCTAACTGTTAATCCCTCCATGGATTCTTGCTAGTTTTTAGGGAAAATAGAGAGGAGATCTAGATCCACATTTCCACCAATCACTTTCTCCTCTATGTGAGGGGAACCCCTTGGATCTAGATCTTGGAGTTCTTGGTGTTCTCCTTCTTGTTCTTCCTCTCATTTTCTTCCCTACCATTAGTTGCTTCGGTGGGATTTGAGAGAGAAGGACTTGGGCACTCCGAGTGCCCTTGCCATTGCATTTGGTGCATAGGTTTGAGTTCTCCACGGTGATACGTGGAAGTTACAAGTTGAGAAGCTTATTACTCTTGGGTGCTTGGTGCCCTTGAGCTTGTTCCTCTTGGGTGCTTAGGTGCCCTAGACGGTTGGTGGTGTTCGGAGCTCAATCATTGTGGTGTAAAGCTCCAGGTAAGCGTCGGGGTCTCCAATTAGGTTGTGGAGATCGCCCCGAGCAATTTGACGGGTACCGGTGACCGCCCCCAAGGGTTGCCAAAGTGTACGGGTTCGGTGACCGCCCCCAAGGGTTGCCATTTGTACGGGTTCGATGACCGCCCTCAAGGGTCCCTTAGTGGAATCACGGCATCTTGCATTGTGCGAGGGCGTGAGGAGATTACGGTGGCTCTAGTGGCTTCTTGGGGAGCATTGTGCCTCCACACCGCTCCAAACGGAGATTAGCATCCACAAGGGTGTGAACTTCGGGATACATCATCGTCTCCGCGTGCCTCGGTTATCTCTTACCCGAGCCCTTTACTTATGCACTTTACTTTGTGATAGCCATATTGTTTCTTGTCATATATCTTGCTATCACCTTAAGTAGTTTTTCTTGCTTAGCATAAGTTGTTGGTGCACATAGGTGAGCCTAGTTGTTGTAGGTTTTGTGCTTGACAAATTAACCGCTAGGTTTATTCCGCATTTGTTCAAGCCTCAACCGTAATTATTTTAAAGCGCCTATTCACCCCCCCCTCTAGGCGACATCCACGATCTTTCACAGAGGAACATGTATTAGTCATGAAGAAAGCAATAGCAATAAACTTAACAATCATTATGCTAACCTAATTGATGGGTATGCTAAGCTAATTGATGGGTCTTGTCCATCGCATCATTCTCTAATGATGTGACCCCGTTCATCAAATGACAACACATGTCTATTGTTAGGAAACATAACCATCTTTAATTAACGAGTTAGTCATGTAGAGGCATACTAGGGACTATATGTTTTGTCTATGTATTCGCGCATGTACTAAGTTTCCGATTAATACAATTCTAGCATGAATAACAAACATTTATCATGATATAAGGAAATATAAATAACAACTTTATTATTGCCTCTAGGACATATTTCCTTCAGTCGTTCACGCCGGCACGTTGCAAAGCTTTCTTCATCTCCTTGAAGTACTCATCGATGGACTTGGATCCTTGGATGGTGCTCTGCAATTGGCGGTGAAGATGTTTCATGTAGGTGGAAGGCACAAACTCTCGCCGCATAGCTTTCTTCGTCTCTGGCCAACTCATGAAGGCCTTTATGTTTACTTTGCTTTTAGCAGGCCTTTCTGGTTTTAGCATAAAACCGAGTTTAAAAAAATGTGAACACTTTTTTTAGGGTTATGTGAACACTTACTTAGTTGCATGAAAAAATATTTAGAAAAAGTGTGTTGAATTTTTCATAAATAATGCTTGAAATTTTTAAAAGACATGCATACATTTTTGAAAATTATGTAAAATCTTCAAAAAATCAGAAAAAACTACTCCCTCCAATTCATATTACTTGCCGTTACAATAGCAAAGTCGTATTAAAACAACAACAAGTAATATGGATAGGAGGGAGTATAACTCCTATGTTTTTTTCATAAGCTGATTATTAGAAACATGAACATTTTTGAGAAAAAGTTATACATTTTTTAAAACAGTCGAAAGTCCCCAAAAAGAAAAAAAGTATAAAAGGAAAAAACTGGCAAAAAAACTGTGAAAACAACAGAAATAAAAACACCAACCAGACAAACCGCTATTGAAACCTATGGAATGAAATAATTTTGAAAGAAAATCGCTCGCCATCTACGGGGGCGGCGAAAACAGGGCGGCGGGCGGCACACCGAAGCGCTGCAACCGTGGACCATCAATGACGGGAATCTCATCCGGTCGACGGGGAAGTAGCAACTGAATCAATGACGGATGTGCAACCTAAATCGAGAGCGGGGAGAGGTTCTTTGCGGAGCACCGTCCTCGGAGACGACGCGCGGTCTGGCCGTCGCGACCGAGCGTGCCATGACAGCAGCTTCTGTTCCTGCGACAAGCTGTGGCGGGGACGATTCGCTTCGGAAGGCATCGCCATTGACTAGTATGAAGGCGAGGGAAGAAAGAAAACAACGTGGGGGACGAAATCAAACAGCTGTACGTAATTCAATCGGGTGGCTGGGGCGAGACCGACCCAATTATATTCAGGTATGCGATTGTGTACCGTGGGCCCGAAACGTGGTACAGAAGCCTCAACTTTGTTCTGGATACTACTCTCATTGTTGCTATCCAGTGGGCCTGAAAAGAGCAACTGTGATAGCGTCCGTCCGTTTCTGATCAATCAAGACGTGATGTCCGTGTCAGGCCGTTAGGTGGCTGTCGGGTTGTCACGCGGTGGATGGCTGCATGATGGGGGTGGGGGTCCAACCTTTTTCAACAAAGACCCCATGATGGTAGAAATCATAGCTACTAAGCTCACAATCGTATCAAATTTGCTTTTGATCTAGGCATATGTAGACATGTTTGTTTCGGTATTCAGCACAACCCAAGGCTTGTATCTATGAACATTGCTTTGAATCCAAAAGTGGCCACGTCCGCGGGGAGGATCGGGCTGCTAGTCGAATGTAATGCACGGTCGAGCACGGCCTCGCCCACCACAAACACGAAGAATCAGCACCGGATCGCAAGTCTGAGGTGAATGGATCTGCACCCTCCTCCCATTTGAAACGAGGGAGACACCAGATCTGACAGCTCCGACCAACGGAGTGGACGTAGTCGCCGATCCGGTGTTGTACGGCAGCAGACGTGTTGCCATGCATGGCCCGTTGCGACCTCACGTGCTTTTGCGTGTGACGGTCACTCACTGTCGACGAGAATGACGACTATGAATGGGACGGCTCGGAGACGACAGTGGTGGAGACAGGGGGCTAGTAGCCCCCTCTCCTAACATCACTGGTTTGCTACTAATCTGAGGATGAACACTGAACATGCATTAGTGTAATTTGGCTCTTACAGTCAAAATTTTGTGTCATTTTAGCCCTCCTATCCTTTAATTCCTGACTCCGCCACTGGTCGACACTTGGTAGTGTCCAACACCCCTCTCTTGTAGCTCCGCCCGGTAAGCTGGTTGTAGCTATATGGCAGACTGCGGTTGTAGCACCACCACACTACTAGGGAAAACCCTAGTAGTAGCGTGGGTTTAATGCCCACTAGCACTAGTAGCGTGGGACACTCCCGCGCTACTGCTAATCTAGCTAGTAGCAGCGTGTTTACTATCCATCACTACTAATATTCTTTTTTTAGTGTATTTATACGCCGTATATAAATTTTGGTACAATACCAATTATGAGGATTATATCATTATGTCCATAACAGTGTGCTAAATGAAGGTGGATTAGGTTCAAGTGGAGGCAACATATGGTGCATGTCAAAAGTATACTACTAATCCAAACTTGATCTAGTTTGGACTATAGTAGTACTTTCGATGTGCACCACATGTTGCCTCCACTTGAATCTAATCCGCCAGCACAAGCTATTTAATCATCATCATAGTCATTACCACCAACAGTAGCTATTTAATCATCATAGTCATAGTGTAGCACATCATCACCTTCAAACTCATTCTAGCTAAGCTAGTCACCACCAACACGAGCTGCGGTAGTTATCTAATCACCACCAACACTAGCTAATAATAATCATCATAGTCATTACTACCAACACTAGCTATTTAATCATCATAGTCATAGTGTATCACATCATCATCTTCAAACTCATTTCTAGCTAGCTAATCACTCCTACTGCTCTCTCTCAGGTAAAATAGCATAAAACATGTGTAGCACTCTTGCTTCATCATGTTGGAGCATGCAGATGAACCTGCCTACTAATCGTGGGATGCGCTTCTGATTGCTACCCCCTAGTACTTCTCTGCGATCGTTCACAATTTTGCTCTAGTCTTTCACTATTAAGCATTCCTCGCTTTTAGAAATCCTGAATGCACTAAAGTGCATTGTAGAATGTCTTGGCCGTAAGCTAACCATTCTCATGCAACCTTTAGTCTCGATTCAATGAAGCACAACATTCATCAGGAGTCCCTGTTGAAGAACATCGTATAGTAACATACTTAGCAATGAAGTTAGCTTAAAAAATAATGTATGCAAAAGATGCACTGAGGACAAATAGTAAACATCTTACCATCTTTCCTAAATAGATGTGACCGTAGTTCAGTACGAACACTATTGGTCGCACGTTTTAAGTACTAAGATTTTCAAGTTCATGAAAATAATTTGTCTTGACAGTATGAAGATTCTCAAGCCATGAAACATAATGACTTATCTCCTCGCAGTTTAGTTCAGCCCCGGAACAGTAGTAGGTCCTATCTACCAAGCGCTGGACATGTTTGTTTGAATGAAATAAGCTGTCAACAGAAATTAGTTGTCAACTATTTTTGAATAAACAATATCAAAGACATAAATATGGTTGAGAATGGTATAACTGGAGGCGTCTGCACATCGACCCAGATGTCGATACTACCTTCAATATCATCTTCCGGACAAATATCAAAGGTGATAACCATATTAGGCTCAAATGCATAATTCTTGCATAGTGCTTGCCAAGTTTTATATTTAAAATAGGTGTAGGTGTCTGCGTTGTATAATTTTACGTGGAAAGTATAACCATACTCGGTCTTCAAGTAAACTCTCTTTACCTGCATAGTAGTTTTCATATGACTGAAACCTATCTTATCCAAGACAAAAACTCTTGCATGGCAGGGGATACGCTAGTACAATAGTAAAAAAATTAAATTATAAGTTTAAGCAAATGAAGCAGATGTCATGCTTAATTATGAAAAAAGACTTGTCATTGTGACTTACTGTATCCACTTCGAAGTTCTCCTCCAGCTTGATGCTGAAGCGCCTATCATCATCTAGGAAGATTCTGTCGCACAGGTGCTACGTCTTGAGCTAGCGTTGGTTTTCCCCGAAGAGGAGAGCGTGATGCAGCAAAGTGTAGCGTAAGTATTTCCCTCAGTTTTTGAGAACCAAGGTATCAATCCAGTATGAGGCTCCTCAAAAGTCCCACGCACCTACACAAACAAACTGAGAACTCGCAACCAACGCAATAAAGGGGTTGTCAATCCCTTCACGGCCACTTGCGGAAGTGAGATCTAATAGAGATAGTATGATAAGATAAATATATTTTGGGTATTTTATGATATAGATGCAAGAAAGTAAAGATGCAAATAAACGTATATCGAAAGCAAATATGATAAGAGATAGACCCGGGGGCCATAGGTTTCACTAGATGCTTCTCTCGAGAGCATAAGTATTACAGTGGGTGAACAAATTACTATCAAGCAATTGATAGAAAAGCGAATAATTATGACGTTATCTAGGCATGATCATGTATATAGGCATCACATCCAAAACAAGTAGACCGACTCCTGCTTGCATCTACTACTATTACTCCACACATCAACCGCTATCCAGCATGCATCTAGAGTATTAAGTTCATAAGAACGGAGTAACGCTTTAAGCAAGATGATATGATGTAGAGGGATAAACTCATGCAATATGATATAAACCCCATCTTGTTATCCTAGATGGCAACAATACAATACGTGTCTTCCAACCCTTTCTATCACTAGGTAAGAACACCGCAAGATTGAACCCAAAGCTAAGCACTTCTCCCATGGCAAGAAAGATCAATCTAGTAGGCCAAACCAAACCGATAATTCGAAGAGACTTGCAAAGATAACTCAATCATACATAAAAGAATTCAGAGAAGATTCAATTAATATCCATAGATAAATCTGATCATAAACCCACAATTCATCGGATCTTGACAAACACACCGCAAAAAGAGATTACATCAAATAGTTCTCCACAAGAGAGGGGGAGAACATTGTATTGAGATCCAAAAAGAGAGAAGAATCCATCTAGCTAATAACTATGGACCCGTAGGTCTGAGGCAAACTACTCACAACTCATAGGAGGGGCAAGGATGTTGATGTAGAGGCCCTCCATGGCCGATTCCCCCTCCGGCAGAGTGCCGGCGAAGGCTCCAAGATGGGATCTCGCGGATACAGAAGGTTACGGTGGTGGAAATTGTGTTTCTTGGTGCCCCTGGCACTACTAGAAAAAGGCCTGCTAATCACACTCTGTGGTCAAACTTCCCGAAAGGTCACCCATCCTCACACTACTCCAGCCCAAGCACGCTTAACTTCAGAGTTCTATCCCCCCCCAGCACCAGCTCACTTCACAGGCACTTGTTCATATATCTAGCATGTCAATCCTATTAAACCTTGTTGATGTTTAGGACTTTGTTCATGTTCATGAGTGTGATGAAATTTTGAAAAATTATTTCAAACTTCCCGGTCATATTACATATCATATTTTGAAAAAAAATTCCCGAAAAAAATTTGAAACTAATTTTTTTTTCTGTTACTAGTGGCGCACCAAGCAAACGGTGCGCCACTAGTAAGTTTGAATCTTTTTGAATTTTTTTGCCTCCAGATCTTAAAAGCCCCATAACTTTTTTTCTGTTAGGTTTTTGAGGATTTTGAAAATGTTTAATTTCCTGATATAAAGTAAAAGGGATGACACTCGCACTAGCACACAACTCACATAAGCCATGATAACAATGACCTCATATTTTAACTGAGACAACAGGCATGCCAACAACGGGTTTATTCTTATCTTTAGAATCTGGGTTGGCAATTCTAGCAGCTTCACCAATGAAATAGATAACATGTCTGGTACGTCTCCAATGTATCTATAATTTTTTATTGTTCCATGCTATTATATTATACATCTTGGATGTTTTATATGCACTTTGGTACTATTTTATATCATTTTTTGGGACTAACCTTTTAACCTAGTGCCTAGTGCCTAGTGCCAGTTGCTGTTTTTCCTTGTTTTTGACTTCTACAGAATAGGAATATCAAATGGAGTCCAAATGGAATAAAACTTTACGATAAATTTTCTTGGACCAGAAGAAACCCAGAAGACTTGGAGAGGAGTCCAAAAGCCCTACGAGGAGGCCACAAGCCGTAGGAGCGTGCCCCAGGAGGGGGGGGGCAGGGCTTGTAGGCTCCTCGTAGACCTCCTAACCCTAATTCCAACAAGATATATTCTCAAATATTACCCATATACCATAGGCATCCATAAAAATACTTTTTCGGCGCCGCAAGCTTATGTTCTCGTGAGATCCCATCTTGGGGCCTTTTCTGGCACTCTGTCGCAGGGGGATTCGATCACGGAGGGCCTCTACACCAACCTTGCTGCCCTTCCAATGATGTTTGAATAGTTTACCAAAGACCTACGGGTCCATAGCTAGTAGTTAGATGGCTTCTTCTCTCTCTTTGATCTTCAATACAATGTTCTCCTCGATGTTCTTCGAGTTCTATCCGATGTAATCTTCTTTTGTGGTGTGTTTGTTGAGATCCTATGAATTGTGGGTTTATGATAAGATTATCTATGGATATTATTTGAGTCTTCTCTGAAATCTTTTATGCATGATTTAAATAGCTTTGTGTTTCCTCCGATCTATTGATTTGGTTTGGCCAACTAAATTTATCTATCTTGCCATGGTAGAGGTGCTTTGTTATGGGTTCAATCTTGCGGTGTCCTCACCTAGTGACAGAAGGGGTAGCGAGGCACGTATTATATTGTTGCCATTAAGGATAAAAGGATGGCGTTTATATCATATTGCTTGAGTTTATCCCTCTACATCATGTCATCTTGCTCAATGCATTACTCTGTTCTCTTGAACTTAATATTCTAGATGCAGGAAGGAGTCGGTTGATGTGTGGAGTAATAGTAGTAGATGCAGAATCGTTTCGGTCTACTTGTCACAGACGTGATGCCTATATTCATGATCATTGCCTTAGATATCGTCATAACTATGCGCTTTTATATCAATTGCTCAACAGTAATTTGTTCACCCATCGTATATTTTCTTTCAAGAGAGAAGCCTCTAGTGAAACCTATGCCCCCGGATCTATTTTCTATATTATATTTTCATATCAATAAAACCAAAAACCTAAAAATACCTTGCTGCAATTTATTTACCTTTACTTTATGTTGCCTTTTATTTATCTCTTATATCTATCTCTATTAGATCTCTTGCTAGTGACCGTGAAGGGATTGACAACCCCTTTTTCGCGTTGTGTGCAAGAGTTTGTTAGTTTGTGCAGGTGCATCTTTTGGGGACTTGCTTGTTCCTCCTACTGGATTGATACCTTGGTTCTTAACTGAGGGAAATACTTATCTCTACTTTGTTGCATCACCCTTTCCTCTTCAAGGGAAATAACAACGCAAGCTCAAGAAGTAGCAATGCCCACCAATATTATCGACCAAGAGATCTTTAACCATAGCAATACTAGGTTCTACTTTAATTTGTTCAGATGGTCTAAGTGCTCTAGTATTAGTTTCGTTAACCACAATTGAGACTTTAGCATATTATTTTATCCTAATAGGGAAAGGTGGTTTTTCAATATAAGCAGTAGGCACAACATGGTTAACTTTATAAATAACAGTTTCATCTTTAATTATAACTGGCTTCTCAATCTTTTATTTAATAGGGGGATGATATTTGAACCACTTATCCTTGGGGAGGTCAACATGAGTAGCAAATAATTCACAAAAAGAGGCTACTATCTCAGAGTCAAGTCCATATTTAGTGATAAACTTTTGAAAAGCATCGGTATCCATAAAAGATTTAACACAATCAAACTTAGGTGCTATACCCGACTCATTACCTTTCTCAAGTTCCCAATCTTCAGATTTGCGTTTAATTATTTCAAGAAGGTCCCACCTGAATTCAATAGTTTTCTTCATAAAGTAGGCAGTCGAAGAAGAATTGAGCATGGTTTATTTATCATGAGAAAACCTAGCATAAATTTTTTGTAACATAATTTCCGTTGAGCGATCATGATAGGAGCATGTATACATCATGTATTTAAGCCTCCCCCAAGATTGAGCTATTCTTTCTCCTTCACGAGGACAAAAATTATATATATAATTCCGATCACGATGAACTAGATGCATAGGATAAAACTTTTGATGAAATGCCAATTTCAATCCATTCCAGTCCCAAGCTCCAATATCATCACATAGCCTATACCAAGTCAATGTTTTCCCCCCCAAAGATAAAGGGAAAACCTTCTTCTTAACCTCATCTCCGGGTAAACCTACAAGCTTAAATAATCCACAAACTTCATCCACATAGATTAGGTGCAGGATGTAGTGTTTCATCTCCTGCATAAGGATTAGCTAGAAGTTTCTCTATCATAGGAATATCATAACCAATTTTTTCAGTAGGTGCAGTAGGTTGAGGAGAAACTCTTTGAGCTTCCGGTCGAGGTGAATATAGCCCTAACAAACCCCTCAAAGAATTGTTCTCCATAGTAACAAGTAACAGTAAATTTAAGCACATAATATAATTTTTTCCTTACCAAATTCCACTCACCAGAAGCGCTCCACTCCCCGGCAACTGCACCAGAAAAGAGTTTTGATGACCCACGAGTATAGCGGATCAATCGTAGTCCTTTCAATAAGTGAGAGTGTCGAACCCAATGAGGAGCAGAAGGAAATGACAAGTGGTTTTCAGGAAGGTAATTTCTGCAGGCACTGAAATTGTTGGTAACGAAATTTTTATAACAAGATACTTTGTAACGAGAAAGTAATTATAATGAAAACAAAATTGCAGCAAGGTAGCCCAATCCTTTTTGTATAAGAGGACATGCCATACCGGTCGCTTATAATAAGTAAAACGTTCTTGAGGGCACACGAGAATTTCATCTAGTCACTTTCATCATGTTTGTTCGATTCGCGTTCGCTACTTTGATAATTTGATATGTGGGTGGACCTGTGCTTGGTTGCTATTATTACTTGAACAAGCCTCCCACTTATGGTTAACCCCTCTCACAAGCATCCGCAACTATGAAAGAAGAATTAAGATAACATCTAACCATAGCATTAAACATATGGATCCAAATCAGCCCCTTACGGAATAGCGCAAAAACTAGGGTTCAAGCTTCTATCACTCTAGCAACCCATCATCTAATAGCTACTCCACAATGCATTCCCTTAGGCCCAAATATGGTCAAGTTTGATGTAGTCGACGTTCACATAACACCACTAAGCGAATCACAACATACACATCATCAAAATATCGAACAAATATCAAATTCAGATGATTACTTATGACAAGACTTCTCCCATGGCCTCAAGAACAAAAGCAACTACTCATAAATAATATCCATGCTCAAGAACAGAGGGATAATAAATAGTATAATGGATCTGAACATATAATATTCCACCAAATAAACCAACTAGCATCAACTACCAGATATAATCAACACTACTAGTCACCCGCATGCACCGATATGAGGTTTTGATACAAAGATTGAACACAACAGATGAACTAGGGTTTGAGATGAGATGGTGTTGTTGAAGACGTTGATAAAGATTGGCCCTCCCAAGATGAGAGTGTTGTTTGTGATGATGATGGATTTGATTTTCCCCTCCCGGCCGGAGGGAAGTCCCCCTGGCGGAATCACTCCGTTGGAGGAAAAAGTGCTCCTGCCCAAGTTCTGCCTCAAGACAGCAGCGCTCCATCCCGAAAGTCCTCTCTTTATTTTTTCTAGGGCAAAAGACCTTATATACCAGAAGATGGGCACCGGAGGATGGGCAGGAGGCCCTGGTGCCTAGTGGGCACCTGGGTGTCCCTTTACTTCAATTTTTTTATATATTCCTAAATAAATCTTCATAAAATTTTAGCTCATTCGGAGATGTGCAGAATAGGTATCTCTGACATAGCTTTTTCAGGTCCAAAATTCCAACTGCCAGTAATCTCCCTCTTTGTGTAAACCTTGCATATTATAGGAGAAAAGGCATTAGAATTACTCCGGAAGGTGTGATATAAAATGGACGTATCACATACCAGCTTGCTCTCTAGCAGTCAAACATTTCACTATGAATAAAGCAAAGTATGCACAACAATAAATTGCAAGCTAGTAGCTCAGGATTTCGACACGCCCCTTTCCTCTCCCATAATTAAAGTGCGGAGGAAGCCCTCAAACTCCTCTGGTTTAGGATCTCTTAATTCCCCGTCAGAAGGGATCAAGCACATCTATAAAATTCAGCAAGCGGTATCTCATGATGTTCAACATATAAATCAAAACACACCATGGGTGGTTCGAGCCTATTCACGAAATGGAAATTTTGCACAAAGGAATTTGTAAGGATGTGGTGCTGGTCACACTCATCTATGAGAAAGTCGACCAATCTGGCATTTGCAACGAATTGCGTAAACTCTTGGTAGAATCCGCCTTCGTTCATGAAGGCATTATGCGGCTATTCGCACGGCCGAATCCTACGCGGAATGTCGAGGTCACTGTCTAAGGAGTCCCCACTGACTCCCTTGGCATTCCGTTCTAAAGAGCTTCTCTGAAAGAAGCTCATTTTTCCTATGAAAAATTTCTGAAATTTTTGGGACACAAAATGACATCAATAAAACTTAAGATTGATAACAAATACCCATATGAATGTCTAGAGGCTATATCAAGCATTCAAACTACTTGTAACTCAAATAATTCAATATGCAAGCTCATTTTCAGTAGCACTAAGAGGAGCTAATCATGCAAAATATAACCCACTAAAGTAAAAAACTAATTGCAGCAATGGAGGGGTCACACACCAATGAGCAATCCCCCAGAACAGTTTTGAAAATGGAGTTCCCAGCAAAGAGATGGAAAATCTCAGGTCTGGGTGCCAGAACTCGAGGGAGACAACTACCAGGATTTTTTTCTAGAGGTAAGAGACGAAGTGAGTTAAAGGGATAAGCGAGGGGGTCCCTATGGGGCCCACAAGCCATCATGGCGTGCCCTGGTGCCTCGTGGGCACCTGGGGCATCCCCGTGGTTTGTGTTCAGTGCCAGAAATTCTTAAATATTCTAGAAAAATTCATGTTAAAATTTTATGTCATTCTTAACATTTCTATTTTTGGGCCATTTTTTATTGCACAGATACAGAAAACATGATAAACCTGGCATTTTGTTGTATTTAACTAACAATAACAGAAAATGAATTGTAGGTACAGAAAGTTGTGCTTACAAAATTCATCGACCACATGACCCTAAAAAAGAATCCATTAATAAGGTTGATCAAATCTTATTAACAAACCATTTTCGAATGACACGAACCTGAAGAATCTTCATATAACACTAAGTTATCTCAATGGTGATATGCATCTCCCCTTATATAACAATATAATTTACTTAGTGAAGAAAGAAAGGAAAGGCTTAATAAAGTTAACTTACGTATTAACACTACTGAGATGGAACAACATAATAAACTAGTGTTAATTATGAATATGTTGTGATCATGCATCTTAGTGCCTTTTCCGACTGGTACTACTCCCTAGGATCTGAATTGGCTCCATGCGCACACTGCTATGGTTTGCAGGCTATTCTTGTGAAGACCCTATACACCATTACAATTCCTTAAACAACATGTATGACAAATGCAAGAATGCATGGTATCAGTAGAATGTAGACGGGGTCAAAGAACTGCAAACCTTATTAGTAGCAGAACACTCAAAACTCATTGGTTTCCATAATTATGCCATGATAATCTTTTCATCCTTAAAATTGAACTTTCCAGGCACACCATCAAGGGGCTAAGGTCTTGAGTTTAGGCCCCAGCTTTCGCAATTTATCCAAAAATTGCTGCTGCCCGACTTCCCACGTCATAAACGAGAGGGGATCTTGAAGTGTATATGTGGTCCATGTGGATGACCTGGCCCTTTTCATCAATTCGAACATTTGGTTGCGTTGGCTCGTGCATGAAGTTCGGACGTCCTGCGCGTGGAGGAGAGGAGGGAGTGGTGGTCAAGAGAGGCAATTTCATGGCAGCGTGGTGTTTCATGGAGACAAGGGAGAGAAGGGCTGTCGAAAGAGAATGATTGGACAAGGGGATTCATCATGGGGATAAAGAAGCTATAAGGATAATGTTGGGGATGAGCGGTTGTGCACAACCCACCTAGCAGATGACCCTGCGCGCGTGCGTGGCCGCGACCGGAGGAGCAAGAATTTAGGTCACAATTTAACACATGCCACCATGGCGGCTACTATGGGCAACATGTACCTATCTGTCTATATAAACCCAGCAACATCCCGACCAATATCCAGGGGTGTAGGCAGGCACACATAGATACATACATACCATGGAATTCGTGCTAACTGTGTTGCTACTTTCTATTGTGTTGTGCATCAGCGCAGTTGCCGTCTTCCGGCGTCGTGCTTGGGCTTGGGCCGTCCACGACGGTCAACAGCTGATCATCGAGATCCGCGACCCTACCATCGCCCGCCGAGCGC
Source organism: Triticum dicoccoides (assembly GCF_002162155.2). Lineage (NCBI taxonomy): Eukaryota > Viridiplantae > Streptophyta > Magnoliopsida > Poales > Poaceae > Triticum > Triticum dicoccoides. The sequence continues at coordinate 2,540,011 of NC_041383.1, read as the reverse complement.
TCATGGACCACGCTGATGCCTTCTGCAACCGACCACTGAACCTATTCCCCGTGGCCCTGGTCAGCGGGCGTCGCCGCAGTCACAGCGACAACCTCATGTCCGTGCCCTACGACCCGCGTTGGCGCGCTCTCCGGTGCACCCTCAACGCCGCGGTCCTCCACCCATCACGTCTTGGACACACGGACCCGCTGCGCCTCGAGGCCATGGATACTCTCGTTGCTGACCTCCGCGTTCTCGTCCGGTGCGGCGGCGGCGGTGAGATTGTCGTCCGCGACATCCTCAGCGCCGCCGTGTTTCCGCTGGTGGCTCGCATGTGCTTCAGTAGCGGCGTGGACGAGGGTCACGTATGCGCCATGCGTGACTTGCTCCAGGCCTTTGTGCTGGCCTTTGATGGCAGCAAAGATTTTGCCGGCTCCAAGACGGCGAAGGTGCTGCACTGGAGGCAGTGGCGCCGGTTCCTCGCCTTCCGAGGCAAGCAGGCTGAGCTTTTCCTCCCTCTGGTAAACGCAAGACGGAACGCTAACCGTCATCTCACGCTCAGCGGTGGCCTGCCGGCATATCTAGACCACCTCCTCGACGCCCGCGTCCCCGTCGACGACGACACAGCCGACGGCAAGGCCCTGCGCCCTCTCATAGACGACGAGCTGGTGAGCCTTCTCTCGGAGTTCCTCGGTGCTGGGCCAGTGACCGTGGTATCCAGCATGGAGTGGACCCTCGCCCACCTCGTGCTCCAGCCGGAGGTCTAGAACAACACCCGACGCGAGGTCGACGCCGTGGAGGGCGCATTGTCCGAGGCACGCGTCCGGCAGATGAAGTACATGCACGCCGTCGTGCTAGACAGCATTCGGCTCCACCCGCCGATTCTGGTGTTGCTGCGCGACGTGCCTGATCAGGCGGTCGCCGAAATCCTGGGATGCGCCGCCGCCGCCGTGCCGACGGAGGGGATGCGGGCGCACTTCAACATGGGAGAGATCGGCAGGGACAAGAATCCTTTGGGCCCCGGCACCAGGCCCACACCCACGCCCACGCATGCGTGGGCCTGGTGACGAGGATTTAGGTTTTTTTGAAACAGTCAACCCCTGACTTGGTAGTTATCAGCGGAAAAATAAAATTTGGTAGTTTTTTGAAACCCTAACCTGTAAAGTAGTAGTTTTATGCTATTTACTCAGCCAGCAAGGTAGGAAAGGCTGATCATGCCACTGAATTGAAGCAAGCCTCAGTACATGGGCGTGGCTGCTCACTATACTGTACTGCGTGGGCGTGGGTGTGGGCATGAGCGTGGTAATCATTGTTGTGGTAGGGTGAAACCCTAAATGGAGGTCTTTCACGAATTGGAGCTAGTGTGTTTATTTACAGGAGTACGTGTTGAGCTTTTGTGATTGTCTGTTCAAATTAATGTGTTGTGGTACTTGCTTCATTTTCAACAATTTGCTTGCAAGAATTAATAGATAGATCCATGAATGGACATATAAAAAAGCTGGTGCTCACATATATTTACATGTAGCATCTGGTGCGTTTAGTACGAGCAAGAAGAATGTATTGAGCTCGCTCGCAGCAGGTTACGTGGGGGGTGTGCTTTGGCATGCTGTGCTGCAGTGTGTGTGCAGCAACAGTCGACTACCACTTCCTCTGGATGAACACAACCAGAGCAAAGCAAGCAAACTTATTAGAGGAAGAAGGTGTTTGTAATTCAGTGCGTAGGGTCCTCTCCAGGAGTGTCAGTCTGGATCTTCTTCAAAAAGGTGCGTCTAAGCATTGATTGACTGTCGATCGATCAAGCCAGCCAGGCAGGGGAGGAGAGGCTGATCATGCCACTGAATTGAAGCAAGCCTCGTGCCTGGGCGTGGCTGGTCACCGTACTGTATTGCGTGGGCGTGGCTATGGCTGCTCACTGTACTGTACTGCGTGGGCATGGGCGTGGGCGTGGGCGTGGTAATCATTGTTGTTGTAGGGTGGAACCCTAGATGGACATCTTTCACGAATTGGAGGAAAAATCCCCAAGAATAAGAAGAACCCAAAGGGGAGAAACAAGAGAAACACTCAAATTGACTTGATTCAATCACACATGTGCTAGATCCAATCACACAAAGAGAGATACAAAGGTCTTAATCCAACACAAGAAGATACAAAAGGTAACTAGTTCATCCCAAACCTATGAGGAGAGAGGTCTCTATGATCCTATGATGGGATCCTTCCCTAGATGGGGTCTTGAATCCACTAGGGATCTTCTCCATGGGAGGTCTTAATCTCCATGGGAGAGGTCTCTCTCTCAAGAGGAGGTACAAGGAGAAAATTAAGCTCACTAAATTATGTCATATACTTGGCTAACCTCCCCAACAAGCTAGGTGAGGAGTATATATAAGCTAGGGACGAATTGGGGTAAAACAAGGGTACATAGGTAAATTATTATGCCGAAATACGGGTAGCTACGGTGGAGGGTTCGGGCACCCGGGGGTCGCCTGGAGACGGAGGGCCGGGCACCGGGGGTGAAGTCCGGGCACTTGGTGCGCGCCTGGGGAGGGGGGCAGGGCACCCGGGGGTGTGAGGCCTTGGTGGCTGGCGGGGCCGGGCACCCGGGGGTCTGGGCACCCGGGGGTGGATGGTGCGGGCACCCGGTGTGTCCAGAGACCTTCCGGTGCTTCGTGCTTCTCGTGACTTCTTCTTCCTTCTCTTCTTCCATGGGTGCTTGGGATCCCTCCAAGCTTCTTCATGGACTTCATCTTGGTACCTAAGAATGCATAGAGTTTCCATTTGAGGTAGAATCCAACTCTCATGTGAATACGAACGAAACTCGAAGAGGAAAGAGTTAACCTCGGTTTCGATGGTGCGTCCGCGTGCTCTTATCATGGTCCACGAGGTGCTTGATGAGTTGTAGTAGAGTCCATGGGGATCACGTAGGGATGCTCCGCATCATCTCCCCCCCCCCTTGGGAGAGATCCGTCCACGGATCGTGATCTTCATCACCATGGTATTGGGACAAGTCCTTGACGTTGAAGATGTTGGTGTCGCACATCATATATGCCTTCACATGACCTGGTTGTCTCATGATGGTGCTGCCTTGTGAATCCTTCAAAATGAAAGAACATGACAAACACTTGGAAAAACAAATAAGATTAGTGCAAATGCAACACCTATCATTCGTGTGGTGAAATACCCAGCAAGTGTTTTCATTATTCTTATCATAAGAAAGGATAAGGCAATGTGGCATGGTATGTAAGCGTGTGATCCGATAACAACCAAATACAATAGGTTCAATCAAATAAGCATGCATCACAAATTAGGTGTCCGAGTCTCCAAGATCAATAATCATAGCATGGTTGCACACGAGGCATGTGAATATGATAGAGGCAACTAATGGACACAAGTGACAATGTTCAGATAAATCATGTGAATGGCATGAACATATATGTCATCAACCTAAGAAAGCGATTAAGAATGGAAGATGGGTGATGCGACAAAGCAAGCAATCATAGCGATCATGTCAAGCAAGCTAGTAGTGCGAAGATGCAACATACTAGAGGTAATCATGGCAATTATGTCATAGGAGCAAATAGTGGGCATGAATAATGCACATGACATATCACAAACATGAAAGCAATATATGAGCAAAATATCATCAATGTATTGGTGAGAGGTCGTATGTAAATAGCAATGGGACATCATGACTCTCCCAACACAACAAGCATCAATAGCATGGAGCACAAAGAAATGATGGCAATAGCTACTAAGATCTCCACCAAGCATGCAAATACACATAGTAGTAGTAGAATGGTTGATCATATGTAAGTGCAAGCAAGGGTCAAATTGCATGGCAAAGGCATCGGAATAAGCATATCATGCAAAGTGAACATGGCAATATGGGCGAAGGATAAATAAAGGACAATAACCCATAACCATGTGAGGGCCATGTAGAAGGAATGCGTGAAGTCGTTGCGCGGAGGAAACGGTTGGTGACACATCTCACGGATTCCCAAGGCATCGTTGCTCTCTAGAGCTCATTTCATCAACTCATGGTCTTGTGAGGTTGACGAGTAAGTATCGGTACCTACACAAAATAGACACAAGCCAAAGAAAGTGTGTGCGTGGTAAATGTACACATCATCCATCATGATGTGTATGTGCACGTGTGAGTTAGCAGAAGATAAGCAATGCTCAAAGAAATTTGTTGCATGGTATAATAACATGTCATCCATCATGAATGAATAGTTGTTTTGTATAACATGATGTGGATGCAAATTGAGCATACAATTATATGGCACATCAATAGCATTGCCATTCATGGGGAGCATATGGTGCAAATAATTATGAAAATCATGCAATGGATTGGATGAATCCAAATCTCCTAAAATGTATGAGGATTATGGGGGTGTCCTCATGAGCAATATCGGGAGCATAATATGGAGAAGTGGAACAACATCCAAAACAATGCATATCCGGAGCTAGGTGCTCATGGCATGGCATATGAGATAAACGATGGAGAGGTAGCATGTCAATATCATCACGAGAAAAACAAATGCCAGTAACCATGGGCTTGTCATCTATGCCATAAGTGCAAATTGGGTTTATTTTAATGGCATACACATAGTCACCACGATGAGATTGCAAATGTGACATATTGTTGATCTCATGCATAGCATATGACAAGTCAAGCGGATTGTCAAACATGATGTGACCAAGAGAATTATCACAAGAAATCCTACGCAAAATGGCATCACAACTAATAGACTCCACATGGAAATCATCAAACTCACCATAAATGGGCAAATCATCGCATGAGGAAGTCGCACTAGCATGAAGCGTGTTAGTAGGAGGATCAACATCATGCAAACAATCAATGTCAAGAATGTCCACTAGTGGGACTAGAGCATCACCATCACCTATGTTAACTTTGTCATTCCACTCATGTGGGGTAGGTGAGGTGGGAAAGACCAAATGGTGGTCATCATCTTTATCTTGATGGAACCATGTGGGGGCTGCATCATATTCCACCATGGCCATCGTCTTGTCCATAGGAAAGACGAAGTCGTCGCTGATCGGCGCGACATCATATATGGGACCTAGCACCAAATGGGAAGACACAATAGAGGTAGAGGTTAAGTTGTTAGAAATCGAAATGGTCTCACATGCAATATCAACTACTTCACTCTATCTATGTGGTGGTGGCTCACTCACTCCCTCAAGGTAGGTGCACTCAATGTCACATATGGTGGAGTCACTCAAATCACTCAAGTGGTGGTGGTGGTGGCTCTCCTCACATGGGAAATGGGGCAACTCATCATATGTGGAGCTACTGGTGAACTTGCTCTCACTCTCAATATGTTGGCAAAAGTCATTCAAGTCATCATACGTCACCGTAGTCGAAGGGAAAATCCCATGCTCAACCATCTCGTCACCGTCGCCGTGGATAAAGGCCTTCGTGAATTGGCACATCATCACTCTTGCCTCCAAAGATGGAAGCATAATCCTTGCTCGTCACCTTGTCGTTCGCCTCCAAAGCTTTGTCCTCGAATGGCCCCGTAGTCGTAGTCGTCGCCGCACCATCTTGAAAAAGAGTCGAAGTAGACTCGGCATCATCAATGGGAAAAAGAGGGATGATGGTGAAAAGTCGAACATGGGAGCATCTCTTGGAGCTCGTCAGGCTCGCCGTCTTGAAGCTTGGTATTCGAGAAGTGTGCTTGGGGTGGAGAAGCCTTGGTCTTCATGAGTTCTTGTTCCGCCTTGAGAGCACCAATGTAGTTTTCAATGAGGGACTTGTAGTTCTCGTGGAAGATAATGTTGGATATGTCATTGTTTACTCCCATCATGAAGTGGAACTTCATCCAAATGGGGTCGTTGTTGGGGAACATAGTAATTAAAAAAATTTCCTATGATCACGCAAGATCTATGTAGGAGATGCATATCAACGAGAGGGTAGAGTATGTCCATGTACCCTCGTAGACCGTAAGTGGAAGCTTTAGTAACGCGGTTGATGTAGTCGAACGTCTTCGCGATCCAACCGATCCAAGTAACGAACGTACGACACCTCCGCGTTCAGCGCACATTCAGCTCGATGACGTCCCTCATGCTCTTGGTCCAGTTGAGGACGAGGGAGAGTTCCGTCAGCACAACGGTGTGGCGACGGTGATGATGAAGTTACGAGCGTAGGGATTCTCCTAAGCACTACGACGATATGACCGAGGTGTGTAACTATGGAGGGGGGCACCGCACACGGTTAAGAAAAAACTTGTTGTGCTTTGGGGTGGCCCCTGCCATCGTATATAAAGGAGGAGAGGGGGAGGCCGGCCGGCCCATACTAGGTGCGCTAGGAGAGGGGAGTCCTACTAGGACTCCCAAGTCCTAGTAGGATTCCACCTGGAGGAGAAGAGGGAAGGAAGGGAGAGGGGGGCCGCGCCCGCAACCCCTTGTCCAATTCAGATTGGGCTTGGGGGGGCGCGTGCCACCTCCTGACCATTGCCTCCTCTCCTCCACTAAGGCCCACTATGCCCCATTAACTCCTCGGGGGGTTCTGATAACCTCCCGGTACTCCGGAAAATACTCGAATCACTCCGGAAGCATTCCAGCGTCCGAATATAACCTTCCAATATATTAATCTTTATGTCTCAACCATTTTGAGATTCCTCGTCACGTATGTGATCTCATCCGGTACCCCGAACAAACTTCGGTCATCAAAGCACATAACTCATAATACAAATCGTCATCGAATGTTAAGCGTGCAGACCCTACGGGTTTGAGAACTATGTAGACATGATCGAGACATATCTATGATCAATAACCAATAGCGGAACATGGATGCTCATATTGGCTCCTCCATATTCTACAAAGATCTTTATCAGTCAAACCGCATAACAACATACGTTGTTCCCTTTCTCATCGGTATGTTACATGCCCGAGATTCGATCGTCGGTATCCTCATACCTAGTTCAATCTCGTTACCGGCAGGTCTCTTTACTCGTTCCGTTAACGAGCTAGTCAACATGTGTCTATGGTTAGGAAACATAACCATCTTTGATTAACGAGCTAGTCTAGTAGAAGCAGACTAGGGACTATATGTTTTATCTATGTATTCACACATCTACTAAGTTTCCGATTAATACAATTCTAGCATGAATAATAAACATTTATCATGATATAAGGAAATATAAATAACAACTTTATTATTGCCTCTAGGGCATATTTCCTTCAGTCTCCCACATGCACTAGAGTCAATAATCTAGATTACGTAGTAATGATTCTAACACCCATGGAGTTTTGGTGCTGATCATGTTTTGTTCGTGGAAGAGGCTTAGTCAACGGGTCTGCAACATTCAGATCCGTATGGAATTGAAGCGTCTCTTGATGTGTTTGGTTCTCTTGAGGAATCTGGATTCCTTCGCCAAGGCAATTGCTCCAGTATTGTCACAAAAGATTTTCATTGGACCCGATGCACTAGGTATTACACCTAGATCAGATATGAACTCCTTCATCCAGACTCCTTCATTTGCTGCTTCCGAAGCAGCTATGTACTCCGCTTCACGCGTAGATCCTGCCATGACGCTCTGCTTGGAACTGCACCAACTGACAGCTTCACGATTCAATATAAATACGTATCCGGACTGCGACTTAGAGTCATCCAGATCAGTGTCAAAGCTTTCATCGACGTAACCATTTACGACAAGCTCTTTATCACATCCATAAACGAGAAACATATCCTTAGTCCTTTTCAGGTATTTCAGGATGTTCTTGACCACTGTCCAGTGACCCACTCCTGGATTACTTTGGTACCTCCCTGCTATACTTATAACAAGGCACACATCAGGTCTGGTACACATCATTGCATACATGATAGAACCTATGGCTGAAGCATAGGGAATGACTTTCATTTTGTCTCTATCTTCTGCAGTGGTCGGGCATTGAGTCTGACTCAACTTCACACCTTGTAACACAGGCAAGAACTCTTTCTTTGACAGATCCATTTTGTACTTGTTCAATACTTTATCAAGGTATGTGCTCTGTGAAAGTCCAATCAAGCTTCTTGATCTATCTCTATAGATCTTGATGCCCAATATGTAAGCAGCTTCACCGAGGTCTTTCATTGAGAAATTCTTATTCAAGTATCCTTATATGCTATCCAGGAATTCTATATCATTTCCAATCAACAATATGTCATCCACATAAAATATTAGAAATGCTACAAAGCTCCCACTCACTTTCTTGTAAATACACGCTTCTCCAAAAGTCAGTATAAAACCATATGCTTTGATCACACTATCAAAGCGTATATTCCAACTCCGAGAGGCTTGCACCAGTCCATAAATGGATCGCTGGAGCTTGCACACTTTGTTAGCACCGTTTGGATCGACAAAACCTTCTGGTCACATCATATATAGCTTTTCTTTAAGAAATCCATTAACGAATGCAGTTTTAACATCCATTTGCCAAATTTCATAATCATAAAATGTGGCAATTGCTAACATGATTCGGACATACTTAAGCATCGCTATGGGTGAGAAGGTCTCATTGTAGTCAACTCCTTGAACTTGTTGAAAACCTTTTGCAACAAGTCAAGCTTTGTAGACAGTAACATTACCATCAGCATCAGTCTTCTTCTTGAAGATCCATTTATTTTCTATGGCTTGCAGACCATCGGGAAAGTCCACAAAACTCCACACTTTGTTCTCATACATGGATCCCATCTCAGATTTCATGGCCTCAAGCCATATCGCGGAATCTGGGCTCATCATCGCTTCCAGAATAGGATTACCGTACCACTCTGGTGTGGATCGTACTCTGATTGACCTACGAGGTTCGGTAGTAACCTGATCTGAAGTTTCATGATCATCATCATTAGCTTTCTCACAAATTGGTGTAGGAATCACTAGAACTGATTTCTGTGATAAACTACTTTCCAATTCGGGAGAAGGTACAATTACCTCATCAAGTTCTACTTTCCTCCCACTCACTTCTTTCGAGAGAAACTCCTTCTCTAGAAAGGATCCATTCTTAGCAACAAATATCTTGCCTTCGGATCTATGATAGAAGGTGTACCCAACAGTTTCCTTTGGGTATCCTATGAAGACACATTTCTCCGATTTGGGTTCGAGCTTATCAGGTTTAAAGCTTTTTCACATAAGCATCGCAGCCCCGAACTTTAAGAAACGAAAACTATGGTTTCTTGCCAAACCACACTTCATAAGGCATCGTCTCAACGGATTTTGATGGTGCCCTATTTAACGTGAATGCAGCCGTATCTAAAGCATAGCCCCAAAACAATAGCGGTAAATCAGTAAGAGACAATATAGATTGCACCATATCCAATAAAGTATGGTTACGACATTCAAACACGCCATTACGCTCTGGTGTTCAGGTAGCATCAGTTGTGAAACTATTCCATATTGTTTCAAATGAAGACCAAACTCGTAACTCAAATATTCTCCTCCACGATCAGATCGTAGAAACTTTATTTTCTTGTTATGATGATTTTCTACTTCACTCTGAAATTCTTTGAACTTTTCAGTTGTTTCAGACTTATGTTTCATTAAGTAGATATACCCATATCTGCTAAAATCATCTATGAAGATCAGAAAATAACGATACCCGCCACGAGCCTCAACACTCATTGCACCACATACATTGGTATGTATTATTTCCAATAAGTCAGTAGCTCGTTCCATTGTTCCAGAGAATGGAGTTTTAGTCATCTTGCCCATGAGGCATGGATCGCAAGCACCAAGTGATTCATAATCAAGTGATTCCAAAAGCCAATCAGCATGGAGTTTCTTCATGCGCTTTATACCAATATGACCTAAACAACAATGCCACAAATAGTTTGCACTATGATTATCAACTTTGCATCTTTTGGCTTCAATATTATGAACATGTGTATCACCACGATCGAGATTCAAAAAAAATAGACCACTCAACAAGGGTGCATGACCATAAAAGATATTACTCATATTAATAGAACAACCATTATTCTCTGATTTAAATGAATAACCGTGTCGTATCAAACAAGATCCAGATACAATGTTCATGCTAAACGCTAGCACCAAATAACAATTATTCAGGTCTAAAACTAATCCTGAAGATAGATTTAGAGGTAGCGTGCCGACGGCGGTCACATCAACCTTGGAACCATTTCCGACGCACATCGTCACCTCGTCCTTAGCCAATCTTCGCTTGATCCATAGCCCCTGTTTCGAGTTGCAAATATGAGAAACGGAACGAGTATCAAATACCCAGGCGCTACTACGAGCATTAGTAAGGTACACATAAATAACATGTATATCAAATATACCTTTCACTTTGCCATCCTTCTTATCCGACAAATACTTGGGGCAATTCCTTCCAGTGACCAGTCCCTTTGCAGTAGAAGCACTCAGTTTCAGGCTTAGGTCCAGACTTGGGCTTCTTCCCTTGATCAGCAACTTGCTTGCCGTTCTTCTTGAAGTTCTCCTTCTTTTCTTTGCCCTTTTTCTTGAAACTAGTGGTCTTGTTGACCATCAACACTTGATGCTCCTTCTTGATTTCTACCTCCGCAACCTTTAGCATCGCGAAGAGCTTGGGAATCGTCTTGTTCATCCCTTGCATATTATAGTTCATCACGAAGCCTTTATAGCTTGGTGGCAGTGATTCAAGAACTCTGTCAATGAGACTATCATCAGGAAGCTTAACTCCCAGCTGAGTCAAGTGGTTATGGTACCCAGACATTCTGAGTATGTGTTCACTGACAGAACTATTCTCCTCCATTTTGTAGTAGTAGAACTTGTTGGAGACTTCATATCTCTCAACTCAGGCATTTGCTTGAAATATTAACTTCAACTCTTGGAACATCTCATATGCTCCATGATGTTCAAAACGTCTTTAAAGTCCCAATTCTAAGCCGTAAAGCATGGCACACTGAACTATCAAGTAGTCATCAACACACATCTGCTAGACATTCATAATGTCTCCAGTTGCCAACACAGGGGGTACACCTAGTGGTCCTTCCAGGACGTAATTCTTCTATGCAACAATGAGGATAATCCTCAAATTACGGACCCAGTCCATTTGATTTCTACCATCGTCTTTCAAATTAGCTTTCTCTAGGAACGCATTAAAATCTAGAGGAATGGTAGCACATGCCATTGATCTACAACAACATAGACATGCAAAAACCATCAAGACTAAGTTCATGATAAATTAAAGTTCAAATAAACATATTACTTAAGAACTCCCACTTAGATAGACATCCCTCTAGTCATCTAAATGATAACGTGATCCAAACCAACTAAACCATGTTCGATCATGACCTGAGATGGAGCAGTTTTCAATGGTGAACATCACTATGTTAATCATATATACTATATGATTCACGTTTGACCTTTCGGTCTTAGTGTTTCGAGGCCATGTCTGCATATGCTAGGCTCGTCAAGTTTAACCCGAGTATTTTGCATGTACAAAACTGGCTTGTACCCGTTGTATGTGAACGTAGAGCTTATCACCGCCGATCATCATGTGGTGTCTCGGCACGACGAACTGTAGCAACGGTGCATACTCAGGGAGAACACTTATACCTTAAAATTTAGTAAGGGATCATCTTATAATGCTACCGCCGTACTAAGCAAAATAAGATACATAAAAGATAAACATCACATGCAATCAAAATATGTGACATGATATGACCATCATCATCGTGTGCTCATGATCTCCATCACCGAACCATCGTAATGATCTCCATCATCACCGGCTTGACACCTTGATCTCCATCGTAGCATCGTTGTCATCTCGCGAACTATTGCTACTACGACTATCGCTACCGCTTAGTTATAAAGTAAAGCAATTACATGGTGTTTGCATTTCATACAATAAAGTGACAACCATATGGCTCCTGCGAGTTGCCAATAACTCTGTTACAAAACATGATCATCTCATACAACAATTTATATCACATCATGTCTTGACCATATCTGATCACAACAAGCCCTGCAAAAACAAGTTAGACATCCTCTACTTTGTTTTTGCAAGTTTTACGTGGCTGCTACGGGCTTCTAGCAAGAACCGTTCTTACCTACGCATCAATATCACAATGATTTTTCGTCAAGTGTGCTGTTTTAACCTTCAACAAGGACCGGCCATAGTCAAACTTGATTCAACTAAAGTTGGAGAAAGAGACACCCTGCCAGCCACCTGTGTGCAAAGCATGTCGGTAGAACCAGTCTCATGAAGGTGGTCGTGTAATATCGGTCCGGGCCGCTTCATCCAACAATACCGGCGAATCAAAGTAAGACATTGGTGGTAAGCAGTATGACTATTATCTCCCAAAACTCTTTGTGTTCTACTCATGCATATATCATCTACGTATAGACCTGGCTCGGATGCCAACGTTGGGGAACGTAGTAACTCAAAAAATTTCCAACGATCACGCAAGATCTATCTAGGAGATGCATAGCAACGAGAGGGGAGAGTATGTCCATGTACCCTCGTAGACCGAAAGCGGAAGCGTTTAGTAACGCGATTGATGTAGTCGAATGTCTTCGTGATCCAACCGATCCAAGTACCGAATGTACGGCACCTCCGCGTTCAGCACACGTTCTGCTCGATGATGTCCCTCGTGCTCTTGATCCAGTTGAGGACGAGGGAGAATTCCGTCAGCACGATGGCGTGGCGACGGTGATGATGAAGTTACCGGCGCAGGGCTTCGCCTAAGCACTACGATGATATGACCGAGGTGTGAAACTATGGAGGGGGGCACCGCACACGGTTAAGAGAAAACTTGATGTGCTTTGGGGTGCCCCCTGCCCCCGTATATAAAGGAGAAGAGGGGGAGGACGGCCGGCCCCTACTAGGCGCGCCAGGAGAGGGGAGTCCAACTAGGACTCCAAGTCCTAGTAGGATTCTACCTGGAGGAGAAGGGGGAAGGAAGGGAGAGGGGGGCCGCACCCCCAACCCTTGTCCAATTTGGACTGGGCTTGGGGGGGGCACCTTCTAGCCGCTACCTCCTCTTCTCCACTAAGGCCCACTATGGTCCATTAACTCCCCGGGGGTTCCTCCCGGTACTCCGGAAAATATCCGAATCACTCCGGAACCATTCCAGTGTCCGAATATAACCTTCCAATATATCAATCTTTATATCTTGACCATTCCGAGACTCCTCGTCACGTCCGTGATGTCATCCGGGACTCCAAACAAACTTCGGTCATCAAAACACATAACTCATAATATAAATCATCATCAAACGTTAAGCGTGCGGAGCCTACGGGTTCGAGAACTATATAGACATGACCGAGACATATCTCCGATCAATAACCAATAGCGGAACCTGGATGCTCATATTGGCTCCTACATATTCTACGAAGATCTTTATCGGTCAAACCGCATAACAACATACTCATTACTGGCAAGTCTCTTTACTCGTTCCGTAATTCTTCATACCTAGTTCAATCTCGTTACTGGCAAGTCTCTTTACTCGTTCCGTAATTCTTCATCCCGCAACTAACTCATTAGTCACATTGCTTGCAAGGCTTATAGTGATGAGCATTACCGAGAGGGCCAGAGACACCTCTCCGATACACGGAGTGACAAATTATAATCTTGATCTATGCCAACCCAGCAAACACCTTCGGAGACACCTATAGAGCATCTTTATATTCACCCAGTTACGTTGTGACGTTTCATAGCACACAAGGTGTTCCTCCGGTATTCGGGAGTTGCATAATCTCATAGTCAGAGGAACATGTATAAGTCATGAAGAAAGCAATAGCAATAAACTTAACGACCATTATGCTAAGCTAATTGATGGGTCTTGTCCATCACATCATTCTCTAATGATGTGATCCCGTTCATCAAATGACAACACATGTCTATGGTTAGGAAACATAATCATCTTTGATTAACGAGCTAGTCAAGTAGAGGCATACTAGGGACTATATGTTTTGTCTATGTACTCACACATGTACTAAGTTTACGATTAATACAATTCTAGCATGAATAATAAACATTTGTCATGACATAAGAAAATATAAGTAACAACTTTATTATTGCCTCTAGGGCATATTTCCTTCAGTCATTCGTGCCGGCACATCGCAAAGCTTTCCTCATCTCCTTGAAGTACTCGTCGATGGACTTGGATCCTTGGATGGTGTTCTCCAATTTGCGGTGAAGATGTTCCATGTAGGTGGAAGGCACAAACTCTCGCCGCATAGTTTTCTTCGTCTCTGGCCAACTCATGAAGGCCTTTATGTTTACTTTGCTTTTAGGAGGCCTTTTTGGTTTTAGCATAAAACCGAGTTTAAAAAAATGTGAACACTTTTTTTAGGGTTATGTGAACACTTACTTAGTTGCATGAAAAAATATTTAGAAAAAGTGTGTTGAATTTTTCATAAATAATGCTTGAAATTTTTAAAAGACATGCATACATTTTTGAAAATTATGTAAAATCTTCAAAAAATCAGAAAAAACTACTCCCTCCAATTCATATTACTTGTCGTTACTATAGCAAAGTCGTATTAAAACAACGACAAGTAATATGGATAGGAGGGAGTATAACTCCTATGTTTTTTTCATAAGCTGATTATTAGAAACATGAACATTTTTGAGAAAAAGTTATACATTTTTTAAAACAGTCGAAACTCCCCAAAAAGAAAAAAAGTATAAAAGGAAAAAACTGTGAAAAAAACAGAAATAAAAACACCAACCAGACAAATCGCTACTGAAACCTATGGAATGAAAGCATTTCGAAAGAAAATGGCTCGCCATCTACGGGGGCGGCGAAAACGGGGCGGCGGGCAGCACACTGGAGCGCTACAACCATGGACCATCAACGACGGGAATTTCATCCGGTCGATGGCTAAGTAGCAACTGAATCAATGACGGATGTGTAACCTAAATCGAGAGCGGGGAGAGGTTCTTTGCCGAGCACCGTCCTCGGAGACGACGCGCGGTCTGGCCGTCACGACCGAGCGTGCCGTGAACAATAGCTTTTGTTCCTGCGACAAGCAGTGGCGGGGACGATTCGCTTCGGAAGGCACCGCCATTGACTAGTATGAAGGCGAGGGAAGAAAGAAAATGACGTGGGGGACGAAATCAAACAGCTGTACGTAATTCAATCGGGTGGCTGGGGCGAGACCGGCCCAATTATTGGGCCGGCACGCCGGCGCCCAGTACTCGCCTTTTCAAAACCCATTATATTCAGGTATGCGATTGTGTACCATGGGCCCGAAACGTGGTACAGAAGCCTCAACTTTGTTTTGGATACTACTCTCACTGTTGCTATCCAGTGGGCCTGAAATGAACAACTGTGACAGCGTCGGTTCGTTTCTGATCAATCAAGACGTGATGTCCGTGTCAGGCCGTTAGGTGGCTGTCGGGTTGTCACTCGGTGGATGGCTGCATGCGCATGCGGGATGGGGGTGGGGGTCCAACCTTCTTGAAGTCCATGTGTTGGTTTCAAGAAGTTTATGTGTTGACCAAGGTGCTATTAAGGAATTATCCAAAGATTGGTCATGTGAGTGTTGAGCTTATCGCAAGCATGTCTTGAAGAATAAGATTGTGTGATCATTCATGTTTACCTTCAAGACATCATCCAAACTAATAGAGTTGGGAAGATTCAAGGTTGATCAAGACTAAGTCAAGAGTGAATCAAGTTGATCAACTCACAAAGCGTAGAAGATGTACCGAGAGGGATCAAGTGATCCCATGGTATGGTAAGCATTATCCATTGCACTTTGTGTACTAACCCATGGTCTATGTGAGAGTCTATGTGGGGTTAGGTATGTGTCCATGGGCTTGCGTCAAGAGGAAGATATCATACAACCCATGGAAAGGATGACATCAAGTGGTGATCGTCATCAAGATTGCCGTGTGCAAGTTCAAGTGGAGCATCATGAAGAGATCAAGTGCTTGAAGCTTGCCATCCATTGTGGTGTCAATGGACTTGTGAAGATGTGCCGAAGAGTGGCTCACCCATAGGGGAGTATGGTGGAGCAATCATCTAGTCTCCATCGACCCAACACAATCAAGAAAGGTGGTCCATCTTGAGGAGGACAAGATCGTCATCATCTAGCTCAAGTGGATCATGTGCAAGGCAAAGGTTTTCCCTTGATAGGTTTTCTATTTTACTGGTCTCATGGTGGTAGTTGGGAGACCGGGTTATAGGATCGATAGCCGTACTATCAAGGGGGGCTCTCAAGTGAGTAGCTTGATCGTATCGTTCATCGAGAGCTCAAACCATTACATACTTGCATCATGTTTCTTGGTTCTTGTTTGGTTCTATTTGTGAGTCTTAGAGCTTATGGTCATCTTTATGACAAGCTTGAGTTCATCGAAAACGGAGTTTGCATGCGGCTTCTATGATGTTTTCGGTGTTGGAGGTTTTACCGGTCTTTTCCGAGGAAGGGTTCTCACCATTTTCTTTTGGGACTTTTCTAATTTGCTTTTTATTGGTATTTCTCTTAAGATTGTGTTAGCCCTTGTCCCTAGCTTTCCAACAAACTTGGTTTCGTCGAATTCGGAGTCCGAATGCAGAAGTTATGGTAGTTTTGGTGTTCTCAAAAGGCTGCAGCGGTATTACCGCGGGTAGGAGCGGAAGTAATTTTTTACTTCCGCCCTTGGGAGCGGTACTACCGCTCTTGGGAGCGATACTACCGCTTGGAGCAGTACTACCGCAGCTACTTCCGTGGCTACTTCCGCTCGGGACCAAAAACTCGTCACAAGTCCCGCGGTGGTAGGCACGGATGTAATTTTTTAGTACCGCTCGCAAGCAGTAGTACCGCTTCCCTTAGTAGTAGTACCGCTACCCCTTGCGGTAGTACCGTGATGTCAAGCGGTACTACCGCTCGGTGCGGGCTGTGAGCATAACGGTTGGATTTTTACCCACCTATAGAAGGGGGTCTTCTTCCCCATTGAACCTCATCCTTTGAGCTCGTGTTCTTCCCCCATTGTTGACCTTCTTCGAGCTTGCTAACTGTTAATCCCTCCATGGATTCTTGCTAGTTTTTAGGGAAAATAGAGAGGAGATCTAGATCCACATTTCCACCAATCACTTTCTCCTCTATGTGAGGGGAACCCCTTGGATCTAGATCTTGGAGTTCTTGGTGTTCTCCTTCTTGTTCTTCCTCTCATTTTCTTCCCTACCATTAGTTGCTTCGGTGGGATTTGAGAGAGAAGGACTTGGGCACTCCGAGTGCCCTTGCCATTGCATTTGGTGCATAGGTTTGAGTTCTCCACGGTGATACGTGGAAGTTACAAGTTGAGAAGCTTATTACTCTTGGGTGCTTGGTGCCCTTGAGCTTGTTCCTCTTGGGTGCTTAGGTGCCCTAGACGGTTGGTGGTGTTCGGAGCTCAATCATTGTGGTGTAAAGCTCCAGGTAAGCGTCGGGGTCTCCAATTAGGTTGTGGAGATCGCCCCAAGCAATTTAACGGGTACCGGTGACCGCCCCCAAGGGTTGCCAAAGTGTACGGGTTCGGTGACCGCCCCCAAGGGTTGCCAAAGTGTACGGGTTCGGTGACCGCCCCCAAGGGTTGCCATTTGTACGGGTTCGGTGACCGCCCTCAAGGGTCCCTTAGTGGAATCACGGCATCTTGCATTGTGCGAGGGCGTGAGGAGATTACGGTGGCTCTAGTGGCTTCTTGGGGAGCATTGTGCCTCCACACCGCTCCAAACGGAGATTAGCATCCACAAGGGTGTGAACTTCGGGATACATCATCGTCTCCGCGTGCCTCGGTTATCTCTTACCCGAGCCCTTTACTTATGCACTTTACTTTGTGATAGCCATATTGTTTCTTGTCATATATCTTGTTATCACCTTAAGTAGTTTTTCTTGCTTAGCATAAGTTGTTGGTGCACATAGGTGAGCCTAGTTGTTGTAGGTTTTGTGCTTGACAAATTAACCGCTAGGTTTATTCCGCATTTGTTCAAGCCTCAACCGTAATTATTTTAAAGCGCCTATTCACCCCCCCCTCTAGGCGACATCCACGATCTTTCACAGAGGAACATGTATTAGTCATGAAGAAAGCAATAGCAATAAACTTAACAATCATTATGCTAAGCTAATTGATGGGTATGCTAAGCTAATTGATGGGTCTTGTCCATCGCATCATTCTCTAATGATGTGACCCCGTTCATCAAATGACAACACATGTCTATTGTTAGGAAACATAACCATCTTTAATTAACGAGCTAGTCATGTAGAGGCATACTAGGGACTATATGTTTTGTCTATGTATTCGCGCATGTACTAAGTTTCCGATTAATACAATTCTAGCATGAATAATAAACATTTATCATGATATAAGGAAATATAAATAACAACTTTATTATTGCCTCTAGGACATATTTCCTTCAGTCGTTCACGCCGGCACGTTGCAAAGCTTTCTTCATCTCCTTGAAGTACTCATCGATGGACTTGGATCCTTGGATGGTGCTCTGCAATTGGCGGTGAAGATGTTTCATGTAGGTGGAAGGCACAAACTCTCGCCGCATAGCTTTCTTCGTCTCTGGCCAACTCATGAAGGCCTTTATGTTTACTTTGCTTTTAGCAGGCCTTTCTGGTTTTAGCATAAAACCGAGTTTAAAAAAATGTGAACACTTTTTTTAGGGTTATGTGAACACTTACTTAGTTGCATGAAAAAATATTTAGAAAAAGTGTGTTGAATTTTTCATAAATAATGCTTGAAATTTTTAAAAGACATGCATACATTTTTGAAAATTATGTACAATCTTCAAAAAATCAGAAAAAACTACTCCCTCCAATTCATATTACTTGCCGTTACAATAGCAAAGTCGTATTAAAACAACAACAAGTAATATGGATAGGAGGGAGTATAACTCCTATGTTTTTTTCATAAGCTGATTATTAGAAACATGAACATTTTTGAGAAAAAGTTATACATTTTTTAAAACAGTCGAAAGTCCCCAAAAAGAAAAAAAGTATAAAAGGAAAAAACTGGCAAAAAAACTGTGAAAACAACAGAAATAAAAACACCAACCAGACAAACCGCTATTGAAACCTATGGAATGAAATAATTTTGAAAGAAAATCGCTCGCCATCTACGGGGGCGGCGAAAACAGGGCGGCGGGCGGCACACCGAAGCGCTGCAACCGTGGACCATCAATGACGGGAATCTCATCCGGTCGACGGGGAAGTAGCAACTGAATCAATGACGGATGTGCAACCTAAATCGAGAGCGGGGAGAGGTTCTTTGCGGAGCACCGTCCTCGGAGACGACGCGCGGTCTGGCCGTCGCGACCGAGCGTGCCATGACAGCAGCTTCTGTTCCTGCGACAAGCTGTGGCGGGGACGATTCGCTTCGGAAGGCATCGCCATTGACTAGTATGAAGGCGAGGGAAGAAAGAAAACAACGTGGGGGACGAAATCAAACAGCTGTACGTAATTCAATCGGGTGGCTGGGGCGAGACCGACCCAATTATATTCAGGTATGCGATTGTGTACCGTGGGCCCGAAACGTGGTACAGAAGCCTCAACTTTGTTCTGGATACTACTCTCATTGTTGCTATCCAGTGGGCCTGAAAAGAGCAACTGTGATAGCGTCCGTCCGTTTCTGATCAATCAAGACGTGATGTCCGTGTCAGGCCGTTAGGTGGCTGTCGGGTTGTCACGCGGTGGATGGCTGCATGATGGGGGTGGGGGTCCAACCTTTTTCAACAAAGACCCCATGATGGTAGAAATCATAGCTACTAAGCTCACAATCGTATCAAATTTGCTTTTGATCTAGGCATATGTAGACATGTTTGTTTCGGTATTCAGCACAACCCAAGGCTTGTATCTATGAACATTGCTTTGAATCCATAAAGTGGCCACGTCCGCGGGGAGGATCGGGCTGCTAGTCGAATGTAATGCACGGTCGAGCACGGCCTCGCCCACCACAAACACGAAGAATCAGCACCGGATCGCAAGTCTGAGGTGAATGGATCTGCACCCTCCTCCCATTTGAAACGAGGGAGACACCAGATCTGACAGCTCCGACCAACGGAGTGGACGTAGTCGCCGATCCGGTGTTGTACGGCAGCAGACGTGTTGCCATGCATGGCCCGTTGCGACCTCACGTGCTTTTGCGTGTGACGGTCACTCACTGTCGACGAGAATGACGACTACGAATGGGACGGCTCGGAGACGACAGTGGTGGAGACAGGGGGCTAGTAGCCCCTCTCCTAACATCACTGGTTTGCTACTAATCTGAGGATGAACACTGAACATGCATTAGTGTAATTTGGCCCTTACAATCAAAATTTTGTGTCATTTTACACTAGTAGAAAAAGGGTCAAATGTGAGACACATTAGTCCCGGTTTGTAACAGAACCGGCACTAATGTGTCCATTAGTGCCGGTTCCAACGGCTAGGCGGGAGGAGCTCTTTAGTACCGGTTCGTGGCGAACCTTTAGCACCGGTTTGTGCCACGAACCGGTACTAAAGAAAGTGGTGGCAGGATGTTGTCAGAGTGGGGCCCTTGCAGCACCTTTAGTACCGGTTCGTGGCACGAACCGGTACTAAAGGTCGTCCTATATAAACCCTTCGTCCACCCACACTCTGTTCTTCCCCCTTTCCCCTCTCCCTCTCCTCTGTTCTTCCCTTCTTCCTCTTGAGTTCATCACAAAATTTGTCCCAAATTTGTCAAGATTTGCAGGCCCCCGTCCATTCAAATGATCACCAAGGTTAGCAACTTTGTCCTTTCATCTCTCATTGCTAGATTAGCTCTTGCATTGGTTTATATAGTGATTAATTGTGCGTTTTAGTAATTTGGGAGGAATTATATGTGGTAGTATTTGATTTATATGCAATTTGAGGTCAAAATAACACTTAGTTTGCATATGTAGGTGTGTTTTACTTAGTGCCTTCTAAATCTCTGTCGTAACCACCGTCGATCGCCCGCACCGTCCCGTTGCCGGCACCACCTTGTGGTGAGCCTCTTGTTTATGAAATTTTATATAAAAAATTGATGTTTGTGTGATTTGGATATATAGTTACTCGTATAATTATCTTACCCGTACGTTCTATGTTATACATAGTGGCATGGTTTTGATATCCGTCCCCGTCGGCCCTCCTCCTTGTTATGATTCGTATGTGGTATATTCTCTTTTAAAACTATTTGTTGCATTTTGTGTTTATGACAAATTATGCCCATCAAGTTGACATAGATATTTTTATCTAGGAGGTATGTGAACCGGAAATTCCAACCGACCCTATTGTCGAGAGGTTAAATTTAGTTGAAAGAGAAAACGAGTACTTGAAAGAAAAATTGAAAAGAATTGAGGGGGAGAAGATGGAATTGGAGTTGCATGTTGCCGACGTCGTCGATAATCACAAGATTAAGATGGAGAAAATGCGCTTGAAGATTAGAAAGATTAGAAAATATGCCATCGATAGTGAGGCTTGGTATCATTATGCTGTTGGATCAATTGTTACCTTAGTTGCGATCTTGATCGCATTTGTTGTTGCATTTAAATGCTTTAGCTAGAGAGTTATTTGTTTGTTGCATTTAAGTGTTGTATGAACTTTATGTATGAACTTGTATTAATTTGGTCTATTCGGTGTTGTGTAATGAAGATGAGCCGGCAATGGATGTACGATGACCGATGCTTTCCCCAGTTCATTGAGGGCATGCATACTTTTCTGCTTGCGGCTGAGGCAAACAAGCGGGCGGATGGTTTTATGCCTTGTCCATGTGCTGGTTGTAAGAATAGTCGCAATTACTCTACGTCAAGAACCATTCACGTCCACCTGTTTGAGTCCGGTTTCATGCCCCACTATAATGTCTGGACCAAGCACGGAGAAAGAGGGGTTATGATGGAAGACAATGAAGAAGAAGAGGACGACGACAGCTATCCTGGCCATGGGTTCCCTGAATACGATGATACAACAATGAGGGAAGAAGCTGAGCCGGTAATGCGGGAAGAAGCTGAGCCAGCAATGCGGGAGGAAGCTGAAGAAGAGGCATCAGATGAGCCCGTTGATGATCTAGGTCGGGCCATTGCCGATGCAAAGAGAAACTGCGCAGGTGATTTGGAGAAGAAGAAGTTGCAGCGCATGTTAGAGGATCACAAAAAATTGTTGTACCCGAATTGCGTAGGTGACAAGAAAAAGCTGGGCACCACACTGGAATTGCCGCAATGGAAGGCAGAGAATGGTGTATCTGACAAGGGATTTGGAAAGTTGCTGGTAATGATAAAGGATATGCTTCCAAAGGACAACGAATTGCCCGAGAGTACGTACGAAGCAAAGAAGGCTGTCTGCCCTCTAGGCTTAGAGGTGCAGAAGATACATGCATGCCCTGATGATTGCATCCTCTACCGCGGTGAGTACGAGGATTTGAACGCTTGCCCGGTATGTGGTGCATTGCGCTATAAGATCAGCCGCGATGACCCTGGTGATGTCAAGCGCGAGCGCCCCAGGAAGAAGATTCCTGCCAAGGTGATGTGGTATTCTCCTATAATACCACGGTTGAAACATGTGTTCCAAAACAAAGAGCATGCCAAGGCGATGTGATGGCACAGAGAAGACCGTAAGAAAGACGGAAAGTTGAGAGTACCCGCTGACGGGTCGCAGTGGAGAAAAATCGAAAGAAAGTACGGGAACGAGTTTGCAGATGACGCAAGGAGCGTATGGTTTGGTCTAAGCGCAGATGACATTAATCCTTTTGGGGAGCAGAGCAGCAACCATAGCACCTGGTCTGTGACTCTATGTTTGTATAACCTTCCTCCTTGGTTGTGCATGAAGAGGAAGTTCATTATGATGCCAGTGCTCATCCAAGGCCCTAAGCAACCCGGCAACGACATTGATGTGTACCTAAGGCCATTAGTTGAAGACCTCTTACAACTGTGGAATGGAACAGGTGTACGTGCATGGGATGAGCACATGGGGGAAGAATTTGACCTAAAGGCGTTGCTGTTCGTGACCATCAATGATTGGCCTGCTCTCAGTAACTTTTCAGGACAGACAAACAAGGGATACCGCGGATGCACGCACTGTTTGGATGATACCGACAGTATATATTTGAATAGTTGTAAGAAGAATGTGTACCTGGGACATCATCGATTTCTTGCGAGCAGCCATCCCGTAAGAAAGAAAGGCAAGCATTTCAAAGGTGAGGCGGATCACCGGCCGAAGCCTCGCCACCATACTGGTGCTGATGTGCATGATATGGTCAAGGATTTGAAGGTGACATTTGGAAAGGGTCCTGGCGGACAACCTGTTCCGAAGGACGCTGACGGACGCGCACCCATGTGGAAGAAGAAATCTATATTTTGGGACCTGCTATATTGGAAAGACCTGGAGGTCCGCTCCGCAATTGACGTCATGCACGTGACGAAGAATCTTTGCGTGACCCTGCTTGGCTTCTTGGGCGTGTATGGGAAGACAAAAGATACACCTGAGGCCCGGGAGGACCAGCAACGTATGCACGGAGAAGACGGCATACATGAGGGTCATGCAAGCTACGCTCTTACCAAAGAAGAGAAGGAAATCTTCTTTGAATGCCTGCTCAATATTAAGGTACCGTCTGGCTTCTCGTCGAATATAAAGGGAATAATAAACATGGCAGAGAAAAAGTTCCAGAACCTAAAGTCTCATGACTGCCACGTGATTATGACGCAACTGCTTCCGGTTGCATTGAGGGGGATTCTACCGGAAAACGTTCGACTAGCCATTGTGAAGCTATGTGCATTTCTCAATGCAATCTCTCAGAAGGTAATCGATCCAGAAATCATACTAAGGTTACAGAATGATTTGGTGCAATGTCTTGTCAGTTTCGAGTTGGTGTTCCCACCATCCTTCTTCAACATCATGACGCACGTCCTAGTTCACCTATGCGAAGAGATTAACGTTTTGGGTCCTGTATTTCTACACAATATGTTCCCCTTTGAGAGGTTCATGGGAGTCTTAAAGAAATATTTTCATAACCGTGCTAGGCCAGAAGGAAGCATCTCCAAGGGCCATCAAAATGAGGAGGTCATTGGGTTTTGTATTGACTTTATTCCTGACCATAAGCCGATTGGTGTTCCTGAATCGCGGCATAAGGGCAGACTGGATGGAAAAGGCACGATAGGAGGGGAACAAATAATATGTATGGACAGACATTCTCTCACTGAAGCACACTATATAGTTCTACAGAATTCCGCCTTGGTGGCTCCGTATATGGATGAACACAAGAATTTTCTACGCTCCAAACACCCGGAGCGGTCTGATGACTGGATTACACATGAATAAACCAGGAGTTTCGCCAGCTGGTTGCAGACACGTGCCATGCATGACACCTCTATTGAAGATGACCTGTACTTGTGGTCACAGTTACCATCTTCAAATATAATGACTTTCAAAGGGTACGAGATAAATGGTAATACATTTTACATGATCGCCCAAGATAAGAAGAGCACCAACCAAAACAGTGGTGTCCGCTTTGATGCAGAAACCATGACGGGAAAGGAAACATATTATGGTTATATACATGACATGGGAACTTGACTATCGACGTGGTTTAAAGGTCCCTTTGTTTCGGTGCAAATGGGTCAATATGACACGAGGCGGGGTAACGAAAGACCCGCAGTACGGAATTACAACAGTGGATCTCAACAATCTTGCGTATGCAGACGAACCATTCATCCTAGCCAATGATGTGGCACAGGTTTTCTATGTGAAGGACATGTCTACCAAGCCAAGAAAAAGAAAAGATAAGGAAGCGAATGCATCATACGATGAGCCAAAGCGGCACATAGTTCTTTCTGGGAAGAGAAACATCGTGGGAGTGCATGACAAGACAGACAAGTCAGAAGATTATGAAAAGTTTGATGAAATTGCTCCATTCACAGTGAATATTGACCCGAGCATCCCATTAAATGATGAATATTTTCCATGGTTACGGCGCAAAGGGACACACGTGAAGAAAAAGTTTCACACCCAAAGATCTGAGATGTGATCGGCTTCACTATCATCATTTTATTTTGTGTTTCACACCCAGAGGGGAATCTCTGTAATAGTTAGGGTAGTTATGTATTTTGGCATTTGAAACGCGAAGAAATTTTATGTGCAAACAAATTCTTTCATGCCTTTACTGATTTTTAAAGTTAAGTTATTCACAAACTAGTGATTCACACTAATTTCAAATAATTCAAAATTTAAACTATTCAAATTTGAAAACTACGGGCACTAACAGAAAGTTTGTAATTTTTTGTACCTAAAACAAAAATATTCACAAAGAAACTCTAAATACACAAAAAAAAAACAACACAAAAATAAATAAAGCAAAAAAAAATAAAAAAGCCCGCCTACTAGGCCAGAGCGGCCTGCATACGACTAGAAACCCAACCTGTTGTTGGGCCACGATGCAGGCCCGCTAAGGCCAAGTGGGCCCACAGGGCAGCAAAGAACACGTAGGCCCAGTAGGCCTGCTTTGGAGACGAGCTCGAGAGAGCGACCGCACGGGGGTTTATAAACCAGTGCGGTCGCCCCTCGGCTAGCGAGGTGGGACTAAACTTGCCGCACCGCACCTGCGCCAGCGCACCCCCTTTAGTACCGGGTCGTGGCACAAACCGGTACTAAAGGGGGGGCCTTTAGTACCGGTTTGTGCCACCACCCGGTACTAAAGGGGGTCGCTTCCCGCCGCTTGGGCTGGCCAAAACTGGCCTTTAGCACCGGTTGGTGGCACAAACCGGTACTAAAGGCCCCTCCTATATAAACAACACTTACGAAAATTTCAGTTTCTCATCTAGCTTCTTCTCCTCTGTACGCGTCTCCATCCCTCGTCGCCGCCCCTGTCGCCGCCCCATCGTCCCCGTCCCCGTCATCCCCGTCGTCACCGCCACCCCGTCCCGGCCCGGCCCGCGTCATCCCCGTCCCCGTCGTCGGCGCCGCCCTGTACGTCCCTATCGTCGTCGCCGCCCCGGCCCGTCCGTCCCCGTCCCCGTCGTCGCCGCCCCGTCCCTGTCCCCATCGTCGTCATCCCCGTCGTCGCCGCGCCCGTCGCCGTCCCCGTCGCCGCACGCCCGGCCCCTGTCGCCGCCCCCCGTCGTCCCTCGCCTTGCCGGTGAGCGCACACACACACGTACGGGGAAATGTTAGAATTGTTAGAATAGTTAGAAATGTTAGAATTGTTAGAATAGTTAGAAATGTTAGAATTGTTAGAAATTTTTCTATTTTTTAGTTATAGAAATAGTTATAAAAAAGTTATAATTGTTAGAAATTTTTCTGTTTTTTAGAAATTGTTAGAAATTTTTCTGTTTTTCAGAAATAGTTAGAAATGTGAGAATTGTTAGAATAGTTAGAAATGCTAGAATTGTTAGAATAGTTAGAAATGTTAGAATTGTTAGAAATTTTTCTGTTTTTTAGTTATAGAAATAGTTATAAAAAAGTTAGAATTGTTAGAAATTTTTCTGTTTTTTAGTTATAGAAATAGTTATAAAAATGTTAGTTATATATATAGAAATGTTATAATTTTTTTCTGTTTTTTAGTTATGGAAATATTAGAAATGTTATAGAAATGTTAGTTACATATAGCATTGTTAGAAATGTTATAGAAATGTTAGTTATATAGAAATGTTAGAAATTTTAGTTATCAAAATCCAATCATTAAAAAAATGTTACTTTTTGCGGGCATATAGCTAGTATTTGTTCTCGACGATGCCCGACCCACATCCTCGCCGTCGACATGTCCGCGACGACGTCCGGCTGACCCATGTCCGGGACTGGGCTCCGCCGGGCTGGCACTGGGAGGTGCTGCCTGGAGGGGCGCGCCGCTTGATGAGGAACCCGGCCACGGGTCCCGTCATCGACCCTGATCTCGTTTGGTGGCGTTCGCGTGGGCCAGTTTCGGCGCGGAGGGAGCCGGCCCAGCCGGAGGTGGTACGTCGTCGTGCCAGGGAGGAGGACGAGCACGTCCATCGCTACATGGTTGCGTTAGAGGGCGGCAGGTTCTCCAATACCTGGCAGTTTCTTCAGGGATCTCACTTCAGCTATGATCCTGTGAGGGTTCCATCTCTTTGGGTGTCCACCGCCCGCGCCGCAGGAACCACGAGTGTCCTAGATTCTTCTGTAGTATTCGATCTTTATTAGCTACCTAGCCAGTGATGTATTCGAGATTATATCTATTATTCGAGACGATGTATTCAAGATTATATCTATTATTCGAGACGATGTTTTCGAGATTATATCTATTATTCGAGACGATGTATTCGAGATTATATCTATTATTATTCGAGACGATGTAATTTGAATACTAAATTGTTTTATATTTCGTTTGGATTAGTTAAATAAAAGCTATGGCGGACAATACCGGCAGAGAGGGAGAACAGGACATGTTCGATATGATACGCCATCCTCACGGGCCAGATGATGATCAGAATGAAGAAGATTATGACGGGTCCGAATTTCTAAACAACACCGGAGAGGGTGATACGATATTTGATCGCGACGACCGAATTGATGAAGTCATGAACTATAATTATGATGATGACGAAGAAAATGTTGATCTTGAAACAACAAAGACCGGCGAGGTATATATATTTATATAAGTAGGCATCTGGTGATCATCACATGTTTTAAATGACTTGAAGATATATTAACGAATCGATCTTTGTTCTTTCAGCCATCCGGATCGAGCAAATCTTCAGGCAAAAGGACGAAACGAGGCCCGAACAAAAAGTTGAAGGAGGGCGTAAAGTACAATATCGAGGCAATCAGACCTAATGGCGAACCATTAGCGCCTAAGAAGATTGCGGACAAGTTCGTTCGTCAGTGCGGAGTTGTTGTGAAGGACCAACTCCCGGTCTCCCTTCAAGAATGGAGAGAGCCAGCAAAAGACAAAAAGGACGCTGCTCTACGTCCAGATGTTACTTTTGTCGACAAAAGACAAAAAGATCGCTTTGGGATACTCTCATGGAACATTTCACCCTACCAGATCATTTCACAGAAGCAGATGTGCAGAAAGTCAAGGACGCTGCTCTTAGGAAGATGGCGGTTGCATTCAGGAACCACAAGAATCATGAATGGGACAAGTACGTCAAGGGAGGAAGGAAGACTCCAGTATTCGAGGGAACACTAGAGAACCAACCTGCTCATTGGGACGATTTCGTGAAATTCAAGGATTCGGAATTAGCTAAGGAACGGTCGAGAATAAACAAGAAGAATGCCGAAAAAAAGGATAAGTTCCATAAGCTGGGGCCAGGTGGCTATGCGGTGGCAATGCCTAAGTGGGATAAGTCTGAGAAAGAGATGGAGGATGCAGGTGTCACTCCGGTTACTAAGAGCTGGCCCCCCAGGTGCAGGACTTGGTTCTATGCACATGGGGGGAGTTGGACCCGAAGACAGGCAATGTTTCGACGAGGGCAAGTCTGAAGGGAGCCGACGATGCGATACTTGTTGCAATAGAAGAGGCACGATCGGGGGTGTTCCAGCCCAACAGAGAGAACGACGAGCTTACGCGTGCCCTGGGAAATCCTGAACGCCCGGGAAGAACACGAGGCAAGGGCGCTATTCCGTGGTATGAGGGCTTTTCAGACTGGAACACCGACTACAGAACCCGTGCGAGAAAGAAGATTGCGGAGGAGAAGAAGAGGAAGATGGAGGAGGACCAGAGGAAGCGAGACTATGAACGCCTTCAAGGCCTAGAAGCAAGTCAAGCGGAATTGGCAGTCAAATTCCAGCGGCAGCAGGAGCAGATCGACTCACTTACCCACCAAAGGGGGTCTCAGCAGCTGCAGCAGCTAGCGAATGATCCAGCATTGGATAGCACTGCCCCATCCATGCCGAGAAGCAGCGTGGGTTCCACCCCGGACGACGCAATGCTGGATAGATACCCCATGGATGACATCATGGAGAACACTAACTGCGAGCTACACGTCAAAATGAAGAACATATACATGAAGGTGGCGGACGCCGTTGCTTTTACAAATCCCCCTGAGGCAACCTTCAATTGCAACCCGATTCCAGCGGGCTATGCTCATGTCTTGGTTGATGAGGTGGTGGACCCATATTCGGAGCTACAGCTTGACATTGCTGGAGGTGACGACGAGCACTTTCTCGGAGGCCAAACATCGTATCATCCTATGGAAAAAGGATTGCATCATCTTTCGAAGGCCACCGACACCGCTTCAGCCGACTCCTCGTCGAAGTCCGCCACCGAGTCAGCAGATTCCCGCTCCTGCAAGTCCACCAAGTCCGGCAAAGTGTCAGGCCACTCCTCCTCCAAGTCTGGCAAAGTGTCAGGCCACTCCTCCTCCTCCAAGTCCGGCACAGCGTCAGACGTGCACTCCTCCTCCAAGTCCGGCACAACCTCAGGCCACTCCTCCTCCAAGTCCGGCACAACCTCAGGCCACTCCTCCTCCAAGTCCGGCACAGCTTCAGGCCACTCCTCCTCGTCCAACACAGCCCCGTCAGCCGTCTCCGCCGCCTAAGCAATCACAGAAGAGACACCCCGCAGCTATGGTGCGTAGCGGTACGAGTCGAGGTAGTACAGGAAGTACAGGCGAAGGCAAGCGATATAAATATGGTCCAAGCCTCACGCCTCTTCCACAGAGGCCTTATGACAAGTCCGAGGAGGAAAACGCAGGCATATCGAAGGCCGAGGTGGAAGCCCATTTTGCACCGAAACCGCCACCACCGCCAAGGGAGAAAGTGCCTGAGGAAACGATTGACCACTTCATTCGTATGGCTCAACCACCAGCTCCCAAGCCTGTTGACACAGACTATGAGCACCACATCAGGAAGTTAAATCGAGCACGTCTACATAAGGAGGCGAGCTCGAGATCGAGCAAACAACAAGCAGCTGTCAAAAAATGCAGGAAAACCATTCCCCAGCTGGGAGAACAGGCGGCGCAATCGATCCCCTCGCTTGTTGGGCCAACAACACATGACAGTACGCGCGCCCAATATTATTGTGGGCAAACAGTTTACGTTCCCGAGGTGGGCAATGTGGTAATAACCAAGGACCGTATAATGCAGGCTGAAGTTCTCAACATCACTGTTGGACAACTCCTCGAGATCGAGCCCATGCGTGTGCTTAGAGAGGATGAAATAAAACGGAAATATGTCCGGGGCCAACCTTTGGTCAAGCCAGACAAGGTCAAGAACCTCCCAATGAGAATGTATGAATTGCATCAATGGTACATGAACATTACCAAGATTTCCAATCGATTGTCCCTCATGGTGAATATCAAGGAGGAGCATTACTTCCATGAGAAAGCTCTGTCCGTTGAGTATTCTGAACTGTTTCAGTTATACAATCAAGACGCACTCGACAAATCTATCGTCAGTTGCTATTGTCTGTAAGTGATTTCTTTCTTTAATTTAAGTCTCAAGCTAGCTGTAGTGATCCTTTTGATCAATCATTACCTGTAATTATCCTCACTATATTCTTTTCTGTGGTATATTATGCAGGATGAAGATGTATGAAATGAGAAAAGGTGGACGCTTTGGCATTGGGTTCATTGACCCAAACACCGTTAATGAATACACATGGCTAATAAATCCACATCATCAAAAGGCCGTAGAGGACAACATGCTAGAGTTTTTGAATCGCCTCAAATACAATGAAGATATACTACTTCCTAACAACTTCCAGTGAGTCACACTGTCTTATACTACAAATTCTCTATTTTTGCCTACTAGCGAGGTACATGTTTTTGCTTACATATGCCCGCTTAATTAAGACATGCAAACGTGTGTGCATGCAGATTGCACTGGGTCTTGTGTATCATTAAAGTTGACGCCGGAACAGTTGAAATACCGGACTCACAACTCAAAGAAAAAACTGACTATAATATCTTGTTTGGGTAGTCAACAGGTAATTTCAATCATTATTAACTATATATCTCGGCCTATTTAGTTCGTCATTTCATGATATGAACTATTTAATAACCCCTTTATTCATTTTCTTTGTCGGCGGGCTGGGCTTGGGCAAGGTTCATCAGCGTCATGGAAGGCGAATGGAAAAAAAAGCTTAAATGGTTTCGACCAAAGGTAAGTAATTAAGTAGTACTAGCTAGCTAGCTAGCTAGCTGCCATCTCTTTAATTATCATGCTTGATTAATTATTATCTGATCAAATTCCATTCTCGTAAAGGCCCTGAAGCAGGCGCAGGGGACTAATCTGTGTGCATTCTGCCTTTGCGAGAACATTCACATGATGGCGTCCGAAAGGAGCAGATCTCAAAGACAGGAATGGGTACGCTTGTCAGAACACTATTCACAATTTTTACACCATTATCGATATCTAGTCACACAACTAATACACATGCATATTGATCTCCTTCTTAACAGTTCAAAGAGGTGCGGGAGAAGCTCCTAGAAACGGAGCGCGTAGAAGCACTTCAAGAGGAAATAGCGGGATTTTTGCTCGACCAGGTCATAAATCCGAAGGGAGAATACTATTAGCCGCTACCGCCCCCATGAAAACCACTTCCAATTGTCATCGTGCTCCGAAGGCAGCAATTAGGCTAATGCCACTGGCTCCGAAGGCAACATGCATATGTAGGAGAAATTGTATATAGCTATACATGTGTGTATGTGTGAATTAATTAATATGTTGGTTTGTGAGACATTGATGATATATATATGCATGATGATTGG
>NC_041383.1:2501686-2508083 GCF_002162155.2 Triticum dicoccoides | reverse complement strand
TATATATATATATATATATATGCATAACGTGTACAATGTGTAGTATCGTAAAATACCAGCAAACGAAAAAGAATTAAAATGGAAACACAAAATTAAATGAAAAAGAAATCATAAAACTAAAAACCCCCCAAACCTTATAGTACCGGTTGGTCTTACCAACCGGTACTAAAGGGCTCCAGGCCCCCGGAGCTGGCTCGTGCCACGTGGTTGCCCTTTAGCACCGGTTCGTGCTGAACCGGTACTAAAGAGGGGGGCCTTTAGTGCCCACACTTTACTGCCGGTTATGGAACTGGCACTAAAGGGCCTTACGAACCAGTGCTATTGCCCGGTTCTGCACTAGTGTTAGCCCTCCTAATCTTTAATTCCTGACTCCGCCACTGGTTGACACTTGGTAGTGTCCACCACCCCTCTCTTGCAGCTCCGCCCGGTAAGCTGGTTGTAGCTATATGGCAGACTGCGGTTGTAGCTCCACCACACTGCTAGGGAAAACCCTAGTAGTAGCGCGGGTTTAATGCCCACTAGCACTAGTAGCGTGGGACACTCCCGCGCTACTGCTAACCTAGCTAGTAGCAGCGTGTTTACTATCCATCTCTACTAATATTCTTTTTTTAGTATATTTATACGCCGTATACAAATTTTGGTACAATACCAATTATGAGGATTATATCATTATGTCCATAACAGTGTGCTAAATGAAGGTGGATTAGGTTCAAGTGGAGGCAACATATGGTGCATGTCAAAAGTATACTACTAATCCAAACTTGATCTAGTTTGGACTAGTAGTACTTTCGATGTGCACCACATGTTGCCTCCACTTGAATCTAATCCGCCAGCACAAGCTATTTAATCATCATCATAGTCATTACCACCAATAGTAGCTATTTAATCATCATAGTCATAGTGTAGCACATCATCACCTTCAAACTCATTCTAGCTAAGCTAATCACCACCAACACTAGCTGCGGTAGTTATCTAATCACCACCAACACTAGCTAATAATAATCATCATAGTCATTACTACCAACACTAGCTATTTAATCATCATAGTCATAGTGTAGGACATCATCATCTTCAAACTCATTTCTAGCTAGCTAATCACTCCTGCTGCTCTCTTTCAGGTAAAATAGCATAAAACATGTGTAGCACTCTTGCTTCATCATGTTGGAGCATGCAGATGAACCTGCCTACTAATCGTGGGATGCGCTTCTGATTGCTACCTCCTAGTACTTCTCTGCGATCGTTCACAATTTTGCTCCAGTCTTTCACTATTAAGCATTCCTCGCTTTTAGAAATCCTGAATGCACTAAAGTGCATTGTAGAATGTCTTGGCCGTAAGCTAACCATTCTCATGCAGCCTTTAGTCTCGATTCAATGAGGCACAACATTCATCAGGAGTCCCTGTTGAAGAACATCGTACAGTAACATACTTAGCAATGAAGTTAGCTTAAAAAATAATGTATGCAAAAGATGCACTGAGGACAAATAGTAAAAATCTTACCATCTTTCCTAAATAGATGTGACCGCAGTTCAGTACAAACACTATTGGTCGCACGTTTTAAGTACTAAGATTTTCAAGTTCAGGAAAATAATTTGTCTTGACAGTATGAAGATCCTCAAGCCATGAAACATAATGACTTATCTCCTCGCAGTTTAGTTCAGCCCCGGAACAGTAGTAGATCCTATCTACCAAGCGCTGGACATGTTTGTTTGAATGAAATAAGTTGTCAATAGAAATTAGTTGTCAACTATTTTTGAATAAACAATATCAAAAACATAAATATGGTTGAGAATGGTATAACTGGAGGCGTCTGCACATCGACCCAGATGTCGATGCTACCTTCAATATCATCTTCCAGACAAATATCAAGTTCAGGAAAATAATTTTGTCTTGACAGTATGAAGATTCTCAAGCCATGAAACATAATGACTTATCTCCTCGCAGTTTAGTTCAGCCCCGGAACAGTAGTAGGTCCTATCTACCAAGCGCTGGACATGTTTGTTTCAATGAAATAAGCTGTCAACAGAAATTAGTTGTCAACTATTTTTGAATAAACAATATCAAAGACATAAATATGGTTGAGAATGGTATAACTGGAGGCGTCTGCACATCGACCCAGATGTCGATACTACCTTCAATATCATCTTCCGGACAAATATCAAAGGTGATAACCATATTAGGCTCAAATGCATAATTCTTGCATAGTGCTTGCCAAGTTTTGTATTTAAAATAGGTGTAGGTGTCTGCGTTGTATAATTTTACGTGGAAAGTATAACCATACTCGGTCTTCAAGTAAACTCTCTTTACCTGCATAGTAGTTTTCATATGACTGAAACCTATCTTATCCAAGACAAAAACTCTTGCATGGCAGGGGATACGCTAGTACAATAGTAAAAAAATTAAATTATAAGTTTAAGCAAATGAAGCAGATGTCATGCTTAATTATGAAAAAAGACTTGTCATTGTGACTTATTGTATCCACTTCGAAGTTCTCCTCCAGCTTGATGCTGAAGCGCCTATCATCATCTAGGAAGATTCTGTCGCACAGGTGCTACGTCTTGAGCTAGCGTTGGTTTTCCCCGAAGAGGAGAGGGTGATGCAGCAAAGTGTAGCGTAAGTATTTCCCTCAGTTTTTGAGGACCAAGGTATCAATCCAGTAGGAGGCTCCTCAAAAGTCCCACGCACCTACACAAACAAACTGAGAACTCGCAACCAATGCAATAAAGGGGTTGTCAATCCCTTCACGGCCACTTGCGAAAGTGAGATCTAATAGAGATAGTATGATAAGATAAATATATTTTTGGTATTTTATGATATAGATGCAAGAAAGTAAAGATGCAAATAAAAGTAGATTGAAAGCAAATATGATAAGAGATAGACCCGGGGGCCATAGGTTTCACTAGAGGCTTCTCTCGAGAGCATAAGTATTATGGTGGGTGAACAAATTACTGTCAAGCAATTGATAGAAAAGCGAATAATTATGACGTTATCTAGGCATGATCATGTATATAGGCATCACATCCAAAACAAGTAGACCGACTCCTGCCTGCATCTACTACTAGTACTCCACAGATCGACCGCTATCCAGCATGCATCTAGAGTATTAAGTTCATAAGAACGTAGTAACGCATTAAGCAAGATGATATGATATAGAGGGATAAACTCATGCAATATGATATAAACCCCATCTTGTTATCCTCGATAGCAACAATACAATACGTGTCTTGCAGCCCTTTCTGTCACTGGGTAAGAACACCGCAAGATTGAACCCAAAGCTAAGCACTTCTCCCATGGCAAGAAAGATCAATCTAGTAGGCCAAACCAAACCGATAATTCGAAGAGACTTGCAAAGATAACTCAATCATACATAAAAGAATTCAGAGAAGGTTCAATTAATATCCATAGATAAATCTGATCATAAACCCACAATTCATCGGATCTTGACAAACACACCGCAAAAAGAGATTACATCAAATAGTTCTCCACAAGAGAGGGGGAGAACATTGTATTGAGATCCAAAAAGAGAGAAGAAGCCATCTAGCTAATAACTATGGACCCATAGGTCTGAGGCAAACTACTCACAACTCATAGGAGGGGCAAGGATGTTGATGTAGAGGCCCTCCATGGTCGATTCCCCCTCCGGCAGAGTGCCGGCGAAGGCTCCAAGATGGGATCTCGCGGATACAGAAGGTTACGGTGGTGGAAATTGTGTTTCTTGGTGCCCCTGGCACTACTAGAAAAAGGCCTGCTAATCACACTCCGTGGTCAAACTTCCCGAAAGGTCACCCATCCTCACACTACTCCAGCCCAAGCATGCTTAACTTCAGAGTTCTATCCACCCCCAGCACCAGCTCACTTCACAAGCACTTTTTGATATATCTAGCATATCAATCCTATTAAACCTTGTTGATGTTTAGGACTTTGGTCATGTTCATGAGTGTGATGAAATTTTGAAAAATTATTTCAAACTTCCCGGTCATATTACATATCATATTTTGAAAAAAAATTCCCGAAAAAAATACGAAACTATTTTTTTCTGTTAGTAGTGGCGCACCAAGCAAAGGTGCGCCACTAGTAAGTTTGAATCTTTTTGAATTTTTTTGCCTCCAGATCTTAAAAGCCCCGTAACTTTTTTTTCTATTAGGTTTTTGAGGATTTTGAAAATGTTTAATTTCCTGATATAAAGTAAAAGGGATAACACTCGCACTAGCACACAAATCACATAAGCCATGATAACAATGACCTCATATTTTAACTGAGACAACAGGCATGCCAACAACGGGTTTATTCTTATCTTTAGAATCTGGGTTGGCAATTCTAGCAGCTTCACCAATGAAATAAATAACATGTCTGGTACGTCTCCAATGTAACTATAATTTTTGATTGTTCCATGCTATTATATTATCCATCTTGGATGCTTTATATGCACTTTGGTACTATCATTTTTTGGGACTAACCTTTTAACCTAGTGCCTAGTGCCTAGTGCCAGTTGCTGTTTTTTCCTTGTTTTTGACTTCTACAGAAAAGGAATGTCAAATGGAGTCCAAATGGAATAAAACTTTACGATAAATTTTCTTGGACCAGAAGAAACCCAGAAGACTTGGAGAGGAGTCCAAAAGCCCTACGAGGAGGCCACAAGCCGTAGGAGCTTGCCCCAGGAGGGGGGGGGGCAGGGCTTGTAGCCTCCTCGTAGATCTCCTAACCCTAATTTCAACACGAAATACTCAAATATTACCCACATACCATAGGCATCCATAAAAATACTTTTTCGGCGCCGCAAGCTTATGTTCTCGTGAGATCCCATCTTGGGGCCTTTTCTGGCACTCTGTCGGAGGGGGATTCGATCAGAGAGGGCCTCTACACCAACCTTGCTGCCCTTCCAATGATGTTTGAATAGTTTACCAAAGACCTACGGGTCCATAGCTAGTAGTTAGATGGCTTCTTCTCTCTCTTTGATCTTCAATACAATGTTCTCCTCGATGTTCTTGGAGTTCTATCCGATGTAATCTTCTTTTGCGGTGTGTTTGTTGAGATCCGATGAATTGTGGGTTTATGATAAGATTATCTATGAATATTATTTGAGTCTTCTCAAAAATCTTTTATGCATGATTTAAATAGCTTTGTGTTTCCTCCGATCTATTGATTTGGTTTGGCCAACTAAATTTATCTATCTTGCCATGGTAGAGGTGCTTTGTTATGGGTTCAATCTTGCGGTGTCCTCACCTAGTGACAGAAGGGGTAGCGAGGCATGTATTATATTGTTGCCATTAAGGATAAAAGGATGGCGTTTATATCATATTGCTTGAGTTTATCCCTCTACATCATGTCATCTTGCTCAATGGATTACTCTGTTCTCTTGAACTTAATATTCTAGATGCAGGAAGGAGTCGGTCGATGTGTGGAGTAATAGTAGTAGATGCAGAATCGTTCGGTCTATTTGTCACAGACGTGATGCCTATATTCATGATCGTTTCCTTAGATATCGTCATAACTATGCGCTTTTATATCATTGCTCAACAGTAATTTGTTCACCCATCGTATATTTTCTTTCAAGAGAGAAGCCTCTAGTGAAACCTATGCCCCCGGGTCTATTTTCTATATTATATTTTCAGATCTATAAAACCAAAAACCTAAAAATACCTTGCTGCAATTTATTTACCTTTACTTTATGTTGCCTTTTATTTATCTCTTATATCTATCTATTAGATCTCTTGCTAGTGACCGTGAAGGGATTGACAACCCCTTTTTCGCGTTGTGTGCAAGTGTTTGTTAGTTTGTGCAGGTGCATCTATTGGGGACTTGCTTGTTCCTCCTACTGGATTGATACCTTGGTTCTTAACTGAGGGAAATACTTATCTCTAGTTTCTTGCATCACCCTTTCCTCTTCAAGGGAAATAACAACGCAAGCTCAAGAAGTAGCAATGCCCACCAATATTATCGACCAAGAGATCTTTAACCATAGCAATACTAGGTTCTACTTTAATTTGTTCAGATGGTCTAGGTGCTCTAGTATTAGTTTCGTTAACCACAATTGAGACTTTAGCATATTCCTTTATCCTAATAGGGAAAGGTGGTTTTTCAATATAAGCAGTAGGCACAACATGGTTAACTTTATAAATAATAGTTTCATCTTTAATTATAACTGGCTTCTCAATCTTTTCTTTAATAGGGGGACGATATTTGAACCACTTATCCTTGGGGAGGTCAACATGAGGGAAATACTTATCTCTAGTTTGTTGCATCACCCTTTCCTCTTCAAGGGAAATAACAACGCAAGCTCAAGAAGTAGCAATGCCCACCAATATTATCGACCAAGAGATCTTTAACCATAGCAATACTAGGTTCTACTTTAATTTGTTCAGATGGTCTAGGTGCTCTAGTATTAGTTTCGTTAACCAC
>NC_041383.1:2468954-2501596 GCF_002162155.2 Triticum dicoccoides | reverse complement strand
ATTGCTCAACAGTAATTTGTTCACCCATCGTATATTTTCTTTCAAGAGAGAAGCCTCTAGTGAAACCTATGCCCCCGGGTCTATTTTCTATATTATATTTTCAGATCTATAAAACCAAAAACCTAAAAATACCTTGCTGCAATTTATTTACCTTTACTTTATGTTGCCTTTTATTTATCTCTTATATCTATCTATTAGATCTCTTGCTAGTGACCGTGAAGGGATTGACAACCCCTTTTTCGCGTTGTGTGCAAGTGTTTGTTAGTTTGTGCAGGTGCATCTATTGGGGACTTGCTTGTTCCTCCTACTGGATTGATACCTTGGTTCTTAACTGAGGGAAATACTTATCTCTAGTTTGTTGCATCACCCTTTCCTCTTCAAGGGAAATAACAACGCAAGCTCAAGAAGTAGCAATGCCCACCAATATTATCGACCAAGAGATCTTTAACCATAGCAATACTAGGTTCTACTTTAATTTGTTCAGATGGTCTAGGTGCTCTAGTATTAGTTTCGTTAACCACAATTGAGACTTTAGCATATTCCTTTATCCTAATAGGGAAAGGTGGTTTTTCAATATAAGCAGTAGGCACAACATGGTTAACTTTATAAATAATAGTTTCATCTTTAATTATAACTGGCTTCTCAATCTTTTCTTTAATAGGGGGACGATATTTGAACCACTTATCCTTGGGGAGGTCAACATGAGTAGCAAATGATTCACAAAAAGAGGCTACTATCTCAGAGTCAAGTCCATATTTAGTGATAAACTTTTGAAAAGCATTGGTATCCATAAAAGACTTAACACAATCGAACTTAGGTGCTATACCCGACTCATTACCTTTCTCAAGCTCCCAATCTTCAGATTTGCGTTTAATTATTTCAAGAAGGTCCCACCTGAATTCAATAGTTTTCTTCATAAAGGAGGCAGTCGAAGAAGAAACGAGCCTCCCCCAAGATTAAGCTATTCTTTCTCCTTCACGAGGACAAAAATTATATATATAATTCCGATCACGATGAACTAGATGCATAGGATAAAACTTTTGATGAAATTCCAATTTCAATCGATTCCAGTCCCAAGCTCCAATATCATCACATAGCCTATACCAAGTCAATGCTTTTCCCCCCAAAGATAAAGGGAAAACCTTCTTCTTAACCTCATCTCCGGGTAAACCTACAAGCTTAAATAATCCACAAACTTCATCCACATAGATTAGGTGCAGGATGTAGTGTTTCATCTCCTGCATAAGGATTACCTAGAAGTTTCTCTATCATAGGAATATCATAACCAATTTTTTCAGTAGGTGCAGTAGGTTGAGGAGAAACTCTTTGAGCTTCCGGTCGAGGTGAATATAGACCTAACAAACCCCTCAAAGAATTGTTCTCCATAGTAACAAGTAACAGTAAATTTCAGCACATAATATAATTTTTTCCTTACCAAATTCCACTCACCAGAAGCACTCCACTCCCCGGCAACTGCACCAGAAAAGAGTTTTGATGACCCACGAGTATAGAGGGTCAATCGTAGTCCTTTCAATAAGTGAGAGTGTCGAACCCAATGAGGAGCAGAAGAAAATGACAAGTGGTTTTCAGGAAGGTAATTTCTGCAGGCACTGAAATTGTTGGTAACGAAATTTTTATAACAAGATAATTTGTAACGATAAAGTAATTATAATGAAAACAAAATCGCAGCAAGGTAGCCCAATCCTTTTTTTCTAAGAGCACATGCCATAACGGTCGCTTATAATAAGTAAAACGTTCTTGAGGGCACACGAGAATTTCATCTAGTCACTTTCATCATGATTATTCGATTCGCGTTCGCTACTTTGATAATTTGATATGTGGGTGGACCTGTGCTTGGGTGCTATTATTACTTGAACAAGCCTCCCACTTATGGTTAACCCCTCTCACAAGCATCCGCAACTATGAAAGAAGAATTAAGATAACATCTAACCATAGGATTAAACATATGGATCCAAATCAGCCCCTTACGGAATAGCGCAAAAACTAGGGTTCAAGCTTCTATCACTCTAGCAACCCATCATCTAATAGCTACTCCACAATGCATTCCCTTAGGCCCAAAGATGGTCAAGTGTCATGTAGTCGACGTTCACATAACACCACTAAGCGAATCACAACATACACATCATCAAAATATCGAACGAATATCAAATTCAGATGATTACTTATGACAAGGCTTCTCCCATGGCCTCAAGAACAAAAGCAACTACTCACAAATAATATCCATGCTCAAGAATAGAGGGATAATAAAAGGTATAATGGATCTGAAGATATAATATTCCACCAAATAAACCAACTAGCATCAACTACCAGATATAATCAACACTATTAGTCACCCACATGCACCGATATGAGGTTTTGATACAAAGATTGAACACAAGAGATGAACTAGGGTTTGAGATGAGATGGTGTTGTTGAAGACGTTGATAAAGATTGGCCCTCCCAAGATGAGAGTGTTGTTTGTGATGACGATAGCTTTGATTTCCCCCTCCCGGAGGGAAGTCCCCCCGGCGGAATCACTCCGTTGGAGGAAGAAGTGCTCCTGCCCAAGTTCTGCCTCAAGACGGCAGCGCTCCATCCCGAAAGTCCTCTCTTTATTTTTTCTAGGGCAAAAGACCTTATATACTAGAAGATGGGCACCGGAGGATGGGCAGGAGGCCCTGGTGCCTAGTGGGCACCTGGGTATCCCTTTACTTCAATTTTTTTATATATTCCTAAATAAATCTTCATAAAATTTTAGCTCATTCGGAGATGTGCAGAATAGGTATCTCTGACATAGCTTTTTCAGGTCCAAAATTCCAACTGCCAGTAATCTCCCTCTTTGTGTAAACCTTGCATATTATAGGAGAAAAGGCATTAGAATTACTCCGGAAGGTGTTATATTGGATGAAAACACTATAAACAACAGTAGGAAAACATGATATAAAATGGACGTATCACATACCAGCTTGCTCTCTAGAAGTCAAACATTTCACTATGAATAAAGCAAAGTATGCACAACAATAAATTGCAAGCTAGTAGCTCAGGATTTCGACACGCCCCTTTCCTCTCCCATAATTAAAGTGCGGAGGAAGCCCTCAAACTCCTCTGGTTTAGGATCTCTTAATTCCCCGTCAGAAGGGATCAAGCACATCTCATAAAATTCAGCAAGCGGTATCTCATGATGTTCAACATATAAATCAAAACACACCATGGGAGGTTCGAGCCTATTCACGAAATGGAAATTTTTCACAAAGGAATTTGTAAGGATGTGGTGCTGTTCACACTCATCTATGAGAAACTCGACCAATCTGGCATTTGCAACGAATTGCGTAAACTCTTGGTAGAATCCACCTTCTTTCATGAAGGCATTATGCGGCTATTCGCACGGCCGAATCCTACGCGGAATGTCGAGGTCACTATCTAAGGAGTCCCCACTGACTCCCTTGGCATTCCGTTCTAAAGAGCTTCTCTGAAAGAAGCTCATTTTTCCTATGAAAATTTCTGAAATTTTTGGGACACAAAATGACATCAATAAAACTTAAGATTGATAACAAATACCCATATGAATGTCTAGAGGCTATATCAAGCATTCAAACTACTTGGAACTCAAATAATTCAATATGCAAGCTCATTTTCAGTAGCACTAAGAGGAGCTAATCATGCAAAATATAACCCACTAAAGTAAAAACTAATTGCAGCAATGGAGGGGTCACACACCAAAGAGCAATCCCCCAGAACAGTTTTGAAAATGGAGTTCCGAGCAAAGAGATGGAAAATCTCGGGTCTGGGTGCAAGAACTCGAGGGAGACAACTACTAGGATTTTTTTCTAGAGGTAAGAGATGAAGTGAGTTAAAGGGATAAGCGAGGGGGTCCCTATGGGGCCCACAAGCCTTCATGGCGTGCCCTAGTGCCTCGTGGGCACCTGGGGCATCCCCGTAGTTTGTGTTCAGTGCCAGAAATTCTTAAATATTCTAGAAAAATTCATGTTAAAATTTTATGTCATTCTTAACATTTCTATTTTTGGGCCATTTTTTATTGCACAGATACAGAAAACAGGATAAACCTGGCATTTTGTTGTATTTAACTAACAATAACAGAAAATGAATTGCAGGTACAGAAAGTTGTGCTTACAAAATTCATCGACCACACGATCCTAAAAAAGAATCCATTAATAAGGTTGATCAAATCTTATTAACAAACCATTTTCGAATGACACGAAACTGAAGAATCTTCATATAACACTAAGTTATCTCAAAGGGGATATGCAATTCCCCTTATATAACAATATAATTTACTTAGTGAAGAAAGAAAGGGAAGGCTTAATAAAGTTAACTTACGTATTAACACTACTGAGATGGAACAACATAATAAACTAGTGTTAACTAGTCGTCAACCCGTGCATTCGCACGGCCTAGTTGCTTAATATTACATTAGGTCAATATTGCTAACATAGAATTATGAGTTGTGTAAAACTATATCAAGATGGTGCCATCTAATCATACTAAAGGACTTGAGCAACAGAGATTGATAGGAGAGCGTGATTCCACAAATACGTTAGTCGGACAGAGTTAATCTCATTAAATTATAAGCTAACGCATGAAAATAATATGCACTGAGATAACTTGATATCATTTTTTGTATGGTTACACTATCCCTTATATATTGAGGGAAATGATTAAAATTATTCAAGCATTATTCAAAGTCGACTAATATATTTCTTACTTACTTAGGTATATTAATATTCGATCCGTATAGGCTTCAACTATCTCAAGAAGTTACGCGTATACCAATGATAGTCCCCAATGAAAATATTAAACTATATTAACTATGGCATGCTTTAATAATTCTGTTTACCTTAATGATAAAAATTGCTACTATCACAAATTATCTTATTCTATAAAAATCACAAAGTAGAATATTCCAATACACTTGATATTCTTGACAGTTCATATATCTTTCAAACTAACTTAGTACTTTCTAAAAAGAAAATAATCAGAACTCGTTTCATTGATCGTCAAGTAACAGAAAGGAAAAAAATGTATTGGAAGTTAAAAAATGACATAACTGAATACATTTGGAATTTGTAGAATGCCACGACTTGAAGAGAGCCTTTGTTTAAAATCATAGCAAATAATCTCAATAACGGATTTGTATTAGACAGTATAGATGTGCTACATCCACGATGGTCTTAGATGATTTTTTGTATTGCTGCGTTTACAGGTGCTAACTGCATACCACACTTTTGTGTTATTACTGAGCTAACAGGCCGGGATGAGGGCTTTGTTCTTCTCCTTTTGTAGTCTCCGATTCTTCGTTCTTGGTTAAACCAGAAACAATAAGAGAGCTTGGTAGTTCCAATCATGAATGTTGCAGCAACCCATAAGATGATTTCAAATTAAAATCTTGATAACCGGTGATAATAGCCTTGTACGTACAACTGCAGATTGTCATAGGCATGCACTTTTGAGAGAACAGTTCCAGTTAAAGAAAATCATCTACTTACAATTTTTACTTTGTTCATAGATAAGCAGACATAGAAACATGGAATATTAATTTCTCTATTTAACATTAAATACTGGGTGCCATATCACATATATCCTGGAGGAGTTGAGAAATTAAGTATATACTGGAAATATTAGCACATATGAGTGTTGTACTAATTCAGTGTTGATGTGGTAATTATGAGTAAAATACTGGCAAGCCTACCTCACCGCTGAAGGAAAATGCATCTCCATATATTTAGCAACATCCGATGTAAAACTGCTAATTACATGTCGTGGACAGCTTTGACCCTTTGTACACGACGCGGCCACAATAATGATTCATTGCCTCCGTTGGTGGACTGCATTTGGTGAATTTTCGTGTGAACCTGCATGACCTGAGGGAGAAGCTTTGATTAGACCTGAAAGTAAAACCAGACAACTTGTAAGCTTCAATCAAATCCAGAACACAGCTACACCTTTCTTCCGATGGTTGAACCCATCATCTCTTACATGTCCCACCTCCACGTATCCAGTGCAGGTGTTTGTGCTAGAAAATCCATGAAACAAAAGCAATGCTTTGAACTGTGATGATTTGATCACTCAAGCAGGTAGAAAATAGAAATGAGTAGCAATATGTATAGCATTAACATCGATCATGGAAGTACCTCAGTTACGTCATGTTCTTGAGAATCCAGTGGTCATGGGAATCCATCCGATAGAATAAGTAGGAACAACAAATATAATATACTATTATTTGTGGAGACTTCCCTTGCGGTTGAACTACCAAAACATCTTATATTGAAGAATCAGATGGAGTGTTTATTAAAAAATACGTAAAAATAATTTGGTAATATCTTATCATATTTTGTACATAAAAGCGAGAGAGGTATAATAGTAGGTTCTAAGATACGTATATGAACCTTATCAATTGAGAGGCAAATATCCATCACTCCCAGCTAGCAGGAATAGCTACATTAATTTTCTAAAGTACCCGATCTAGAGTAAACAAAAAATTTGTGTTCAATATAACACCATAAACTTTATTGAACCAGGCAAGGGTCCATTTAGTCCCCAACTCTCCT
This sequence comes from Triticum dicoccoides, assembly GCF_002162155.2. Classification (NCBI taxonomy): domain Eukaryota; kingdom Viridiplantae; phylum Streptophyta; class Magnoliopsida; order Poales; family Poaceae; genus Triticum; species Triticum dicoccoides. The sequence goes on along the minus strand of NC_041383.1, from coordinate 2,495,030 downwards.
CTCCCTCTCTACTTCATAAAAGAAAAATCAAGCACACGTGGATATGTGTGAAGTTTATTTTGCTTCTGCATTGCCTACATACAACTGAAAGTAATCAGAACTCAGGAGCTTGTCGAAGTTATTTTGAGATGGACAACAACTGCAGTCTGGGGGGTTGTAGGCCGCTGTGACTGCCTCGGTTCTTCCCTAGATAGCCTCCCGATGGTGGTTCCCTGTACCATAGCTGGAATCACATGCACAAATCGGCTTAAAACATCTTATGTAGCACTATGCGGCATAAAAAAAGGTTAGTTTCTCCCCATGTAACAGTGTCATAACTATGGAGATGCTCCCCGCATAAAACACTTTGGTGACGTACATCATCGTTGTCGATGTCTAGAGAGATCATTAGTCGCCAAATGATGGACGTGATAAATAGTGGCCAATATTGGTGTAAACTATTACCTATGATGCAAATTTTCGCTGTCCATGAATTCTCAGTAATTACCTGTGGTACAATGGAGTGATGGACAGACATCATGTGCCAAGAACAGGCTGCGAAGATATATGTGTGAGAGATTGGGAGAGAGATATACATGAGATTGGGGGAGAGATAGAGAGGTAAGAAGATATATGCATGAGAGATTTTTTTTCCAGAGACTGGGAGAGTTAGGCAATTGGAGAGAGATATGAGAGTTTTGTACGTGAGCGTTTGTTAGAGATACGTGAATGATTCTGTGAGCTGGGCCATGGGAGAATATACGTGGGAGAGAGATGGTTGAGTTTTTTTCTTGTGAGTTGATCGGGTCAGGGAAGAGAGATTTTTTTTTTCTTGTGAGTCGATCTACACCGTAATAATTCGGTCCCATCAAATTAATGGCTCGCAAAATCTAATTAGCGTGGTAATTTCTAGGGAGTCTCAAATTAGTATAGGTATAGATAGATTATGAATATGTTGTGATCATGCATCTTAGTGCCTTTTCCGACTGGTACTACTCCCTAGGATCTGAATTGGCTCCATGCGCACACTGCTATGGTTTGCAGGCTATTCTTGTGAAGACCCTATACACCATTACAATTCCTTAAACAACATGTATGACAAATGCAAGAATGCATGGTATCAGTAGAATGTAGACTGGGTCAAAGAACTGCAAACCTTATTAGTAGCAGAACACTCAAAACTCATTGGTTTCCATAATTATGCCATGATAATCTTTTCATCCTTAAAATTGAACTTTCCAGGCACACCATCAAGGGGCTAAGGTCTTGAGTTTAGGCCCCAGCTTTCGCAATTTATCCAAAAATTGCTGCTGCCCGACTTCCCACGTCATAAATGAGAGGGGATCTTGAAGTGTATATGTGGTCCATGTGGATGACCTGGCCCTTTTCATCAATTCGAACATTTGGTTGCGTTGGCTCGTGCATGAAGTTCGAACGTCCTGCGCGTGGAGGAGAGGAGGGAGTGGTGGTCAAGAGAGGCAATTTCATGGCAGCATGGTGTTTCATGGAGACAAGGGAGAGAAGGGCTGTCGAAAGTGAATGATTGGACAAGGGGATTCATCATGGGGATAAAGAAGATATAAGGATAATGTTGGGGATGAGCGGTTGCGCACGACCCACCTAGCAGATGACCCTGCGCGCGTGCGTGGCCGCGACAAGAGGAACAAGAATTTGGGTCACAATTTAACACATGCCACCATGGCGGCTACTATGGGCAACATCTAACTATCTGTCTATATAAACCCAGCAACATCCCAACCAATATCCAGGGGTGTAGGCAGGTACATATAGATACATACATACCATGGAATTCGTGCTAACTGTGTTCCTACTTTCTATTGTGTTGTGCATCAGCGCAGTTGCCGTCTTCCGGCGTCGTGCTTGGGCTTGGGCCGTCCACGACGGTCAACAGCCGATCATCGAGATCCATGACCCTACCATCGCCCGCCGAGCGCTCATCGACCACGCTGATGCCTTCTGCAACCGACCGCTGAACCTATTCCCTGTGGCCCTGGTCAGCGGGCGTCGCCGCAGTCACAGTGACAACCTCACGTCCGTGCCCTACGGCCCGCGTTGGCGCGCTCTCCGGTGCACCCTCAACGCCGCGGTCCTCCACCCGTCACGTCTTGGACACACGGACCCGCTGCGCCTCGAGGCCATGGATACTCTCGTTGCTGACCTCTGCGTCCGCGTCCAGTGCGGCGGCGGCGGTGAGATTGTCGTCCGTGACATCCTCAACGCCGCCGTGTTTCCGCTGGTGGCTCGCATGTGCTTCGGTAGCGGCGTGGACGAGGGTCACGTATGCGCCATGCGTGACTTGCTCCAGGCCTTTGTGCTGGCCGTTGATGGCAGCAAAGATTTTGCCGGCTCCAAGACGGCGAAGCTGCTGCACTGGAGGCAGTGGCGCCGGTTCCTCGCCTTCCGAGGCAAGCAGGCTGAGCTTTTCCTCCCTCTGGTCAACGCAAGACGGAACGCTAACCGTCATCTCACGCTCAGCGGTGGCCTGCCGGCATATCTAGACCACCTCCTCGACGCCCGCGTCCCCGTCGACGACGACACAGCCGACGGCAAGGCCCTGCGCCCTCTCACAGACGACGAGCTGGTGAGCCTTCTCTCGGAGTTCCTCGGTGCTGGGCCAGGGACCGTGGTATCCAGCATGGAGTGGACCCTCGCCCACCTCGTGCTCCAGCCGGAGGTCCAGAACAACATCCGACGCGAGGTCGACGCCGTGGAGGGCGCATTGTCCGAGACACGCGTCCGGCAGATGAAGTACATGCACGCCATCGTGCTAGAGAGCCTTCGGCTCCACCCGCCGATTCCGGTGTTGCTGCGCGACGTGCCTGATCAGGCGGTCGCCGAAATCCTGGGATGCGCCGCCGCCGCCGTGCCGACGGAGGGAATGCGGGCGCACTTCAACCTGGGAGAGATCGGCAGGGACAAGAATGCGTGGACGGACCCGGACGCGTTCCGTCCGGAGCGCTTCCTCGCCGGGGGCGAGGGGGAGGGCGTGGGCCTGGTGCCGGGGCCCAAGCGCAAGGAGATCAAGATGATGCCGTTCGGCGCGGGGCAGAGGGCGTGCCCGGGGGGAGGGCTCGCCACCATGCATGTCAAAAGCTTCGTGGCGGCGCTGGTACGTGAGTTCGAGTGGGAGCCGCCGGCGAGGGGAGGCGTCGACCTCACGGAGCTGGATGGGTTCTTCAAGGTGATGAAGAGCCCGCTCCGGGCGCGGGTGACGCCGCGGTAGCTTCCACGCCTGCGCCATGCAGCACGTAGTAGGAATAAGATCAAACGTACGTGCTCCCTCCTCCTTCCTGTGTTATAGTCACTCATATAGACTTGCTGCATGCGTACGTGCTCCCTATGTCTGTTGGATTGTACTCCCTCTCCCTCTGTTCATAAATATAAACATGTTTTGGAGAGTTTAATATAAACAAGAGTACATACAGATTAAAATAAGTGAACAAGCACAACACGGCAGCACTACTGGAAAATTCATCGTTATCGCGTTCTTTACTGTTTGCCGAGTACAAGAACACGGGATCACAGTACGTATGCCGAGAGCCCTATGAAAGACACCCGATAAATAGGAGCCACGTGGCACGGCCGTTTGCAGTTAGCAGCAAGGAATCCACCACGAGCACTGGATAATTTGTCACTGCCATGCCAACGTACTGATTCAAAACTGTAGTAGTACGCAGGCATGGGAGTGTTTGTCTGTAAAGTTGGATAAATAAACAGAGACTGCCAGGCTGATGCCATGGGAGTGTTTGTCTGTAGTACACAAGAATCACCGCGGCATATATTTGGCACTGCCAGGCTGCTGCGCTACAGGAATTTTTTTTCCAAATTTGACTAAATAAACAGAGACTCTTTTTTGCAAAAAACTTGGTTGGTCATCGTAGCAGAAAATCTAGTAATAGTAATAATTGGGCGAGTAAAGAGTGCTCAAAGCGATCTGATCTGACCGGCCCGGATGGGACGGACACCCACTGTTGATGTTGTCTGGAAATAATTGGAAGAGCGAGAGAGATGAGATCTGGATTGATTGACTGTCGATCGATCGAGCCAGCGAGAGTAAATAGCATAAAACTACTACTTTACAGGTTAGGGTTTCAAAAAACTACCGAATTTATTTTTTTCGCTGATAACTACCAAATCAGGGGTTGGCTGTTTCAAAAAACCCCAACTCCTCTTTGTTAAAAAATTAAACATGTTTATGACAGGTTGGGCCGCCACTCGTTTGGTTGACCATTTGTTTGACTGTTAACTGACTTGTGGGGGCCATATGTCAGCGCCTCATCCACAGATTTTTTACGAAATAGCCCTTACAAATATTTTCAAAAAGCAATCGGGTCCCTGAAATCATTTTACAAAAGCAATCGGGTCCTTGGACTGTCGCCGTCGCGCCTCCAAAGGGCTCTGCCCGTGGTCGTCGCCGCGCGCCATGGGGCTCCGCCCACGGTTGCCGCGCACGCTATGGGGGCCTTGTGTGCAGGCCGCCGCCCGGAGTAGTGGCTGGAGAGGCTGGAGAGCTCGTCGGGCCTGGCAGCGGAGGGCGCATGCGGTGGCGCCCGCAGCGCCCGGATCCACGCCCCTCGCCTGTGCCAGCTGCTGCCTTGCCTCGCAAGCGGCCAACGCGGACGGCCTGCGTTGCTGCTGGAGTGCGCACCTCCCGCCGCCGCGGACGAGGCCCGGAGGAGGTGGCCGCCGGCACGCACGCTCCCACGACCATGGGGAGGCTGGGGAGGGGAGGGAGAGTTGTCGCAGGGCGGGGAGCACACGCGGCTGCGGGCGCCGCTCGCCGGCCGGAGGAGGTGGCGCCGGCGAGATCCTCATGGCGGGGCTGCTGGCCGGCGAGCTCCTTCGGCGGGGCTGTTGGCCGGCGAGCTCCTGCGGGGCTGCTGGCTACTCGTGCCGTTCTAGAGCACGGGGACGGGGAGGGACCCGATTGCGTTTTGTGTAGCCGATCGCTTTTCTAAAAAGATTACAGGGGCTCAATTGCTTGTTTTAGAAAAAGACGCTGACATGTGGGCCCTATATGTCAGTTAACGGTCAAACAAACGGTTCCTTTAGATGCGGGCCCGACATGTCATAAACGCGATCAACTGTTAAGCACTCGGCTATTTGAGTTTTTTGAAACAGTCAACCCCTAACTTGGTAGTTATCAGCGAAAAAATAAAATTTGATAGTTTTTTGAAACCCTAACCTGTAAAGTAGTAGTTTTATGCTATTTACTCAGCCAGCGAGGTAGGAAAGGATGATCATGCCACTGAATTGAAGCAAGCCTCAGTACATGGGCGTGGCTGCTCACTATACTGTACTGCGTGGGCGTGGGTGTGGGCATGAGCGTGGTAATCATTGTGTGTGGTAGGGTGAAACCCTAAATGGAGGTCTTTAACGAATTGGAGATAGTGTGTTTATTTACAGGAGTACGTGTTGAGCTTTTGTGATTGTCTGTTCAAATTAATGTGTTGTGGGACTTGCTTCATTTTCAACAATTTGCTTGCAAGAATTAATAGATAGATCCATGAATGGACATATAAAAAAGCTGGTGCTCACATATATTTACATGTAGCATCTGGTGCGTTTAGTACGAGCAAGAAGAATGTACTGAGCTCGCTCGCAGCAGGTTACGTGGGGGGTGTGCTTTGGCATGCTGTGCTGCAGTGTGTGTGCAGCAACAGTCGACTACCACTTCCTCTGGATGAACACAACCAGAGCAAAGCAAGCAAACTTAGAGTCAGCTTCGGTACAACCCCCCTCGCAATATGTATAAAGGGTAGTATGGACTTTTCACAATCTGTATCTACTTCTGTATGTAACGTATACGCCAGGGAGCTTACTTGGGCCGGCCAATTTGTGGTGCATGCGATGAAAAATAAGAAAATAGGATGGCACAAGCTGGGAATTGAACCCACGACCACGACCGCTTAAAACTTTAACAGCATCCACAACCACTGCGACAGCATGCCTTTGTTGAACGATGTAAAGCTAGACACTATAAGTAACCAACAGGCTAGGAATTTTAAAAAGATTTTAGGAACACTTTGTGAACTGGTCTTTTTTCCATAATTTATTTTTATTTATTTATTTTCCTTTTCCTGCTACGTTTCTTGTTTCTTTTTAAAAAATGGTCGTGCCTTTAATCTTTTTTTCAAAATTTCAAACGGTTCATTATTTCCAAATTTTGTTCATAAACTAAAAAATATTTGCATTTTCGAAAATTGTAAGGTAATTTCAAAAACTGTTTGTGTCTTTAAATGATTGTTCGGAATGTCAAAATGCGAATAATTTTTTGTAAAGCACAAATAAAATTGTGAAAACAAACATTTTCTGAGAACACGGACAAAAACTTAAATTCCAAAACATTTTCAGAAATGAGACTAAATAAATGATATCGAAAAAGTGTTCTAAATTTGCCTGCACATTTTTTCAGTTTGTGAACAATTTTTGTGTGGAAATGAGAACATTTTTAAAATTCCAAACAAATTCCAATAGTCCAGCGACAGGAGTGATGTTGTCGCTTAGTTGGGCAAGGCCTAAGATTTTTCTTCTTTTCTATTTTTTCGTTTTTCTCTCATTTTTGTTAATTTATTTTTACTCCTTTTTAAACTTTATTATTTTTTTATACCCGTTCAAAAAATTGAAATACAAAAAATAACAGTTTTAAGTAAGTAATTTAAATTCTTTTAAATTCTTTTTTTGTTTAAATATTTATGAAATGCTTTTAAAAAAGCATTTGTTGTTTTCAATTCTATCATTTAGTATTTATTAGTTATGTTAGAAACTTAAATTGACAGTTTTAAGTATCTATATAAATTATGATTTTAAATACATTTTTCCTTCAAACTTGGCATCGATGACTACTCGGACACGCTACGTTGAACATGGTGTTTTTTTGGAAATTCTTGAATGACCCCAACATTTGCGAATAGGTGGCGTGCCCATGGTAGGCATCCATGCCCCCAATATTTTTTCCATGGCCTTGTATGACCAATTCAAGGCACCAATCCAAGTTGCTTGGGTTTTCGTCAAGTTTTGCATTTTCTAAAGTTTTCTCGGTCAAAAAAGGTCGATAAATGGCTAGACGTGTCGCAACTTGCATATGGTGTCGGAAGTAGTTCAAACCTGCGATGGATGCCTACCATGGACACGTCCACCTGATGGCAAAAGTTGTGGTAATTTCAAGGATGTCCACAAAAATACCATGTTCAACGGAAGGTGTTTAGGTTGGCCGGAAGGGTCTGTCCGAGAACATGTTGTTTTTCGACATCCTTAAGATGGCCCTAATATTTTCGTGGCCTCATATGACCAATTCAAGGAACCATGACAAGTTGTTTTGATTTTTGACGTGTTTTGTATATTTCTAGAGTTTTCTCGGTAAGAAAATGCAGAAAAAGGCATGACGTGTCGCAATTTGCATACGGTGTCGGAACTTGTTCAAACTTGGCATGGATGCCTATGAGGGGCATGCCCACCTGGTGGCAAAAGTTGGGACCATTTCAAGGATGTATAAAAATAGACCATGTTGAACGAAGTGTGTTCTGGGGCAGAAGGCTCCGTCTGAGAGCATGTTACTTCTCTACATCGTCGAAATTACTCCAATTTTCTTCAAGGGCCTTGTATGACCAATTCAAGGCATCATGACAAGTTGTTTGGGTTCTCAACAAGTTTTGCATTTCCTGAAGTTTTCTCGGTGAAAAAATAACAATTAATGATAGAACATGTCGCAACGTTCATACGGTGTCGGAAGTCATTCAAACCAAACATGGATGCCTAACATGAGCATGCCCACTTGCTTGCAAAAGTTGGGGGCAGTCCTGATATTTCCAAATAAATACCATGTTCAATGAAGAGTGTTCGAATAGGCCACAAGGATCTGTTTGGGAGCACCTTATTTGTCGACATCCTTAAATGAGCTCGTTTTTTCATGGCCTTGTATGACCAATTCAAGGCACCATGCCAAACTGTTTGAGTTTTTGCCAAGTTTTGTATTTTTTGGAGTTTTCTCGGTGAAAAAAGGCAATTAATGTCAGAACGTGCATACGGTGTTGGAAGTCATTCAAACCAAGAATGGATGCCTAAAATGGGCATGTCGACTTGCTTGCAAAAGTTGGGACATGTCTTGAGATCTTTGAAGAAATACCATGATCAATGGAGAGTGTTCGGATAGGCCAGAAAGGTATGCTTGGGCCCACCTCATTTCTTGACATCCCATAAATGGCTCCATTTCTCATGGCCTTGTATGACCAATTCAAGGCACCATGCCAAATTGTTTTGGTTTCGCCCAATTTTGCATTTTCTGAAGTTTTCTTGGTTAAGAAGACCGATAAATGACCGGATGTGTCACCACTTGCATATGGTGTCGAAAATCGTCCAAACCAGGCATGTGCCTACCATGGGCATGCCTACCTTCTTGCAAAAGTGGGGTTCATTTTAAGGATGTCAAAAAATAGATTATGTCCAACGGAGGGTGTTCGAATAGGGCGGAAGGGTCCGTTTGAAAGCTCTTTGTTTTTCGACATCCGTCAAATAACCCTAAATACTTTTCACAAGCTTCTATGACCAATTCAAGGCACAATACGAAGTTGTTTAGATTTTTGAAAAGTTTTGCATTTTCTAGAGTTTTCTCGGTGAAAATAGGCCGATAAATGGTCGGACGTGTCACAAAGGGTGTCGGAAGTCCCTCAAACCTGGCCTAGATGCCTCATATGTCCATGCCAGCCTCTTACAAGAAGCTAGGTTCATTTATCCATAGCCTAAAATATACCAGTTAGATGAGTTTATTTGTAACTCCTGTCATTATCACTCAACATAAACATTTTATTTTTTCCAAACAATTTCTTAAAATTTGTCAACTGTTTTGGTGTGTATGAAAATTTTACTAACTTGAACATTTTTTTCCAAAATTGTTAACAGATTACGAAAAAATGATGAAAATTTCGAAAAAAATGGCAAACCATGTACTTTTTTAAAAACAATATCATTTTTTTAAACATATACATTTCTTAAATTTGCAAATAAAAATTTCAAAAACTGGAACGTTTTACGAAATTACAGAATATTTTTTAGAATTTAAACAATATTTGAAAAGAAGAACATTTTATGTTATGCCAAATAATTTTTCAAATTTTTGAACAAGTTTCATAACGAATAATAAAGTTGGAAAGTAGAAAATGAATTAATAAAAAGAGAAGAAAAACGAAAATAATTGCAACGAAAAAATGCTTAGGCCCTTGAAAATAGGAATTGTTTTCATAAAATGTTACTCCCTCCGTTCCAAAATATAACGTGCCCACATTTCCCGAGGTTCAACTTTGATCATAAATTTAACCAACGAGACCGACTGCGACGGGAGCAAAAATTATACCAGTGAATTCATATTCAAAAAACATTTTCCATTATATAATTTTTGCTCCCGCCGCAGTCGGTCTCATTGGTCAAATTTATGGTCAAAGTTGAAACACGGAAATCAAGGACGCACCATATTTTGAAACGGAGGGAGTAGTATATTTGGAAAAATATTCCTAAATATGAAAAATTGTTTGTGCTTTCAAAGAATGCTCACCAATTTGAAAAAGTGTTTGCGTTTTTCTAAGAAATGTTCGGATATTGAAAATTGTTTATGTTTTCAAGAAAATGTTCACAAATGTGATGAATTATTCATATTTTCAAAAAAATGTCTGCAGTTTCAGAAAAATGTTTACAATTCTGAAAAAATGTTTTTAAAATTTCAAAAATATTCACAAAATCAAAGTATTTTTCATAAAAAATGGTTTGGAAATTTGAAAAGAAAAACGTTTCCAAAAGAAGTCCAAATTTTGAGAAAAGTTTTGTTTCTTAAAAAATATTCCAAAAGATGAAAAAACACATAAGGTTTTTTGGCTATAAAAAGCGCTTTCGCTAGAAAGTCCGGCACAGTTGCACAGTACCAATTTTGATATGCTACAGTGTTTCTATTAAAAAGAATTCCTACAGCACATCTGTTCTTGTTGACAAATAACTGCACTACAAGTATCACCAACCCGCGATGGTTCTAGTGGCTATTAGCATGTTCACAACTTCTGAAGGTCTTGTGTTCGACACCTAGTAGGCACATTATTTTTTGAATTTTTGATCTGTGCTACTGTCAATACTCAGTAATGGGCCGCTCGATCTTTCTCAGTAATGGGCCGGTCCAAGGTGGACTCAGAACGTGACAGATCCCCGTGACGTATTTTCTAGAAATACCATCCTACCCTTTATTATGAAGGGGTATAGACATATCTCGTCCATTGATGTGTTCAAGGGGCTTGTACCGAAGAATAAGTGGCAAACTTATTAGAGGAAGAAGGTGTTTGTAATTCAGTGCGTAGGGTCCTCTCCAGGAGTGTCTGTCTGGATCTTCTTCAAAAAGGTGCGTCTATGCATTGATTGACTGTCGATCGATCAAGCCAGCCAAGGAGGGGAGGAGAGGCTGATCATGCCACTGAATTGAAGCAAGCCTTGTGCGTGGGCGTGGCTGGTCACCGTACTGTATTGCGTGGGCGTGGCTATGGTTGCTCACTGTACTGTACTGCGTGGGCATGGGCGTGGGCGTGGGCATGGTAATCATTGTTGTTGTAGGGTGGAACCCTAGATGGACATCTTTCACGAATTGGAGGGAAAATCCCCAAGAATAAGAAGAACACAAAGGGGAGAAACAAGAGAAACACTCAAATTAACTTGATTCAATCACACATGTGCTAGATCCAATCACACAAAGAGAGATACAAAGGTCTTAATCCAACACAAGAAGATACAAAAGGTAACTAGTTCATCCCAAACCTATGAGGAGAGTGGTCTCTATGATCCTATGATGGGATCCTTCCCTAGATGGGGTCTTGAATCCACTAGGGATCTTCTCCATGGGAGGTCTTAATCTCCATGGGAGAGGTCTCTCTCTCAAGAGGAGGTACAAGGAGAAAATTAAGCTCACTAAATTATGTCATATACTTGGCTAACCTCCCCAACAAGCTAGGTGAGGAGTATATATAAGCTAGGGACGAATTGGGGTAAAACAAGGGTACATAGGTAAATTATTATGCCGAAATACGCGTAGCCACAGTGGAGGGTTCGGGCACCCGGGGGTCGCCTGGAGACGGAGGGCCGGGCACCCGGGGGTGAAGTCCGGGCACTTGGTGCGCGCCTGGGGAGGGGGGCAGGGCACCCGGGGGTGTGAGGCCCGGGAATCCAGGGGGCCGTGGCCTTGGTGGCTGGCGGGGCCGGGCACCCGGGGGTGGATGGTGCGGGCACCCGGTGTGTCCAGAGACCTGCCGGTGCTTCGTGCTTCTCGTGACTTCTTCTTCCTTCTCTTCCTCCATGGGTGCTTGGGCTCCCTCCAAGCTTCTTCATGGACTTCCTCTTGGTACCTAAGAATGCATAGAGTTTCCATTTGAGGTAGAATCCAACTCTCATGTGAATACGAACGGAACTCGAAGAGGAAAGAGTTAACCTCGGTTTCGATGGTGTGTCCGCGTGCTCTTATCATGGTCCACGAGGTGCTTGATGAGTTGTAGTAGAGTCCATGGGGATGACGTAGGGATGCTCCGCATCATCTCCCCCCCTTGGGAGAGATCCGTCCACGGATCATGATCTTCATCACCATGGTATTGGGACAAGTCCTTGACGTTGAAGATGTTGGTGTCGCACATCATATATGCCTTCACATGACCTGGTTGTCTCATGATGGTACTGCCTTGTGAATCCTTCAAAATGAAAGAACATGACAAACACTTGGAAAAACAAATAAGATTAGTGCAAATGCAACACCTATCATTCGTGTGGTGAAATACCCAGCAAGTGTTTTTATTATTCTTATCATAAGAAAGGATAAGGGAATGTGGCATGGTATGTAAGCGTATGATCCAATAACAACCAAATACAATAGGTTCAATCAAATAAGCATGCATCACAAATTAGGTGTCCGAGTCTCCAAGATCAATAATCATAGCATGGTTGCACACGAGGCATGTGAATATGATAGAGGCAACTAATGGACACAAGTGACAATGTTCAGATAAATCATGTGAATGGCATGAACATATATGTCATCAACCTAAGAAAGCGAGTAAGAATGGAAGATGGGTGATGCGACAAAGCAAGCAATCATAGCGATCATGTCAAGAAAGCTAGTAGTGCGAAGATGCAACATACTAGAGGTAATCATGGCAATTATGTCATAGGAGCAAATAGTGGGCATGAATAATGCACATGACATATCACAAACATGAAAGCAATATATGAGCAAAATATCATCAATGTATTGGTGAGAGGTCGTATGTAAATAGCAATGGGACATCATGACTCTCCCAACACAACAAGCATCAATAGCATGGAGCACAAAGAAATGATGGCAATAGCTACTAAGATCTCCACCAAGCATGCAAATACACATAGTAGTAGTAGAATGGTTGATCATATGTAAGTGCAAGCAAGGGTCAAATTGCATGGCAAAGGCATCGGAATAAGCATATCATGCAAAGTGAACATGGCAATATGGGCGAAGGATAAATAAAGGACAATAACCCATAACCATGTGAGGGCCATGTAGAAGGAATGCGTGAAGTCGTTGCGCGGAGGAAACGGTTGGTGACACATCTCACGGATTCCCAAGGCATCGTTGCTCTCTAGAGCTCATTTCGTCAACTCATGGTCTTGTGAGGTTGACGAGTAAGTATCGGTACCTACACAAAATAGACACAAGCCAAAGAAAGTGTGTGCGTGGTAAATGTACACATCATCCATCATGATGTGTATGTGCACGTGTGAGTTAGCACAAGATAAGCAATGCTCAAAGAAATTTGTTGCATGGTATAAGAACATGTCATCCATCATGAATGAATAGTTGTTTTGTATAACATGATGTGGATGCAAATTGAGAATACAATTATATGGCACATCAATAGCATTGCCATTCATGGGGAGCATATGGTGCAAATAATTATGAAAATCATGCAATGGATTGGATGAATCCAAATCTCCTAAAATGTATGAGGAATTATGGGGGTGTCCTCATGAGCAATATCGGGAGCATAATATGGAGAAGTGGAACAACATCCAAAACAATGCATATCCGGAGCTAGGTGCTCATGGCATGGCATATGAGATAAACGATGGAGAGGTAGCATGTCAATATCATCACGAGAAAAACAAATGCCAGTGACCATGGGCTTGTCATCTATGCCATAAGTGCAAATTGGGTTTATTTTAATGGCACACACATAGTCACCACGATGAGATTGCAAATGTGACATATTGTTGATCTCATGCATAGCATATCACAAGTCAAGCGGATTGTCAAACATGATGTGACCAAGAGAATTATCACAAGAAATCCTATGCAACATGGCATCACAACTAATAGACTCCACATGGCAATCATCAAACTCACCATAAATGGGCAAATCATCGCATGAGGAAGTCGCACTAGCATGAAGCGTGTCAGTAGGAGGATCAACATCGTGCAAACAATCAATGTCAAGAATGTCCACTAGTGGGACTAGAGCATCACCATCACCTATGTTAACTTTGTCATTCCACTCATGTGGGGTAGGTGAGGTGGGAAAGACCAAATGGTGGTCATCATCTTTATCTTGATGGAACCATGTGGGGGCTGCATCATATTCCACCATGGCCATCGTCTTGTCCATAGGAAAGACGAAGTCGTTGCTGATCGGCGCGTCATCATATATGGGACCTAGCACCAAATGGGAAGACACAATAGAGGTAGAGGTTAAGTTGTTAGAAATCGAAATGGTCTCACATGCAATATCAACTACTTCACTCTATCTATGTGGTGGTGGCTCACTCACTCCCTCAAGGTAGGTGCACTCAATATCACATATGATGGAGTCACTCAAATCACTCAAGTGGTGGTGGTGGTGTCTCTCCTCACATGGGAAATGGGGCAACTCATCATATGTGGAGCTAGTGGTGAACTTGCTCTCACTCTCAATATGTTGGCAAAAGTCACTCAAGTCATCATACATCACCGTAGTCGAAGGGAAAATCCCATGCTCAACCATCTCGTCACCGTCGCCGTGGATAAAGGCCTTCATGAATTGGCACATCATCACTCTTGCCTCCAAAGATGGAAGCATAATCCTTGCTGGTCACCTTGTCGTTCGCCTCCAAAGCTTTGTCCTCGAATGGCCCCGTAGTCGTAGTCGTCGCCGCACCATCTTGAAAAAGAGTCGAAGTAGACTCGGCATCATCAATGGGACAAAGAGGGATGATGGTGAAAAGTCGAACATGGGAGCTTCTCTTGGAGCTCGTCGGGCTCGCCGTCTTGAAGCTTGGTCTTCGAGAAGTGCGCTTGGGGTGGAGAAGCCTTGGTCTTCATGAGTTCTTGTTCCGCCTTGAGAGCACCAATGTAGTTTTCATTGAGGGACTTGTAGTTCTCGTGGAAGATAATGTTGGAGATGTCATTGTTCCCTCCCATCATGAAGTGGAACTTCATCCAAATGGGGTCGTTGTTGGGGAACATAGTAATTCAAAAAATTTCCTATGATCACGCAAGGTCTATCTAGGAGATGCATATCAACGAGAGGATAGAGTATGTCCACGTACCCTCGTAGACCGAAAGCGGAAGCGTTTAGTAACGCGGTTGATGTAGTCAAACATCTCCGTGATCCAACCGATCCAAGTAACGAACGTACGACACCTCCGCTTTCAGCGCACATTCAGCTCGATGACGCCCCTCATGCTCTTGGTCCAGTTGAGGACGAGGGAGAGTTCCGTCAGCACAACGGTGTGGCGACGGTGATGATGAGGTTACGAGCATAGGGCTTCTCCTAAGCACTACGACGATATGACCGAGGTGTGTAACTATGGAGGGGGGCACCGCACACGGTTAAGAAAAAACTTGTTGTGCTTTGGGGTGGCCCATGCCACCATATATAAAGGAGGAGAGGGGGAGGCCGGCCGGCCCATACTAGATGCGCTAGGAGAGGGGAGTCCTACTAGGACTCCCAAGTCCTAGTAGGATTCCACCTGGAGGAGAAGAGGGAAGGAAGGGAGAGGGGGGCCGCGCCCACAACCCCTTGTCCAATTCAGATTGGGCTTGGGGGGCGCGTGCCACCTCCTGACCATTGCCTCCTCTCCTCCACTAAGGCCCACTATGCCCCATTAACTCCTCGGGGGGTTTCGATAACCTCTCGGTACTCCGGAAAAATACTCGAATCACTCCGGAAGCATTCCAGCGTCCGAATATAACCTTCCAATATATTAATCTTTATGTCTCAACCATTTTGAGATTCCTCGTCACGTATGTGATCTCATCCGGTACCCCGAAAAAACTTCGGTCATCAAAGCACATAACTCATAATACAAATCGTCATCGAATGCTAAGCGTGCGGACCCTACGGGTTTGAGAACTATGTAGACATGATGAAGACATATCTATGATCAATAACCAATAGCGGAACCTGGATGCTCATATTGGCTCCTCCATATTCTACAAAGATCTTTATCAGTCAAACCGCATAACAACATACGTTGTTCCCTTTCTCATCGGTATGTTACATGCCCGAGATTCGATCGTCGGTATCCTCATACCTAGTTCAATCTCGTTACCGGCAGGTCTCTTTACTCGTTCCGTTAACGAGCTAGTCAACATGTGTCTATGGTTAGGAAACATAACCATCTTTGATTAACGAGCTAGTCAAGTAGAAGCAGACTAGGGACTATATGTTTTATCTATGTATTCACACATCTACTAAGTTTCCGATTAATACAATTCTAGCATGAATAATAAACATTTATCATGATATAAGGAAATATAAATAACAACTTTATTATTGCCTCTAGGGCATATTTCCTTCAGTCTCTCACATGCACTAGAGTCAATAATCTAGATTACATAGTACTGATTCTAACACCCATGGAGTTTTGGTGCTGATCATGTTTTGGTCGTGGAAGAGGCTTAGTCAACGGGTCTGCAACATTCAGATCCGTATGGAATTGAAGCGTCTCTTGATGTGTTTGGCTCTCTTGTGAAATCTGGATTCCTTCGCCAAGGCAATTGCTCCAGTATTGTCACAAAAGATTTTCATTGGACCCGATGCACTAGGTATTACACCTAGATCAGATATGAACTCCTTCATCCAGACTCCTTCATTTGCTGCTTCTGAAGCAGCTATGTACTCCGCTTCACGCGTAGATCCCGCCACGACGCTCTGCTTGGAACTGCACCAACTGACAGCTTCACCATTCAATATAAATACGTATCCGGATTGCGACTTAGAGTCATCCAGATCAGTGTCAAAGCTTGCATCGACGTAACCATTTACGACAAGCTCTTTATCACATCCATAAACGAGAAACATATCCTTAGTCCTTTTCAGGTATTTCAGGATGTTCTTGACCACTGTCCAGTGATCCACTCCTAGATTACTTTGGTACCTCCCTGCTATACTTATAACAAGGCACACATCAGGTCTGGTACACATCATTGCATACATGATAGAACCTATGGTTGAAGCATAGGGAATGACTTTCATTTTGTCTCTATCTTCTGAAGTGGTCGGGCATTGAGTCTGACTCAACTTCACACCTTGTAACACAGGCAAGAACCCTTTCTTTGACAGATCCATTTTGTACTTGTTCAATACTTTATCAAGGTATGTGCTCTGTGAAAGTCCAATCAAGCGTCTTGATCTATCTCTATAGATCTTGATGCCCAATATGTAAGCAGCTTCACCGAGGTCTTTCATTGAGAAATTCTTATTCAAGTATCCTTTTATGTTATCCAGGAATTCTATATCATTTCCAATCAACAATATGTCGTCCACATAAAATATTAGAAATGCTACAAAGCTCCCACTCACTTTCTTGTAAATACACGCTTCTCCAGAAGTCAGTATAAAACCAAATGCTTTGATCACACTATCAAAGCGTATATTCCAACTCCGAGAGGCTTGCACCAGTCCATAAATGGATTGCTGGAGCTTGCACACTTTGTTAGCACCGTTTGGATCGACAAAACCTTCTGGTCGCATCATATATAGCTTTTCTTTAAGAAATCCATTAGCGAATGCAGTCTTGACATCCATTTGCCAAATTTCATAATCATAAAATGTGGCAATTGCTAACATGATTCGGACATACTTAAGCATCGCTATGGGTGAGAAGGTCTCATTGTAGTCAACTCCTTGAACTTGTCGAAAACCTTTTGCAACAAGTCGAGCTTTGTAGACAGTAACATTACCGTTAGCATCAGTCTTCTTCTTGAAGATCCATTTATTTTCTATGGCTTGCAGACCATCGGGAAAGTCCACAAAACTCTACACTTTGTTCTCATACATGGATCCCATCTCAGATTTCATGGCCTCAAGCCATATCGCGGAATCTGGGCTCATCATCGCTTCCTCATAGTTCGTAGGTTCGTCATGGTCTAGTAACATGACTTCCAGAATAGGATTACCATACCACTCTGGTGCGGATCGTACTCTGATTGACCTACGAGGTTCGGTAGTAACTTGATCTGAAGTTTCATGATCATCATCATTAGCTTTCTCACAAATTGGTGTAGGAATCACTAGAACTGATTTCTGTGATGAACTACTTTCCAATTCGGGAGAAGGTACAATTACCTCATCAAGTTCTACTTTCCTCCCACTCACTTCTTTCGAGAGAAACTCCTTCTCCAGAAAGGATCCATTCTTAGCAACAAATATCTTGCCTTCGGAGGTATCCTATGAAGACACATTTCTCCGATTTGGGTTCGAGCTTATCAGGTTTAAAGCTTTTTCACATAAGCATCGCAGCCCCAAACTTTAAGAAACAAAAACTTGGGTTTCTTGCCAAACCACACTTCATAAGGCATCGTCTCAACGGATTTTGATGGTGCCCTATTTATCGTGAATGCAGCCGTATCTAAAGCATAGCCCCAAAACAATAGCGGTAAATCAGTAAGAGACAATATAGATTGCACCATATCCAATAAAGTATGGTTACGACGTTCGAACACGCCATTACCCTGTGGTGTTCCAGGTGGCATCAGTTGTGAAACTATTCCACATTGTTTCAAATGAAGACCAAACTCGTAACTCAAATATTCTCCTCCACGATCAGATCGTAGAAACTTTATTTTCTTGTTACGATGATTTTCTACTTCACTCTGAAATTCTTTGAACTTTTCAATCGTTTCAGACTTATGTTTCATTAAGTAGATATACCCATATCTGCTAAAATCATCTATGAAGATCAGAAAATAACGATACCCGCCACGAGCCTCAACACTCATTGGACCACATACATCGGTATGTATTATTTCCAATAAGTCAGTAGCTCGTTCCATTGTTCCAGAGAATGGAGTTTTAGTCATCTTGCCCATGAGGCATGGATCACAAGCACCAACTGATTCATAATCAAGTGATTCCAAAAGCCAATCAGCATGGAGTTTCTTCATGCGCTTTATACCAATATGACCTAAACAGCAATGCCACAAATAGGTTGCACGATGATTATCAACTTTGCATCTTTTGGCTTCAATATTATGAACATGTGTATCACCACGATCGAGATTCAAAAAAAATAGACCACTCAACAAGGGTGCATGACCATAAAAGATATTACTCATATTAATAGAACAACCATTATTCTCTGATTTAAATGAATAACCGTGTCGCATCAAACAAGATCCAGATATAATGTTCATGGTAAACGCTAGCACCAAATAACAATTATTCATGTCTAAAACTAATCCTGAAGGTAGATGTAGAGGTAGCGTGCCGACGGCGGTCACATCGACCTTGGAACCATTTCCGACGCGCATCGTCACCTCGTCCTTAGCCAATCTTCGCTTGATCCATAGCCCCTGTTTCGAGTTGCAAATATGAGAAACGAAACGAGTATCAAATACCCAGGCGCTACTACGAGCATTAGTAAGGTACACATCAATAACATGTATATCAAATATACCTTTCACTTTGCCATCCTTCTTATCCGACAAATACTTGGGGCAATTCCTTCCAGTGACCAGTCCCTTTGCAGTAGAAGCACTCAGTTTCAGGCTTGGGTCCAGACTTGGGCTTCTTCCCTTGATCAGCAACTTGCTTGCCGTTCTTCTTGAAGTTCTCCTTCTTTCCTTTGCCCTTTTTCTTGAAACTAGTGGTCTTGTTGACCATCAACACTTGATGCTCCTTCTTGATTTCTACCTCCGCAACCTTTAGCATCGCGAAGAGCTTGGGAATCGTCTTGTTCATCCCTTGCATATTATAGTTCTTCACGAAGCCTTTATAGTGTGGCAGTGATTCAAGAACTCTGTCAATGAGACTATCATCAGGAAGCTTAACTCCCAGCTGAGTCAAGTGGTTATGGTACCCAGACATTCTGAGTATGTGTTCACTGACAGAACTATTCTCCTCCATTTTGCAGTAGTAGAACTTGTTGGAGACTTCATATCTCTCAACTCAGGCATTTGCTTGAAATATTAACTTCAACTCTTGGAACATCTCATATGCTCCATGATGTTCAAAACGTCTTTAAAGTCCCAATTCTAAGCCGTAAAGCATGGCACACTGAACTATCGAGTAGTCATCAACATGCATCTGCTAGACATTCATAATGTCTCCGGATGCCAACACAGGGGGTACACCTAGTGGTCCTTCCAGGACGTAATTCTTCTGTGCAGCAATGAGGATAATCCTCAAATTATGGACCCAGTCCATTTAATTTCTACCATCATCTTTCAAATTAGCTTTCTCTAGGAACGCATTAAAATTTAGAGGAATGGTAGCACGGGCCATTGATCTACAACAACATAGACATGCAAAAACCATCAAGACTAAGTTCATGATAAATTAAAGTTCAAATAAACATATTACTTAAGAACTCCCACTTAGATAGACATCCCTCTAGTCATCTAAATGATAACGTGATCCAAACCAACTAAACCATGTCCGATCATGACGTGAGATGGAGCAGTTTTCAATGGTGAACATCACTATGTTAATCATATATACTATATGATTCACGTTTGACCTTTCGGTCTTAGTGTTTCGAGGCCATGTCTGCATATGCTAGGCTCGTCAAGTTTAACCCGAGTATTTTGCACGTACAAAACTGGCTTGTACCCGTTGTATGTGAACGTAGAGCTTATCACAGCCGATCATAATGTGGTGTCTCGGCACGACGAACTGTAGCAACGGTGCATACTCAGGGAGAACACTTATACCTTAAAATTTAGTAAGGGATCATCTTATAATGCTACCGCCGTACTAAGCAAAATAAGATACATAAAAGATAAACATCACATGCAATCAAAATATGTGACATGATATGACCATCATCATCGTGTGCTCATGATCTCCATCACCGAACCATCGTAATGATCTCCATCATCACCGGCTTGACACCTTGATCTCCATCGTAGCATCATTTTCATCTCGCGAACTATTGCTACTACGACTATCGCTACCGCTTAGTGATAAAGTAAAGCAATTACATGGTGTTTGCATTTCATACAATAAAGTGACAACCATATGGCTCCTGCCAGTTGCCAATAACTCTGTTACAAAACATGATCATCTCATACAACAATTTATATCACATCATATCTTGACCATATCAGATCACAACAAGCCCTGCAAAAACAAGTTAGACATCCTCTACTTTGTTGTTGCAAGTTTTACGTGGCTGCTACGGGCTTCTAGCAAGAACCGTTCTTACCTACGCATCAATATCACAACGATTTTTCGTCAAGTGTGCTGTTTTAACATTCAACAAGGACCAGCCATAGTCAAACTTGATTCAACTAAAGTTGGAGAAACAGACACCCGCCAGCCACCTGTGTGCAAAGCATGTCGGTAGAACCAGTCTCATGAAGGTGGTCCTGTAATATCGGTCCGGGCCGCTTCATCCAACAATACCGGCGAATCAAAGTAAGACATTGGTGGTAAGCAGTATGACTATTATCTCCCAGAACTCTTTGTGTTCTACTCATGCATATATCATCTACGCATAGACCTGGCTCGGATGCCAACGTTGGGGAACGTAGTAACTCAAAAAATATCCTACGATCACGCAAGATCTATCTAGGAGATGCATAGCAATGAGAGGGGAGAGTATGTCCATGTACCCTCGTAGACCGAAAGCGGAAGCGTTTAGTAACACGATTGATGTAGTCGAATGTCTTCGTGATCCAACCGATCCAAGTACCGAACGTATGGCACCTCTGCGTTCAGCACACGTTTCGCTCGATGACGTCCCTCGTGCTCTTGATCCAGTTGAGGACGAGGGAGAATTCCGTCAGCACGACGGCGTGGCGGCGGTGATGATGAAGTTACCGGCGCAGGGCTTCGCCTAAGCACTACAACGATATGACTGAGGTGTGAAACTATGGAGGGGGGCACCGCACACGGTTAAGAGAAAACTTGATGTGCTTTGGGGTGCCCCCTGCCCCCGTATATAAAGGAGGAGAGGGGGAGGACGGCCGGCCCCTACTAGGCGCGCCAGGAGAGGGGAATCCAACTAGGACTCCAAGTCCTAGTAGGATTCTACCTGGAGGAGAAGGTGGAAGGAAGGGAGAGGGGGGCCGCACCCCCAACCCTTGTCCAATTTGGACTGGGCTTGGGGGGGGGGCACCTTCTAGCCGCTACCTCCTCTTCTCCACTAAGGCCCACTATGGGCCATTAACTCCCCGGGGGTTCCTCCCGGTACTCCGGAAAATACCCGAATCACTCCGGAACCATTCCGGTGTCCGAATATAACCTTCCAATATATCAATCTTTATATCTTGACCATTCCGAGACTCCTCGTCACGTCCGTGATGTCATCCGGGACTCCAAACAAACATCGGTCATCAAAACACATAACTCATAATACAAATCGTCATCAAACGTTAAGTGTGCGGACCCTACGGGTTTGAGAACTATGTAGACATGACCGAGATATATCTCCGATCAATAACCAATAGCGGAACCTAGATGCTCATATTGGCTCCTACATATTCTACGAAGATCTTTATCGGTCAAACCGCATAACAACATACGTTGTTCCCTTTGTTATCGGTATGTTACTTGCCCGAGATTCGACCGTCGGTATCCTCGTACCTAGTTCAATCTCGTTACTGGCAAGTCTCTTTACTCGTTCCGTAATTCTTCATCCCGCAACTAACTCATTAGTCACATTGCTTGCAAGGCTTATAGTGATGAGCATTACCGAGAGGGCCAGAGACACCTCTCCGATACACAGAGTGTCAAATTCTAATCTTGATCTATGCCAACCCAGCAAACACCTTTGGAGACACCTGTAGAGCATCTTTATATTCACCCAGTTACGTTGTGACGTTTCATAGCACAGAAGGTGTTCCTCCGGTATTCGGGAGTTGCATAATCTCATAGTCAGAGGAACATGTATAAGTCATGAAGAAAGCAATAGCAATAAACTTAACGACCATTATGCTAAGCTAATTGATGGGTCTTGTCCATCACATCATTCTCTAATGATGTGATCCCGTTCATCAAATGACAACACATGTCTATGGTTAGGAAACATAATCATCTTTGATTAACGAGCTAGTCAAGTAGAGGCATACTAGGGACTATATGTTTTGTCTATGTATTCACACATGTACTAAGTTTATGATTAATACAATTCTAGCATGAATAATAAACATTTGTCATGACATAAGGAAATATAAATAACAACTTTATTATTGCCTCTAGGGCATATTTCCTTCAGTCATTCATGTCGGCACATCGCAAAGCTTTCCTCATCTCCTTGAAGTACTCGTCGATGGACTTGGATCCTTGGATGGTGTTCTCCAATTGGCGGTGAAGATGTTCCATGTAGGTGGAAGGCACAAACTCTCACCGCATAGTTTTCTTCGTCTCTGGCCAACTCATGAAGGCGTTTATGTTTACTTTGCTTTTAGCAGGCCTTTTTGGTTTTAGCATAAAACCGAGTTTAAAGTGTGTTGCATGAAAAAATATTTAGAAAAAGTGTGTTGAATTTGGCGGTGAACACTTTTTTTAGGGTTATGTGAACACTTACTTAGTTGCATGAAAAAATATTTAGAAAAAGTGTGTTGAATTTTTCATAAATAATGCTTGAAATTTTTAAAAGACATGCATACATTTTTTAAAATTATGTAAAATCTTCCAAAAATCAGAAAAAACTACTCCCTCCAATTCATATTACTTGCCGTTACTATAGCAAAGTCGTATTAAAACAACGACAAGTAATATGGATAGGAGAAAGTATAACTCCTATGTTTTTTTCATAAGCTGATTATTAGAAACATGAACATTTTTGAGAAAAAGTTATACATTTTTTAAAACAGTCGAAACTCCCCAAAAAGAAAAAAAAGTATAAAAGGAAAAAACTGGCAAAAAAACTGTGAAAACAACAGAAATAAAAACACCAACCAGACAAACCGCTATTGAAACCTATGGAATGAAACCATTTCGAAAGAAAATCGCTCGCCATCTAGGGGGCTGCAAAAACAGGGCGGCGGGCAGCACACCGGAGCGCTGCAACCATGGACCATCAACGACGGGAATTTCATCCGGTCGACGGGGAAGTAGCAACTGAATCAATGACGAATGTGCAACCTAAACCGAGAGCGGGGAGAGGTTCTTTGCGGAGCACCGTCCTCGGAGACGACGCGCGGTCTGGCCGTCGCGACCGAGCGCACCATGAACAGCAGCTTTTGTTCCTGCGACAAGCTGTGGCGGGGACGATTCGCTTCGGAAGGCACCGCCATTGACTAGTATGAAGGCGAGGGAAGAAAGAAAACGACGTGGGGACGAAATCAAACAGCTGTACGTAATTCAATCGGGTGGCTGGGCGAGACCGGCCCAATTATTGGGCCGGCACGCCGGCGCCCAGTACTCGCCTTTTCAAAACCCATTATATTCAGGTAATTGTGTACCGTGGGCTCGAAACGTGGTACAGAAGCCTCAACTTTGTTCTGGATACTACTCTCACTGTTGCTATCCAGTGGGCCTGAAAAGAGCAACTGTGACAGCGTCCGTCCGTTTCTGATCAATCAAGACGTGATGTCCGTGTCAGGCCGTTAGGTGGCTGTCGGGTTGTCACGCGGTGGATGGCTGCATGATGGTAGAAATCATAGCTACTAAGCTCACAATCGTACCAAATTTGCTTTTGATCTAGGCTTGCTAGTGGCCACCACCCCTCTCTTGCAGCTCCGCCCGGTAAGCTGGTTGCAGCTATATAGCAGACTGCGGTTGTAGCTCTATCAGTCCGCGGTTGTAGCATCTCGACACGGACACACGTCGAAGTCGTAGCACTGCAAGGACCGCGGCCATAGACAGGCCACGATTATAGCATCGTGCGACATCAGTTGCAACTTTTCCGCCCCATGGTTGTAGCATCTTGACGCGGCGCCGCGTCACAGACGTAGCATCGCGCGACACTGATTGCAGCTTCGGCGAAACGTGGTTGTAGCATCCACCATTGCTCGTTCCAGTGCCCCGTCGAAGTCGGTCCCAGCAACTACATGACCCACTTAGCACCCACAAATGCCGGTTCCAGCATTTGCCATGGCCGGTTACAACATTGTCGTGTTCGGTTCCAGCATCGACCATGGTCGCCTGTAGCAAACCGCCACCGCTCATTCCAGCACCCTTCATGTCTGGTTCCAGCAAATGGGGTGGAGCATTCCAGCTTCTGTTGGTGCCTGATGTAGCGCCGCGGAGTCCAACACATCTTCAACACCGGTAGTGTCGCTGCCGTATCACTGGTTGAGGTCGTTGCAGCTCCGGCAACCCACGCTTGTAGCATCCGCCGCCGCCGGTTCCAACATTCCGTCATCGTCGGCGCCAGCATGCGTGTCACCGGTGGCAGCAGTGTGGGCTCCCGCTTGCAACTCTAACACCACGACCATCACATGGGGGAGAAGGTGAGGCGGGCGCGGGGTCATGGTGAAGGGGCATCAGGTGACTGGTTGAAGAAGCATGTGCTTTGGGCTCTCTGGTAACGAAGGATAAGGATAAGGTTGGTTGTGAACGCGTACATGGCTACCTCACGAAGGGTGGCGGGCACTTGCGTGGCCGCGACTCTGGCGCAACGTTTCGGCTGGCGCCCCGGCTCGAAACGTTTTCCATACCAAAGTAAATACAAAGGTTGTTCCAAAGCTCAGGGCCATTTTGATTCAAAAGAATTTCATATGATTTTTGGAGGATTGGAATCCTTAGGAGTTTTTCAAACATTGGTTGTTTGATTCATAGGAATGTTTCCTATATGAAATTTCCTAAGGACATTCCGTACGAAATCTAGCATCCACTTGAACGTTTTAGAACGATTCCTTTGTTTTTCCTATGATGCAGTAAAACAAATTAAACTTAAATCCTATAGGATTAGAATCTGCATAAGTGCATTACATTCCATTCCTATGTTTTTCATATACCTACATTTTTACAGTCATGTGAATCAAAGAGGCCTCAACCAACATGGCCGGCATAGATCTTGGGATGACATGTGCCTGGGAGCCAAAACGAATTTCCATCCCTCCCAAGATGACATACTATATATGATCCTGTATTCGTTCATCAGTTTGTCAGCCTGAATGCCTGATGTCACAATCACCATTGCCTATTGGTAGGTCCTTTTAGCTTTAGGTTCTATGTTTTTTTCCTGCGGGAAAGCTGTAGTTCCTATTAGTTGATATTTTCTATATATATACTGGCAATTTCTTGACGGACAAGCCTCTAAGAAAAATTCATGGTATGTTGTTCAGGCAGATTTCATAGAGCATCTCCTTCATGCCCGGTTTGTGCAACAGCGGCTTCGAGCTTCAGCACATACATCATACCGTAGGCAGGTCAGTTAAATATTATGTACCATCGATTTGGCATCATACAATTGATAAACATTGGCAGGAAAACTACATCGATGGTGATGTATATGAATGTCGCATGTCAATTGTATTCATTTGGTGAAAGAATTAAATTAGACTGAATGGCCCGTCCCGTCATGTGTCGATAATGCATTTGTACTCAATTTTAGATTATTATTTTTATCAACAGGTCGGCGTATCCAACTTGGGTCACGATGGTGTGTATGAAATCTTCGAAGACATTTCGTTGAGAGGGCTTTCACATGAGTCACTGA
>NC_041383.1:2465329-2468894 GCF_002162155.2 Triticum dicoccoides | reverse complement strand
GAAATTACCACACTATATGGTAACTGACCAGGTCCATGGCACATTTGGTGAAAAGCTGCCTTGCACTATCTGTCTACAGGTACATTGTCACTATCAGAACAGACATCATTTTGTCAGAAAACGTCTCTGTTGCATAATTTGCACTTGCACTGCTACAGAACATGCTATCACGGCCGGGTCAAAAGCCCTTTCAATGGCCACCGGCATGTCCATATGGGTTAGTGTTGTCTCACCCATCTCAAATGGGTGGAAAGGCCCACCAATGATAGCTATCATCACATGTGGGTTCAGAAATATTTTTTTTTTGAACAATCACCGGGGGGGAGAGGATCCCCACCTGTATATATTACTCAAAAGGCCCAAGGGGCAAGTTACATCACGGGTTACAACAAGAGGATAGGTATAGGCGCCAAGACACGGCAGCCTCCCTACTGACGGGGTCCTTAAACCTAAAGGCCCAAAGCGTGAAATCCGAGATAATGTTCCGAAGAGTATCTAGGGGTGTGTTTGTTCATTGCGAAAGACACGAGCATTCCTGGAATCCCACAGTTTCCATAGAATGGCGAGGGCGACGGTGGGCCAAATGTTGATGTCGAGGCCGACCGGTGTTGTAGTATCCCAAAGAAGGTTGATGGAGTGAGGTTGCTGCAACCCCAAGAGGGCCCAGACCTGTAGCGCGCATGGGCAAAGAATGGCGACGTGCGCGGCGTCCTCATGGGTGAGTGCGCACCACGGGCAGACCGAGTCACATGTGGGTTCAGAAATATCACCCGTCAGTGATCACTACCATCAATGGCAATTACACACCCGCTTGTGGTGTGCTTCATGAGTCATAGAAAGCTGAAGGATGAATAGCACTCACACACATGTTGTATTCCCTCATAGGCTGTTTACATGTACATGGAACAGAGAGAGAGGGAGAGGGGTCGTGTAGGTGCATGCACGCCCGCATCTTGTGCTATCCCTAGAGAATAGGATCGGCTGTCATAACACACGTACATACATAGGAGATAACACGTGCATCACATATTGTTCAACGCCCTCATTGTGGCAACATCGCTGGACATGACGTTGAGACTGTTGTGAAACTCGGCAGTCGGGAGCCCTTTTGTGAATATGTTAGGCAAACCGTAACGTTGTGGGTATATGTAGAACGCGATCTTCACCCAATTTGACTCGATCCCGAAATAAATGAAGATCAATCTCCACATGCTTCGCCGACTGATGTTGTACCAGGTTCGAAGACAAATACATCGCGCTCGCGTTGTCACAATAGACGGCAGTGGCATGATCCGGTGGATGATGGAGCTCGGTTAGAGGAGAAGCCAACAAGACTCAACAGCACAATTGGCAACCACATGATACTCTGCCTCAGCGCTAAAGAAAGAAACAATATGTTACCGTTTCGAAGACCAAGACACCACATTGTTGCCCAAAAATGCACAAAATCTTGAGGTGGATTTGTGAGTATCTGGACAACCCACCCAATTGGCATCCGAGTAAGCAACCAAATCGCGAGTGGAGGATCGATGTAGTTGCAAACCAAGTTGTGTGGTGCCCCGGATAAAACGCTAAATGCCTTTTATGAGATGAAAATGTGAGTCACGGGGATCATGCATGAAGAGGTAAACTTGTTGTACCGCGTAAGATAAATCTAGGCATGCCAAGGTGAGATATTGCAACGCCCTAGCAAGGCTTTGGTAAAGAGAGGGATCGGCATAAGGAGGCCCATCAGTGGATGACAACTTGGAGCGAGTGTCAATGGGAGTAGAGATGGAGTTGGAATTAAGAATGTGAGTACGATCTAAATTTCAACGGTGTATTGTTGTTGAGACATGAAAATGCCAATGTTTGTTGCGGTGCACATTGATGCCAAGGAAGTGATGGATATTGTGAAGATCACTCATGCAAAACTCATGCTTAAGAGAGTTGATGATGAAGTTAAGAAAAGTTGTGGTGTTAGCAATGAGTATAATGTCGTCAATATAAATAAGTAAGCTACATGTGTATCAAGGTGTAGGATAAACAACGAGGAATCACAATTGGAGGCAACAAAACCAAGTATGTGGAGGAAAGCAGTGAAATGTTGAAAACACGTACGAGAAATTTACTTAAGACCACATTCTGATTTGTGGAGAGAACATATATGTGTGCATTTAGTAGAATAACGAAGCTGGAGAGTTGTTGGCAATATACCGTTTCTTGAAGACGACTATGCAGGAATGCATTTTTGACGTCCATCTGCTGCATAGGCCAAGACTGAGAGGTGACTACGCACGATACGGATACTGGTGGGCTTGAGCACATTGCTGAATGTCTCACCATAGTCAACACGTTCACGTTCATCAAACTCGTGAAGAACCTAACACGCTCTACAGCGAGATAAGGAGCCATCCGTATTGAGTTTGTGGCGTAAACCCAGTTGGCGGGAGTCGAGATCTAGGCAGCGGTAACATTCATGTTCACCACATTCAAACTTGCAGGACAAGGAACCAAAGACCTAGTGTCATCCAGCATCATGGCCTTAAATTCATCTAAAATTACATTATGCCAATTAGTGTCCCTAAGTGCCGATTTCTAAGAAGTCGTGGGCGTGAGAGGAGGAAGAAATGGTGAGGGAATAATTTTTATTTTGTTGATTCAGCATAATATAACCAGCTATCGCTCGAGTGCGCATTGTGTGTTTATTGTGAGGTGGTTGTACGGGAGTGGCTTTTGGCGGTAGTGCGGGAACACAAGGCGGAGCAGGAGAGGGAGGAGCAAAATGTGAGGAAGATCCGGACTGGTCAGCGCGGTAGGTGGGTTGGGAGGAGAGGAAGATGTCGTCAGGGTAAGGGTGAGAGCCAATGGATCTAACACGAGTCGCGAGGGGTTGTTGGCGCAGGTGGGGGATGTGGGACTTGATGGAGAGAGTGGGACCTGTAGGGCTTGTGGGTGACGCGGGAGGAGGTAAGTGGGGTGACATGGCAGGCTGGGATCGTGTATTTGTGCATGCGAAAGTAGTTGACAATGATGACTTGGCGGGCTGGGCGATGGGCACATGATCAGGAGCTGATTTGTTTGGGCTGGACACGGTAGGTGAGGGGTCGGGATCAATGAGTGGCAAATTTGGTGGTAGGATCAGTGGGGTATCTGGTGCGAAGAGGTGTTGTGTGGCCGGGACTGTGGGAAGGACATAGCGAAATTTGGTTTCAGCGAAAATTACATGCCTGGAGATGATAACATGGCGGGAGTCGAAGTCTAGGAAGCAGTAACATTTATGTTCAAGGGAGTAACCAAGGAAGACGTGGTGGATAAAGCGAGTAGCTAATTAATGAGGGACGTGGCATATGTGTTTGGGGAGCATAAGCAGCCAAAGACGCGGAGATGGTCGTATGTGGGATGGATACCAAAGAGAAGATAGTTGGGCGTAGGAAAATTAATGGGACTGGATGGGAGGCGATTGAGGAGATAGGTGGTGGTATGGAGGGCTTCAACCCAAAATGGCGGTGGAAAGTTTGCTTGAATGAGGAGCCTATGAACATTGTCATTGGTTGAGCGAATGAGTCATTCGTCTTTGCTGTTT
>NC_041383.1:2457326-2464973 GCF_002162155.2 Triticum dicoccoides | reverse complement strand
TAAGGTAATACTAGAAACCGGAAATACTTGCAACGACGAGGTCCAAAGATCGCAATAAAGTAATTGAAAAGGTGCAGTGGTACAACTTTTGGAGTTAGGAAAAGAAAGGCCTGCCTCCAAAGTGGACAAGTAGAGCATATAGAGGGGTCTACACTATTGTCCACGGATTACAAAATTCCATTATAAAGTGGAACTTGATTCTAATAATTTAGAGTTGGTTAGCAAACAACATTTAAATCTTCAAAAATCATGAAGGGTTGAAGGAACTATCTAAACAAAGAATAATAAGTAAGTTGACGCCAAAGAAGAGGTAGACATCAAGTAGCATCACAAAATAGAGGTGACAAAACCGTGCATGTATTAAATGAAGGTATATTTCTCTAGGTGACTTCAAGAAATGATGGGAGAAGTACTAGGTTAAAGCATGGATCTTGTTAAGGTGTGTATACTCAACACGATTAATGGACACATCATTTAGAAGATCTTTTGCCAGTGCCTCACAACAAATGTTAAGACACTTTCAAGCAAGAAACCATAAGAGAACACACGACACTATCAAGTACAAAAAACCACATTACAAAAATAGACTTAGCTCTGGATTTAACAGTCTGCCTATGCACCGTAGGAGCATATGTAAATATCCTGGAATTCTTAAGGGAACGGTCATGATTCTGATAGAAATTATTGTCACTCCTCTATAGGACTGCGCAATACTTGAAAACATGCACAAAGTTGACATCCTAAATACACCAGGATTACACTAAATTCAAATGTTTATATAGACACCAAAAAGACATGATCACATATTATAGAAGAACCAACTGTAGTCAACTTAGATAATTAATTATTGCAGATAATTAAGGTAGCAAGAAATTAGCTTGGAGGAGTGTGTTTGTTTAGGTTCAACAAAAATGTACTCCACCCATCCAATATTAGTTGTTGCTGAAATGGATGTATCTAGACGTATTTTAGTGCTAGATATATCCGTTTGAGCGACTAATATGGAACATATGTAGTATTATTTTGCGAGAAAGGAATGTGCTCTGGCTATTTCATTAAGAAGTGAAAATCGACAAACCGACAGAATATTTACAAAAAGAACAACAAATAACAGAGCCAGAAAAACTACATTATGTTGAAGTTCTATCGCTACCATAATTGCATACAAGGATTCAAGATGAGTTAACACGCTATACACTACATGGATCTTAAATGTGTTAAATTGATCAATGTCCTAAAGGTCCATAGCTGAGTAGTAGATTTAGGGGCGAGCCCACCATAATTTATGTGTATCCTGCTGAATACATGTTAATTTTGGAAAAATAATAATATGTATTGTTCTGTCTAACATACAGTATAATTTCGCCATTGAATATTAAAAAGGATGAAGTAGTAGAGTGGTAGGTTAAGACATTATTACATGGGTTCCTCATTTCTTCTCTTTCACTTTACATTATATTTCGATCATTATTACATGTCTAGATTAAACAAATTCATGTGTTTCAAAGAGCATGAGATATTTTGACATTAGAAATGGCAAAGATATGCTAAAATTTTATCTTCGTGACCAAAATACAGTTTCAACATGGCCCAAGTTTGCAAATTTTTATTGTGTTACAACAATTATCTGTATGGTTTATTTATTGAATTCAAACACATATTTGTTGATTTCGTTTAGACAAGGATCACATGTGATGGTGTCAAAACCCGTTCTTTGTTGATTTTTCCACTATAAACATTATATTTTGTTCATGATTTTTTTATTACCCATTTGTAAAACTTGGGCCTGTCCTAGAGCAGAGTTGCTAATATTTGCCAGATGGTTGCCAGTGATGATTGATCTAGTACTGAATCTCGGGTGAAACATTGTGCTAACGACTAAGGTCCATGGAGCCTTATGTACTAAAACTGAACTAAGACCAAACCTTTTCTTCACGGAATATTGTGAAGCAGCTAACCTCCAGATTTGCTTTCGCATTTTGTTGAAAAATGTTGGGGAACGTTGCATAAAATAAAAAAAATTCCTACGTTCACCAAGATCCATCTATGAGTTCATCTAGCAACGAGTGATAGGAGTGCATCTACATACCTTTGTAGATCGCGTGCGGAAGCGTTCAAGTGAACGGGGTTGAAGGAGTCGTACTCGTCGTGATCCAAATCACCGATGACCAAGTGCCGAACGGACAGCACCTCCGCGTTCAACACACGTACGGAGCGGATGACGTCTCCCGCACCTTGATCCAGCAAGGAGGAGGGAGAGGTTGATGAAGATCCAGCAGCACGACGGCATGGTGGTGGATGCAGCACGGTTCCGGCAGAGCTTCGCCGAGCTTCTGCGAGAGGGAGAGGTGTAGCAGGGGAGAGGGAGGCGCCAAGGCATCAGGGTGCGGCTGCCCTCCCTCCCCCCCCCCTTTATATAGGCCCCCTGGGGGGCGCCGGCCCTGGAGATGAGATCTCCCAAGGGGGACGGCGGCCAAGGGGGAGGCTTGCCCCCCAAGGCAAGTGGGGCGCCCCCCACCCCTAGGGTTTCCAACCCTAGGCGCAGGGGGGGCTCAGGGGGGGCGCACCAGCCCACCAGGGGCTGGTTCCCTCCCCACTTCAGCCCACGGGGCCCTCCGGGATAGGTGGCCCCACCCGGTGGACCCCCGGTACCCTTCCGGTTGTCCCGGTACAATATCGGTGACCCCCAAAACTCTCTCGATGGCCGAAACTGCACTTCCTATATATAATTCTTTACCTCCGGACCATTCCGGAACTCCTCATCACGCCCGGGATCTCATCCGGGACTCCGAACAACTTTCAGTTTGCTGCATACTCATATTCATACAACCCTAGCGTCACCGAACCTTAAGTCTGTAGACCCTACGGGTTCGGGAGACACATAGACATGACCGAGACGGCTCTCCGGTCAATAACCAACAGCGGGATCTGGATACCCATGTTGGCTCCCACATGCTCCTCGATAATCTCATCGGATGAACCACGATGTCGAGGATTCAAACAACCCCGTATACAATTCCCTTTGTCAATCGGTATGTTACTTGCCCGAGATTCGATCGTCGGTATCCCAATACCTCGTTCAATCTCATTACCGGCAAGTCACTTTACTCGTACCGTAATGCATGATCCCGTGACCAGATACTTGGTAAATTTGAGCTCATTATGATGATACATTACCGAGTGGGCCCAGAGATACCTCTTCGTCATACGGAGTGACAAATCCCAGTCTCGATCCGTGTCAACCCAACAGACACTTTCGGAGGTACCTGTAGTGCACCTTTATAGTCACCCAGTTACGTTGTGACGTTTGGTACACCCAAAGCACTCCTACGGTGTCCGGGAGTTACACGATCTCATGGTCTAAGGAAAAGATACTTGACATTGGAAAAAGCTCTAGCAAACGAACTACACGATCTTGTGCTATGCTTAGGATTGGGTCTTGTCCATCACATCATTCTCCTAATGATGTGATCCCGTTATCAATGACATCCAATGTCCATAGTCAGGAAACCATGACTATCTGTTGATCAACGAGCTAGTCAACTAGAGGCTCACTAAGGACATATTGTGGTCTATGTATTCACACGTGTATTACGATTTCCGGATAATACAATTATAGCATGAATAAAAGACAATTATCATGAACAAGGAAATATAATAATAATCCTTTTATTATTGCCTCCAGGGCATATTTCCAACAATCTCCCACTTGCACCAGAGTCAATAATCTAGTTACATTGTGATGAATCGAACACCCATAGAGTTCTGGTGTTGATCATGTTTTGCTCGCGGAAGAGGTTTAGTCAACGGATCTACGATATTTCAGATCCGTATGCACTTTGCCAATTTCTATGTCTCCATCTTGAACATTTTCATGAATGGAGTTGAAGCGACGCTTGATGTGCCTGGTCTTCTTGTGAAACCTTGGCTACTTGGCAAGTGCAATAGCTCCAGTGTTGTCACAGAAGAGTTTGATCGGCCCCGACGCATTGGGTATGACTCCTAGGTCGGTGATGAACTCCTTCACCCAAATTGCTTCATGCGCTGCCTCCGAGGCCGCCATGTACTCCGCTTCACATGTAGATCCCGCCACGTTGCTCTGCTTGCAGCTGCACCAGCTTACTGATCGACCATTCAACATATACACGTATCCGGTTTGTGACTTAGAGTCATCCAGATCTTTGTTGAAGCTGGCGTCGACGTAACCCTTTACGACGAGCTCTTCGTCACCTTCATAAACGAGAAACATGTCCTTAGTCCTTTTCAGGTACTTCAGGATATTCTTGACAGCTGTCCAGTGTTCCTTGCCGGGATTACTTTGGTACCTTCCTACCAAACTTACGGCAAGGTTTACATCAGGTCTGGTACACAGCATGGCATACATAATAGACCCTATGGCTGAGGCATAGGGGATGACACTCATCTCTTCTATATCTTCTGCCGTGGTCGGACATTGAGCCGAGCTCAATCTCACACCTTGCAATACAGGCAAGAACCCTTTCTTGGACTGATCCATTTTGAACCTCTTCAATGTCTTATCAAGGTATGTGCTTTGTGAAAGACCTATGAGGCGTCTTGATCTATCCCTATAGATCTTGATGCCTAATATGCAAGCAGATTCTCCAAGGTCCTTCATTGAAAAACTCTTATTCAAGTAGGCCTTAATGCTGTCCAAAAGTTCTATATCATTTCCCATCAAAAGTATGTCATCTACATATAATATGAGAAATGCTACAGAGCTCCCACTCACCTTCTTGTAAACCTAGGCTTCTCCATAAGTCTGCATAAACCCAAACGCTTTGATCATCTCATCAAAGCGAATGTTCCAACTCCGAGAAGCTTGCACCAGCCCATAAATGGATCGCTGGAGCTTGCATACCTTGTTAGCATTCTCAGGGTCGACAAAACCTTCCGGCTGCATCATATACAGTTCTTCCTTAAGATAGCCGTTAAGGAATGCCGTTTTGACGTCCATTTGCCATATCTCCTAATCATAGTATGCGGCAATTGCTAACATGATTCGGACGGACTTCAGCTTCGCTACGGGAGAGAAAGTCTCATCGTAGTCAACCCCTTGAACTTGCCGATAACACTTAGCGACAAGTCGAGCTTTATAGATGGTAACATTACCATCCGCGTCCGTCTTCTTCTTAAAGATCCATTTGTTTTCTATCGCTCGCCGATCATCGGGCAAGTCTGTCAAAGTCCATACTTTGTTTTCATACATGGATCCTATCTCGGATTGCATGGCTTCAAGCCATTTGTTGGAATCTGGGCCCGCCATCGCTTCTTCATAGTTCGAAGGTTCACCGTTGTCCAACAACATGATTTCTAGGACAGGGTTGCCATACCACTCTGGTGTGGAACGTGTCCTTGTGGACCTACGAAGTTCAGTAGCAACTTGATCCGAAGTACCTTGATCATCATCATTAATTTCCTCTCCAGTCGGTGTAGGAACCACAGGAACATTTTCCTGAGCTGCACTACTTTCCGGTACAAGAGGTAGTACTTCATCGAGTTCTACTTTCCTCCCACTTACTTCTTTCGAGAGAAACTCTTTTTCGAGAAAGGATCCGTTCTTGGCAACAAAGATCTTGCCTTCGGATCTAAGGTAGAAGGTATACCCAATGGTTTCCTTAGGGTATTCTATGAAGACACATTTTTCGGACTTGGGTTCGAGCTTTTCAGGTTGAAGTTTCTTGACATAAGCATCGCATCCCCAAACTTTTAGAAACGACAGCTTAGGTTTCTTCCCAAACCATAATTCATACGGTGTCGTCTCAACGGATTTAGACGGTGCCCTATTTAAAGTGAATGTAGCTGTCTCTAGAGCGTATCCCCAAAATGATAGCGGCAAATCAGTAAGAGACATCATAGATCGCACAATATCCAATAGAGTGAGATTACGATGTTCGGACACACCGTTACGCTGAGGTGTTCAAGGCGGCATGAGTTGTGAAACGATTCCACATTTCCTTAAGTGTGTACCAAATTCGTGACTTAAATATTCTCCTCCACGATCTGATCGTAAGAACTTTATTTTTCGGTCACGTTGATTCTCTACCTCATTCTGAAATTCCTTGAACTTTTCAAAGGTCTCAGACTTGTGTTTCATCAAGTAGACATACCCATATCTACTTAAGTCGTCTGTGAGAGTGAGAACATAACGATATCCTCCGCGAGCCTCAACGCTCATTGGACCGCACACATCGGTATGTATGATTTCCAATAAGTCGGTTGCTCGCTCCATTGTTCCGGAGAACGGAGTCTTGGTCATTTTGCCCATGAGGCATGGTTCGCATGTGTCAAATGATTCATAATCGAGGGACTCTAAAAGTCCATCAGCATGCAGCTTCTTCATGCGCTTGACACCAATGTGACCAAGGCGGCAGTGCCACAAGTATGTGGGACTATCGTTATCAACTTTACATCTTTTGGTATTCACACTATGAATATGTGTAACATCACGTTCGAGATTCATTAAGAATAAAGAATTGACCATCGGAGCATGATCATAAAACATATCTCTCATATAAATAGAACAACCATTATTCTCGGATTTAAATGAGTAGCCCTCTCGTATTAAACGAGATCTTGATACAATGTTCATGCTCAAACTTGGCACTAAATAACAATTATTGAGGTTTATTACTAATCCCGTAGGTAAATGTAGAGGTAGCGTGCCGACGGCGATCACATCGACCTTGGAACCATTTCCGACGCGCATCGTCACCTCGTCCTTTGCCAGTCTCCGTTTATTCCGCAGCTCCTGCTATGAGTTACAAATATGAGCAACGGCACCGGTATCAAACACCCAGGAGTTACTACGAGTACTGGTAAGGTACACATCAATTACATGTATATCAAATATACCTTTAGTGTTGCCGGCCTTCTTGTCCGCTAAGTATTTGGGGCAGTTCTGCTTCCAGTGACCCATCCTTTGCAATAAAAGCACTCAGTCTCAGGCTTGGGTCCACTCTTTGACTTCTTCCCGGCAGCTGGCTTACCGGGCGCGGCAACATCCTTGCCGTCCTTCTTGAAGTTCTTCTTACCCTTGCCCTTCTTGAACTTAGTGGTTTTATTGACCATCAACACTTGATGTTCCTTCTTGATTTCTACCTCAGCTGACTTCAGCATTGAAAATACTTCAGGAATAGTTTTCACCATCCCCTGCATATTGTAGTTCATCACAAAGCTCTTGTAGCTCGGTGGGAGCGACTGAAGGATTCCTTCAATGACCGCCTCGTCCGGGAGGTTAATGTCCAGCTGGGACAGGCGGTTGTGCAACCCAGACATCTTGAGTATGTGCTCACTGACAGAACTATTTTCCTCCATCTCACAACTATAGAACTTGTCGGAGACTTCATATCTCTCGACCCGGGCATGAGCTTGGAAAACCAGTTTCAGCTCCTCGAACATCTCATATGCTCCGTGTTGCTCAAAACGCTTTTGGAGCCCTGGTTCTAAGCTGTAAAGCATGCCGCACTGAACGAGGGAGTAATCATCAGCACGAGACTGCCAAGCGTTCATAACGTCTTGGTTCTCTGGGATGGGTGCTTCACCTAGCGGTGCTTCTAGGACATATTGTTTCTTGGCAGCTATCAGGATGATCCTTAGGTTCCGGACCCAGTCCGAATAGTTGCTGCT
>NC_041383.1:2456505-2457214 GCF_002162155.2 Triticum dicoccoides | reverse complement strand
TGACGCCCCCGATTCAATCATACACTAAACATGCACGCAAATGTGTACAATCAAGATCAAGGACTCACGGGAAGATATCACAACACAACTATAAAACATAAATAAGTCATACAAGCATCATAATACAAGCCAGGGGCCTCGAGGGCTCGAATACAAGTGCTCGATCATAGACGAGTCAGCGGAAGCAACAATATCTGAGTACAGACATAAGTTAAACAAGTTTGCCTTAAGAAGGCTAGCACAAACTGGGATACAGATCGAAAGAGGCGCAGACCTCCTGCCTGGGATCCTCCTAACTACTCCTGGTCGTCGCCAGCGGGCTGCACGTAGTAGTAGGCACCTCCAGTGTAGTAGTCGTCATCGACGGTGGCGTCTGGCTCCAGGGCTCCATCGTCTGGTCGCAGCAACCGGGTAAAGAAAGGGGGAAAAGGGGGAACAAGGCAACCGTGAGTACTCATCCAAAGTACTCGCAAGCAAGGAGCTACACTACATATGCATGGGTATATGTGTAAAGGGCCATATCAGTGGACTGAACTGCAGAATGCCAGAATAAGAGGGGGATAGCTAATCCTGTCGAAGACTACGCTTCTGGCAGCCTCCGTCTTGCAACATGTAGAAGAGAGTAGGCTGAAGTCCTCCAAGTAGCATCGCATAGCATAATCCTACCCGGCGATCCCCTCCTTGTAACCTGTGACACCCCAAAATTTTG
>NC_041383.1:2453848-2456480 GCF_002162155.2 Triticum dicoccoides | reverse complement strand
CTTTGTTTTAGTGAATTAAAATTTTGCCAGGAATTAAAACTTTGAATTTCTGAGCTCCATTCTGATATATTTTTCTCTGTTATGATGAGTTTTTCCCAAAGAGAAAACTTTTCAAATATGTTTTTGGACTTGTTTAACCTCTCAAGAAAAACCTTCCTTTTATCAGTATAACTAATTAACTAATTTAATTGCTTGATCTTTATTTTCTTGAAAATGGATTTTCAAGGTTAAATGGCCATATTTGAACTACAACCATTTGATAGATTCACTTAAAATTCCCACAAAAATTTGGAGATGTCATGTGATGTTTTTAAATCACTTTTATGCAAAAATATATTTCATTCATGAAATATTTTGAGCCCTACACTCAATTTTTCTTCTCTGGTCCAGAGTGCATTTTGCACTGCAACCCATTTAAATATTTCTTTAAAACTTCTACCAAAATTAGGGGAGGTCAGTAGGAGCATATTATTCCACTTTGTGCAAAAATCCAGGGTTGTTCTTTGAAAATTTTGAGTGAATCAACCTCTTTTCCATTCTGGTCCAATTTGAGGATTTGTACAGCAACCACCATTTTAGTTGCTCCTATATCCATGATTATTTCTCCTACTTGTAGTCCCCCATGTTAAATCCTTAAGTCCAGGAGCATGCACCTTTTGGATCATTTTTGGTTCATGAAATAATGCTATTTATTTCCTGTCCAGAATTGAAGTTTTGTAAAACTTGCACTAACAAATTGCTGCATTTGACCAACTAACCTCACCACCCTCTTGTACATCTGAAGAGACTTCCATCTAGAGTTTTTGACCACTCCAAGACTTGCCTAAGTGCCCTTGGGATTTTGCCAAACACCTTATGGGCAGGATCTGTTTTGGCATGAATTTTTGGTTTGCACTGTGAACCTGATCCCCTGACCAAACCAGCCTGTCCACTGATCTCCTTGCAAGCCCAAACCTAGACCTGTTAACCTCCAGCCTCAACCGCGACCTCTAGCATGCTCTGGCATTTCGTCGAGCACACTCAGTGCGTGCACGGGACGCGCCCAGAGCGCGCGTATTGCACGACCCGTGCGCCCGAGCCGACACGCTGGCCCCTGGCTTTGGCCCACACGGCAGCACCTCGCCACGCACTCCCCGCCTCGCAGCATCGCGCCAAACCACCCTGGCACGCTACAGCGCCGCCTCCAGGGCATTCTTGGCGGCACTCCGGCGTCCGCAGTGGCTCCAGCCACGGGCAGCGCTGCCCAAACCCCTCCCTCTCGCCACCTGGCCCCTGGAGCAGCGCGAGCTCATCCACAGCCATGTCCGCTAGCGCTCGTCGCCGCCACGATGCCCTGCTGCTACAGAACGTCGGTTCGCCGGAAGCTTATCCACGGCCGCCGCGGAACCGCCTTGCCTCGCTTATAAATGGACGCCCCGGGCCGTTCCCGCACACGGCAACCTTAGGCCACCCCAATGACGCTTCCCCAGCTCGCCAATCGACTCAGGAGAGCTTCCTTCCTCATCTCCGGCAACTCCTGCCGCCGCCACCGCCCCGGCCAATCCGGCACCTCCAGTACCTCCCCCTCTCCATTCTCTTCGCCAGAAACTTCCTCATCCTCCCGTGAACCCTTTCCCCTACTCGATTTTGATCGGGAACCACCGCCGCCTCAAAACCACCTTACCACCGAAGCTTCCCTCCGCCGCGGAGCTCGCCGCCGGCGATTTCCTCCACCTCCGACGGCCCTACGACTACCGGAGTGACCACCTCGGCCCCCTGAATCCGCTGGTGGCCTCAGCTTTCCGAACGGAGCCACCGTTCACCGGCGGTGATCGCCGGAGCTCCGCTCCACTCGGGCAGAGGAGGGAGACGACGCGGGCGACTGGTCAAACCTGACCAGTGGGCCAGGCGGGCCCACCGTCAGAGACCCAGCGCCGGTCCACGTGGTTAAGTGGAGGCGTAAAGGGTGCAAATACGTTTTCTCTGCGCCGAAAGCGTAATCTCGTTTGAAACGTTTTCCTTTTCCTGATTTTATTAAAAACAGATTTGACCAAATCTTTGACTGGCTATAACTTTTTAAATATAACTCCAAATGAGTTGATTCTTTTTCCTACCTTCCTCAAATTTGGCCTAATTTATTTTAAGATTTATTTGGAAATTTTTCAAACAACTTTTTTGTACTGTTTTGAAATGTGTGTTAATTCAAATATATTTTTAAATAGGATTTTGGGGAGAGATAAGAAACTTTCAAAAGTTTTGGAGAGCACCTCACCCCTCCACAACATTGAAGGCAAGCATTCTGAACCCCGGCATAATAATTTTTGTGTGTTCGATGACACGTTCATAACATCACCTCACTTTGGAGAAACTTGTTATTTCATGTGATATGATCATATGCATGGGTGCATGTTATTGATTTCCATGCTGTTGGAAATGGACACACTTGTGATGATAAACACCCTCATGTGCCTTGCATGCATACCGGCAGGAACCCGGGAAAACCTCTGCCTTGGGTAGGCATGAGTTTGTCGCCGGTCTCCGTCCGAACGGTTATGTCTGGTATGGCATGGTAAGGTGATATGAGTAGTGACTCTGTTGGTTGAAATAATATATTCGTCATGCTAATCATGCAGGGAATACTTAAACCTCCTGA
>NC_041383.1:2392764-2402620 GCF_002162155.2 Triticum dicoccoides | reverse complement strand
AAATAGGCTACGAACGATCCCCTATAATTGTGAGTTATCAAGACCTTTTTCTGGCACCATTGCCGGGGAGCAATAGCGTGGGATGAATATTCTCGTGTCATGTTGTTTGCTTTATCAGTAAGTAGTTTTTATTTCCTGTTCTAAACTGTTCTCTATCTTTAGATATGGATATGGAACACGAAATACCAAAAAAATTAGGTGTACTTGGTATTCATGGAGATGGGGAACCTCCTAAAACCCACGATGCTGGTTATGTGAAAAACTTTAAAGACTAATTTGATAATCCTGAGAAAACCCCATTCAACGTGATCATGGGAGTCACGTTGGATCAACACTTTAGGGACTATCGTTTGACTCAAAAAGGGAAACACTTATGGGATCAAATTGAAATGTTACATTTGTATGCTTGGGATTTATGCGTGAGATATGATTATACTTGTTTCTCTAAGATGAAGGCTCCACACCTTCCTATTTCATGTGAATTTAATAATAATGAAACCTTGGCTTCCTATGCTAGTGGTATATATGATTATTATGATGTGGAACGAATAGAAGAATATGTGGCTTTTAACGGTGCATGTGAAATTGAATTTTTGTTTGGAGAGTATGAAAATTGGGACAATGTTGTTTACAGATCTAAAAATCTTTCTATACTTAAATATTTCTAGGAGAATTATAAATACAATGTCGATATTGATGCATCTATTGAGAAAGGCTCCGCTGTCCAAGAAGGGACTAATATTTTGTAGGAATCTATGGAAGAAAAAATTGATGACACTGTGAGCTCATTAGATGAAAAAGATGAGGAGGAGAGTGAAGAACAAATGGAGGAAGAGCGAATTAGCTACCTGCGCCCACCTTCTGATGAGAGTAACCCTTAAACGCATACATTGTTTAATTTCTCTTCATGCTTACCGAAGGATGAATGCTATGATGATTGCTATGATCCCTTTTTGATGATGCTTGCTATGATTGTGGCCATGATGCCAATATGAATGATGCTTATGGAGATGAACTTGCTATAGTTCCTTATGTTACCAATGGAATTTTTCCTATTGCACCCACACATGATAGTCCTATTACCTTTTTCAATTCTCCCAACTACACTATATCGGAGAAGTTTGCACTTATTAAGTATTATATTGATGGGTTGCGTTTTACCACTACATATGATGATTTTGACGAATATAATATGCATGCACTTTCAGTTCCTACTTGCAATTATTATGAGAGAGGAACTACATCTCCGCCTCTCTATGTTTCCAATACGATAAAATTGCAAGAAACTGAGTATACTATGCATTGGCCTTTACTTTGTGTGCATGAATTGTTCTTTTATGACATGCGATGCATAGGAAGAGGGTTAGCCTCCGTTGTTATGTGGTATATGTTACTCTGTGCTCACTACTGAATTAAAAATCATTTTGAATTAAAATAGGCTTTGATATACCTTGGGATCCGAGTGGATCAATTACTTGAGCACTTTATGCCTAGCTTAATGGCTTTAAAGAAAGCGCTGCTAGGGAGACCACCCATAAGTTTCAGAGAGTCATTTATTTCTGTTGAGTGCTTTTAAAAAGTTTAAAAACAGAAAAAAAAAATATAGAGGGGAACCTAAAACTTTACAAAAAGAAAATTGAAAGTAAGAAAGACGAGCACCGTTGAAGTGGGGGAGCTCCTTGAACTTTGTTCAAGCCCATGGAAACTTTGTGAATCTTGAATTACAGAAAACTTTTAACAAAAGATATTATACCCTTGTACAAATTCATTGTATTATAAAAATAATGTGCCAAGATTTGCCTTTAGGATGATTAGATTGCTTGTTTGGTGTGTGCGGTGCGAAAACAAAAATGTCGGCTGTAGTGCGTGAATTTTCCTTTTTACTGGAACATCAAAAGTTTCTGAAATTTTTACACAGTACCGCCATGCAAGTTTTTTTTTCCTAATGTTTCAGAATTTTTTGAGTTACAGAAGTATATGTACCATTTGCATCTTTATCGACGGTCTTGTTTCCAAAGATTGCTGTTATAGTTTCTTTATTTGTGTATGTTTGAAATCTTGTTGAGCCCCACTGACTTGGGAGCCACAGAATTGTGATGGCAGTGGGTAATTCTTGATCATAATTGCAAAATAATGTTATAGTAGGACATGATGGGATTCAATGTTATATGTACTAACCCCTCTAATAAAAAGTTTGTTTGAGTTTTCTGTGGATGAAGTGTTCGAAGATCGAGGAGGTATCAATATGAGAAGAATAAGAGGAGCCAAGAGCTCAAGCTTGGGGATGCCCAAGGCACCCAAGTTAATATTCAAGGATAGTCAAGCGACTAAGCTTGGGGATGCCCCGGAAGGCATCTATCGGTATGTCTCGGTTTTTGTTTTGCTCACATGATATGTGTAAATTCTTGGAGCGTCGTGTGCTTTTATTTTGCTTTTAATAATGCTCCATGCTGGTACGAGATAGTCCTTGGTTGATTTATCCAATGCTCTTTGCACTTCACTTATATCTTTTGAGTTTGGCTTTAAGATTGCTTCATGTGCTTCACTTATATCATTTGAAGTTTGGATGCCTGTTTCTCTACATTGGAAAACCGTTATTTTGTTACAGCTTGGGAAAGTCTTTTGTAGAAAGAATTAAACTTATATCTATTTAGAGATTCAATAGGAATTGGTCATTCACATGGTTAGTCATAAAATCATACACAAAACTTATAGATCACTGGATATGATATGTTTGACTCCTTGCAATACTTTTGCGATATTGAGGTGGTAATATGGGGGCATGCTAGTAAAAGAATTAAAGTTGAGTATTAATAATGGTGTTAAGGGAAGTATGTCTTTACGCAAGTAAACCTTCACGCATGTAAAGTGGTGGCCGCTGCCATTAGCGGTGAGGTCGGAGCATAATTTATCCTTGATTGAAATCCTTTTGTGCTGTTTGAATCGGGGGTGTGCGATGGTTAACTCCTACCAACCTCCCCCTAGGGTATGCTAGTACTACTTTGCTTCGAGGGCTAATAAATATTTCACAATAAGTATATGAGTTCTTTATGACTAATGTGAGTTCATGGATTATACGCACACTCACCTTTCCGCCATTGCTAGCCTCTCCAGTGCCGCACAAACTTCGCCGCTGCAAAAACCCTCCATATATCTTTCTCAAAACAGCCACTATACCTACCTATCATGGCATTTCCATAGTCATTTCTGAGATATATTGTCATGCAACTTCCAGCATCATATACATGACTTGAGTATTATTGCCATATTGCTTTGCATGATCGTAAGATATCAAGAATGATATTTTCATTGCTTGTCCTTTTTTTGATATCTGCTATGCTTGATCATTGCACATCATTTTAAAAAAAAGTGACGTCTTAAATTGTCTTTAAAAATCAACAATGTTCATTATTTAAAAAGTGGTTTCAATTATTTTGTATAAGTTTTGATTGTTCCAAAATGTGATTTCAATTACTTCAAACATGTTGCAGTTCTTTCAAAAATATCATGATTTCAATCAAGTGATTTCAGCCTTTTCAATTATTTCAAAAAGCGATATGAGAAACATTTTAGTATTACAAACATTTATTTTATTTTATTAAATAACAGTTTGAACCATTTTCATTATTAAAAAAAGGTGATTTCAAGATAGAATGCGTACATGTCAATATATAATACTCCCTCCTTAAAGAAATAAGAGCATTTAGATCACTACTGTAGTGATCTAAACAATTTTATATTTCTTTACAGAGGTATTTCCTCCGTTCCTAAATATAAGACCTTTTAAAGATTCACTCATTTTGCTCCGTATGTAGTCTATGATGGAATCCCCAAAAGGTTTTATATTTAGGAACGGAGGGA
The DNA here is from genome assembly GCF_002162155.2 of Triticum dicoccoides. Lineage (NCBI taxonomy): Eukaryota > Viridiplantae > Streptophyta > Magnoliopsida > Poales > Poaceae > Triticum > Triticum dicoccoides. The sequence goes on along the minus strand of NC_041383.1, from coordinate 2,398,759 downwards.
GTAGTAAAACGAAGGCTTGCAGTCCACAACAATTAATTAGGATGCTTTAACGGAAATATTTTGCCGCTAATTCAAAAAGAGGAGGAAATAGGGGAACAATTAAGATGCTCCTTTTGGCAGGGAGATACTTTGCTCATTGCGGAAGTAATTGTGGGGGTCGATCTCAGCCTTGGCCTTGGTGAGCCTCTGGTAGTTACCCTTGAAGTATTTCGGCCCCCAGTTGGGACCCAGATCCAGGTCCCTGCAGTTGATGTAGGCTCCCCTTGACATGGAATTAGAGCTCACGTACGGTGACATGAAGGCGTACATGTCCCTCACCCACTTGCTCTGCACGTTTGCCGAGTCGTCTCCCGAATCCACGGGCAGCCAGTAGTTGTACAATTGCATGCTATACAACACCCCGGCCGCGGTGCGGGAATGGCGTCGCGTCCTCCTTCACGTTGCTCATCCGCCCGCCATAGGGGACCAGGACGATCTGCGCGTTTGGCTGCCCAACCTGCTTGTTGAAGATCTTGGCCCACACCTCCCGCCGAATGGGCCGCCGGACGTAGTCCGTGGTCGCCTTGAAGCCATGGCTGGAGTCGATCTTGGAGGTGGTCCGCTTCGGGAGGTCCTCCACGGTGCAGTTGTTTACCTAGGCCATGGACTCGATCCAGCTCATCTCCTTGCAGTCGGAGCGCCTCAAATTCAGTCTCTCTTTCTGGCTCATCACCAGAGGCAGGAGCGTGTCGCATGTGCCGAGGAACACTGCTCGAAAGACGGCCATGTCGTTCTGGACAAGCGCCCTGATGTACAGTTCGTCCGGCAGGGCCGGCGCCACCTTCTGCCACTTGGTGACCGCGTGCACGGCGGCTCCCTGGCTGTTGGACGCCGAGACCTTGAACACCGATACCGTCGCCGGGACGGTCACGAGCCTCACCTGCCACTTCAGCACGACGCCGAAGCTCCCGCCGCCGCCGCCTCTGATGGCCCAGAAGACGTCGTCCCCCATGGTGGTCTTGTTCAGGAGCGTGCCATTGACGTCCACCAACTCAGCATCGATAATGTTATCAATGGCCAGCCCGTGCTTGCGCATCATCTTGCCGAAGCCACCGCCGCTAAAATGGCCTCCGACGCCGACGGTCGGGCACACGCCGGCCGGGAATCCCAGAAGGCTACTCGCCTTCGATATGGCATAGTAGAGCTCGCCGAGCGTCGCGCCGGACTCCACCCACGCTGTCGATGTCTGGTTGTCGACGACCACGGCGCGTAGCTCCGACATGTCGAGCATGGCGAAGCCCTCGGTGTGCACGGACCGGTACGACAGGCCCTCATAGTCGTGCCCGCTGCTGCGCACGCGGATGGGCACCCCGTTTAGGCTGCCGCAGCGCACGGCGACCTGCACGTGGTGAGCATTCACCGGCATCACGACATAGAGCGGCCTCTCGGTGGTGTTTGCCAGGAACTTTGGGTTCCTCATGTATTTGTGGAGCTGCGTGTTGAACAAATCCTCGCCCTGCTCGAACACCGAGATGTTAGCCTTGGTGACGCATTGGAGGAAGCCAGCGGGCGACGCTTGGGAAGAAGAAGAGATCATGGAGCAGCTGCAGAACAAGAAGGTTAAGGTGAGCAGCAGTGGCGCCGCTAAGTTGAAGCGCTTGCCCATGGCCATCGTTGCTACTACTCCTCGCTCACCGTCCCCAAATAGATGGCCTATATAAAAGGCACCAACATTATTTAATGACATTAAATAGATACTAAAAAAATCAATGCTTACTAAGTTTACCCGGATATCTATTTAATATTAAGAAAATGTATGGGAGGGCATCAATTAAATAGATATTTAGATATAGCAATCCCAATGCATATCTAAACAATCCTCAGGTAATGTCTTTTATGCCAGAAAGTTTATGAGATATCTTAATTTGGTGCCAATATCCACATTTAGATTAACATATTGTTGATTTTAAGCAAGATACTGATTGCACGTCTATATTAGGTAAGACATCAATGGCATATTAGGCAGGATATTAGTTGCATGTTTTTTTTTGAAGGAATGCCATCATGGCGGTTTATATTTCATGTGAGAATAAAGATACATCGTTTGATAAAACGTCTACTAGAAACTCCGGAGGCTCCGACTTCCAGACAATTGTTCGAGAAGTCTCCGAGTTCCTAGACAATACATCCGCCGCCATATTGGCCTCCCTAGGACAGTGATGAAAACATACTGAAATAAAATTGCGAGCTAAAAAAGAGCATTCTTCATAGATTGCCGCCGCTGGGCCGAGTGAATTTCCGCCGTTCTGCATGATCTCAATTACCTCCATACAATCCGCCTCCACGTAGATTTTGTTGCAGCCCATATCATTAGCCAGAAGAAACCCATCCCTAAGACCCCGAGCTTCTGCTGTCCCGGCATCTTCCACGAACGGAATATCAACACAAGATGCAGCCAAGAAAAAACCTGTGTCATCACGTAAAATTGCACCCGTACTCCCAATACCTCTGTCTTGATCAAACGTAGCATCAACATTGAGTTTAACTAGACCATCCGGCGGCTTGTTCCATCCATGTCTTTTGATTCTCGTATTTTTGGATTGTGCCCGTGTGAAGTTTTTTGCCAAAGCTAAAATTGCTTGTGCTGATCTCGTTGGCTAAAAAAGGAGCTCACCATGAGTGAACTGGTGACACTCCCACCACACATACCAGACACCTATGGCTAGTAGATCATTGCGGTTAACATCAGCCACCAACGACTGAAATTGATTCCTGGACAGTAGCACATCCGCCAGCACAGACCCTCCTTCCCTTTCAGATGAACATACCTCATTGATCAAGGGTCCCAGACCTAGAATTCACCATATTTCTTGCACTCTCGGGCACAGAAACAAAGCGTGCCTAATGCTCTCACAGTCGGATGTACAAAGCGGGCATTGGGAACTAGTTATCATATGCCTATTCGCAAGGACTCCGTAACAGGGAATAGCTGAGAGAGAGAGAGAGAGAGAGAGAGAGAGAGAGAGAGAGAGAGAGAGAGAGAGAGAGAGAGAGAGAGAGGACGAGCTAGGGCAGGCTAGGGTTTCGGGCAGAAACAACAATTGGCATCAGAGCTTCAGGTTCGAGAGCCCGCCGGTGGCTATGGCGATCGTGCCACACGACGCAGGCGCGGGCGGATCAGTGTCGATGGCGATGCCGATGCTCTCGCCGAATAAATACACGGTGTGGGCGATCAAGGCGCAGGCGATCCTCGATGCCCACACGCTGTGGGAGGCGGTGGCGTCGGTGGGCGACGCGGCGGTGAACGCCAAGATGTGCAAGACCATGTGACATATGATCATGTCAGGGCTGCCGGACGACGTGTTGCTACAGGTGGAGGCGAAGCTCACCGTCATCAAGGTATGGGACTCTCTGAAAGTGAGGTTCATCGGCGCGGAGCGGGTGCGGGCGGCAATGCGGGCAACGCTGCGCGGAGAGCAGGATCGCCTGAAGATCACAGACGGTGAGGCGCTGCACGCGTACGCCGGGAGGCTCGCTGGGATGACGGCGCAGTTCACGAACCTCGGCGAGATGCTGGGCGACACGGAGATCATGAAGAAGCTTATGGATACGGTGCCCGATCATCTCTTCCCTGTCGTCACCGGCATCGAGCAATTCTGCGACCTTGACGAGATGACGTTTGACTAGGCGCTCGGGAAACTGCACGCATTCGACGAGCGGGTTCGGCTTCGTGGACAAGACAGCGGCGAGTGCGGGGGTGAGCAGCTGCTCATGACAGCGGTGCAGTAGGCAGCGTGGGATCGGCGACATGGTGGCGCGCGGGACGACGGCGACATGCAGAGAATGGCATCGGGGAACAGCGGCAGCAGGCGCGGCTGTTGCTATAAGTGCGGAGAGCGCATACACTTCAAGAGGGACTGCCCTCAGCTGCGGAGGGAGCCGGCGGCGGAGCAGGCATTGCTGGCGGACGCCAGCGTCGAAGGCGGCAGACTCCTCTGAGCCGTGTCTCAGGGGGTGAGTGTTGGCAATAAGAGCAACAGCCAGAGCGTGGTTGCTGCATGTGCGCGCCAAGCGCAGACCGGACCGCGCCGGGTGGGCGTGATTGCTGCGTGCTCGCCGCGAGCTGCGCGCGTGCGTGTGCGAGGTGGCCCTGAGCGGAGCGGGCCGATCGGGGAGCTAGCAGGGGTGGGAGCATGTGGGTCATTCCCAGCGCAGGCCCGACTACATAAGCGTCAGGTCGATCATTGTAACAGTGTGGTCTAGGGCATCGAGTTCGTGCTTGAGGAAAGAAAAGCCGTCTGTGTAGCGGGGCGTTCGTGCGCCAGCAATCCCTGTGTCCACTTCATCTGCCTTCTTCTCCTCCTCGGTCCGTTGCAGTGAGAAGTGAGATACGAGAGAGAGCACGAGCTAGGGCAGGCTAGGGTTTCGGGCAGCAACAACAATTGGTGAGCAGCTGCTCATGACGGTGGCGCAGTGGGCAGCGCAAGATCGGTGACACGATGGCGCGTGGGATGATGACGACATGCGGAGCATGGCGTCGGAGAATGGCGGCAACAGGCGCGGCCCCTGCTACAAGTGCGGCGAGCGCAGACACTTCAAGAGGGACTGCCCTCAGCTGCGGAGGGGAGCCGGCGGCGGAGCGGGCGCAGCTGACGGACGACGGAGTCCTCTGAGTCGTGTCTCAGGGCGTGAGTGTTGGCAATAAGAGCCACGGCCAGAGCATGGTGGCTACGTGTGCACGCCAGGCACGTCGGGCGCAGACTGGACCGCGCCGGGTCCGCGGCTCAAGGGGTGTGTGCGTGCGTGCGTGAGTTAGGCTGGCGTGTGCGTGCACGAATGCACCCAGTGGGCGTGCGTGGTGTAGACTCAAGGTCACATGTATGCACCGATGGGCCAAGAGAATTTCAGAATTTTACTTGGGATTTGGGCCAATGACCCACTAGCAAATTCCAACAAAATCAACTATAAAATCGAGCCATTGATTCAATTAATGATTTAGTCACACACTTAATTAGGGACACAGATAATTAATAGTAGGTAATATTTCAACTGTATCTTAACTATTAGGCTGCCCGTAATGGTAGTATCATAGGTAGTATCATGCATGCCAACTAGGCAATTTTGATGAGTGTCATGGCATTAAATGAAGAAATAGAGGGTGGAGTATCATATCATGATACCGTATCATAATAAATGCTATGCTACTTTGTGTCATTCATGGCAATAAATAGAGTATTACATGATACTAAAATACTCCCTCCGTTCCTCAATATAAGGTGTATTATTTTTCCAAAAAGTCAAACTTCTCTAAGTCTGACCAAGTTTATAGAGAAAAATATCAATATCTAGAATACCAAATCATTATCACTAGATTCATCATGGACTATATTTTTACATTTTATATATTTAGTATTATAAATCTTTATATGTTTTGCTGTAAAGTTGGTCAAACATAGACAACAGTTGACTTTTTAAAAAACTAATACACCTTATATTTAGGAACGGAAGGAGTATGATACTATGCATTAGGGAGGTAGTATCATACACTAGTGTCATATGCATGATACTAGTATATGATACTCCCCATTACAACCAGCCTTAAAAGGAGAGATGGAGATTGTACGCGGTATGTCCAACTCCCCATCCCTTGGTCATCCCAACAGAAACCCATCCACTCCCACCTCCACGCATGCACAAAAAAATCCACCTCCCTTGCCTCACATTAAAAGAAAAGGAAAGAAAATAGAAACCAAGCATCGAACCGATTTGAAAATCAAGGGAAATTAAATGTTCAGACAAATAATTACGCTTGCAATTAATTAAGTTTTTTCTACCGTGTCTCCTCTTAAGGCAAGTTGGAGACAGCATGTGGTACGTCCACCCCACACTCCTTGATCCCTCATACGAAAGCATCCGTCCCCACCTTCCCACACGCACAAGAAAACCCGCCTCCCTTGCCTCACACAATAAAAAAACAAAAAAGACCGACCTCCTCGTGACCCCCCTCCCCCCCCCC